>NC_139052.1:14953082-15248096 GCF_965140915.1 Aythya marila | reverse complement strand
GATCAGCTGGGAAAAACATGGTTATTTGCAGAAGAAACAGATTCCTATCGTGACAAGAACAGGGAGAAAACTGCTTTGAATTCTCCCTATGCCTTTTGTGCAGCAAATTCTCCAACACAAAGACTTAAAACTCCCGCATGCTGCAGTGCTATCACATTACTATTTCCAGTGACAGCAGTCAGATTTTAGATGCTTTTGTTCTTCATCCCTCCCTTCCCTGCTTCACGTGCTCTTTATTTACAGCCATCTACCTCTTGGTTAACAAATTACTGCGTTACATGAAGGGGAAGACTGGCTCTCTGAGAAGCCAGGTGATGAGCCGGGTGGTCTGTGCTAGGAGTTTCTTCCTCAACCCTTTGCAGCATCACATTTGCAGCCCCAGGAGGACGGGCTGTGTGGGCCCCAGGCATTGGTGTTGGCAGGGTTGGTGACTGTCTAGGGGTCACTTGGAGCACAAAGGCAACTTAAGAGCCCTATCACTGCTCTGTCCCAGCTCCGCAGGTGTCCCTGGTGGCACAGCTTGGTGGTGGATGGTGCCTGAGATCAGGAACTAGCGGCCGTGCTGCAACTTCTCCACCTGGTTTTGCAGCTGAGCTGGAGGTGCACGTAACCGTGCCCCAAATTCAGGAGAGGGAGCTCGGCGATTTCAGGTCACCTACTTTCCAAGGCCGCCCACCTCTGTTCTCATGGCCCTGTGGAGATGAAGCTGTCGTGTCTAAGTTGGACACCTCTATTACTCAGCCAGATCATGAGGGGTCGGCCTCAATCTGCTCCATGGTTTTGCTGCACTGCTGTCCCTGGGCAAGCAGCAGGGACGCTGCTGCAGCCCCCTGGCAGCAGCCACCTTTCCCTGCCCTCTCCCAGGGGACCTGACCCCAGCTGCTGCCAGCGTGCGTCCTCCCCCTGCCTCTCCTCCGTGTTAATCAATCCGGGACATTTATCAGATGGTTTGCAGTAACCTGGCATTTGTACTGACAGCGAGCTGGGTCAATGAGTAAGGGATGGCCTCAGCTTTCACAGGGATTCAGTGTCATTTTGGCCTCTTTTAGAGGCCTGTTATTTTTTTTTTTTTTTTGTCCCTGAGAACAGGTCCTGTTTGTGCTGGGGATAAGACCAGCAAGGGCGACTCTCAGATAAGTCAGAAAATATGCAAACAAGAAAGATTTGGAGGAAGGCAAGATATTTTTCTCAAGGTTTGTGTGCTTAAATGAAGGACTGAAGACTAGTTAAAACTTTATTTCAAGCAGAAGTTCATGTGTGTAACTTGAGATGAAAAGAGATCAAATGCACCAACCACAAGACTCTAGGGCTGCCTGGAGCTTTTTTTCCTTTAAAATCATATTTTTAACACTGAATTTTCAGTGTAAACCTGTTAGTCTCTCTCTGTGGCCCATTAAAGGGAACTCCAATTTCAGACTCCTGCTGAAGACATCCATACAACTATAACCAGGTTTAAAGAAGGCAGAGACATTGGAAAAACAGTTTTCTGGGGATAAAGTGCATTTCATATTGCTCAGCTGTGGTTTGGAGGTTTGCTCCTTTTTCTTTCTCCCCTTCATTTGCTATGTTGTGTCTTCCCTCCTGGTAGTTAGCAAGAAACTAACACCTCAGAGACGAAGCGGGTGATTGAAAAATCACCAGGGCCTTTGCTGGAAAGCCTTGACTCACTGCCAGCCAATATACCTTTCGCTGCAGTTGAATATGAGCTTGCGTTTGGATATTTGATGGAATCTGGCTGAATTCAAATTAAACTGTAGCTGGGAGAGGAATAATGCGAATGCAATCTGTAGTAATAGTCCCAAGTAGTGCCGTTTGCAGAACGACACCGTGCTACTCACTGCGTGTTGCTGCCGCATTGTTAATGAGACCTCTGAACACGCCGAGCCCATTAATGATGGGGAAAAGCCTGCGGGGAGCTGAGCACCCGTGATTTTCGGAGGCCCTCGCCACACTCCCTCTGCCAGCTACAGGCACTTCAGTGCATCCTGCAGCACCCAGTCATCCTCTGCTGTGACAGCTCTTCCTCCTGCTCCCTCACTGTCATGAGGCTGCCAAAGCCATAGGCAGGTTGTTTATAGACCTCACCTCAAAACAAACAAACAAAAACTCCTGGTTAAGTGGAAGACTAAACCTGGAGCTAGCCAAGAGGTCACCTCTAAACCCCTGCAATGGTCATAGATGTGCAAAGTTTATTTCTGAGCTGGGTAAGATGTTGTGGAGGTTGCTAAGCACAGCTAGTGAGGTGGCAAGTGCTACCAGAAAGCCCCCTCAAAGCAAGGAGCTTCAACAGAAAGGTAATCATGTCTTTCAAGCAGCTGGCTTGAAAGCTCACCATTCCCATTTAGCATTCGGCGCCACTGGTTAAATTGATGAGCAGCAAATGAGGGAGGGGGCTGCTTCCATTTGGATCTCGTTAATAGCATAATGTAAATAGTCACAGTGGATTTTTCACTCCAGCTTTCCCCGGATGTAGGAGATGACGAAAACACTGTGGCAAAAGGCCCAGAGGGATATGCTCTTATCTCATGTAATGGAGAGCTTGTGCCGGACCTGGTGATGTGAGCAGGGGTATGGTTAGAGATGGGGACAGAAACTAATCCCAAACAGCAAGTGGGAGCAAGCAGGCATGATTTCTGTGAGTGCTGGCTCTGCTTCAAAAAGAAAATCCTCAAAGATTAAAACAGAATTTAAGAGATCAAGTGGCAAAAGCTCTTCCATTTTGGGTGGTTTCACAAAACAGGAGAGGAGTTGGGCAGATCCTCACCTGCCGCAGCTACAGCCCATATAAAGATACTTGTTGCAGGACATGGACAAGCCTTTTGCTTCGGGGCCAGGAAGAAACACGTCTGTGGAGCAGGTCACTTCTGGATCTACCCCTGCATCTTCTGGATCTGGCTCAGCCCTAGCCTGGAACAGGGTCTGAAATGCAGCAGGTCCTGGTGTGGGCAGGTCTGGCTATTCAGATACTCTGCCCTCAGATACAAAGAATAACCTTTCTGCCAGCTTCAACCATTTAAACCCAAATTTTGTATTCAGAGTCTTCATTACATTAAAGAAGAAATCAGTATTGGAGCAGATTCTGAGGAATAACATTGACTCAGGATTTGTAATACAAACCGTAGCCTTGTGCTGCCCCATGGGGCATTTATTCAAGCTTGGCCCTCAAAACGGGTCATCAAACCCCCGTCCCAAGGTATTTCTATTTGCTTTCAATTACAAATGAACATTGTATAAGGACCCCAGTTTGCCTTGAAGTAATTGATTTATCACTTAATAACACCCTTGCTGAGATGGGGTGAGAGGAGGCAGAGCCTGAGCAATGGTTCTGTTCTGCCGTCAGTATAAATTAGAGCTAAAGACATTACTCTTTAACCACAAGCATTGGGGTTTGTGGTTGTTGTTCTTGTTTTCCAAATGCAATTTTCAGCTGACAAAAGGTTTTTTTGCACAATGGATTCTTTCCTGTTGAGGGTTTCCTTCCACGCAGTTTTCGCAGCCTTGCTGCCCTCTGCATCTCCTGCAGGCAGCAGCGTGTGGGGGGAGAGAGGGTCAAACTACAGAAAAGAGAGATTTCTGCTTTCTGCTCCATAAATTGCAACATACAATTGAAGATGATAATTATAGAGAAAGGATCACCAATTTACACGCCACTTTCTGAAAAAGAAATGAAGTTTCAGTAGACCCAGTGAAAAGAAAAATTAAAATTGAAGAAATCTGTTCTACTTTGTTTTATTGGAGAGGCAAAGAGAGAGCTGACTTTTGAGAAGCCCACATAAATTGAAGACTTGATAGTGCCTGAGTTTACCCAGCCCAAGACTCAAAGGTAGCATCAAGCAGCCTGGGATTTCTTTGGGCTGAACAGGAAAAAAGAACCCAAACACTATAAAGTAATATAACCCAGTGCTTATGGGGTTAACTTACTATGACATAAAGAATTATAGGGGGGAGAAAGATTTATTTATAAATTAACATTTTATACACACATACGCATAAACTCATTAAATTGCTAGAATGTATACCAGGAACATTTAATATATTCTTCAACTGCAGAGAAATTTCTGTTCAGCTCACGAATTCATCACCAGTGAGAGATAATGAGCTTTTTGCTGTAGGATGTAGCTCCTGGTGAAGGAGAAACTAGAAAACCACACTCTTCTTGATATTAAGGCTAGACCAAGAAGTGGAAATTGGAGTTAACCCCTGTCGTTTTTGCTAGGTATGCCTATAACAAAGCATACTAAAATTACTGTAAAGAGGTAAAGGCATTTTAAGCAGAAACTAAAACACAGAACTGTTGTATTTCATTACTATTAAAGAAGAATTTGTCCTAAGCAAAACTTCTCTAACATTTTGTTAGACCTTTTGTACTCACAGTCTCTTTGGTCTGGAAGAACAGAGTAAGAAAATGTTGGGAAGATCTTTCAAAAAAATGTATCCTAGAAATTATTTAATTTACATATCCATTTACCGTTATTGCACAGTATATTTGGACTAATTTATTCCAATATCTACCCAATTCACTTGTATTAACATTATTTTTATCATGATTCAGTTCATACTGGTCTTACAAATATTTCCTCAAAATATTCGCCCCACCTTCCATTTGCTCTTGCATGGAAAACATTATTTGTTAATAAAGATGCTTTAGTATGTCAGTGAGTGATTTGGTACTCTGAAAAAGGAAACACAGACCTTATTCATTTTTTCTCTCTTGTTGGTGAGAGATTTTCTTTTCTTTCTTTCTTTTTTCTGTTTTTTTTTTTTTTTTTTGAAGTTCCATATGTTCTTAAAGACACTTCACAGAATAATTGAGCATTTCCCTCTCTGTACTAATACGACAGTCATTTCAAACCTATGAAGTTGAAGGAGAAGCTCCAATCTTTCATGAGCTGCTGAAGAATGCACTGTGCCATCCAACATCAAACATTCAGTAAAAAACATAATTAAACCATTTTCTAAGTAATAGTAATGATCTCTTGTATTTTCCTAGATGCTTTCATCCCTGCAAGTACTATATCTGAGAACTTGCAGGCCTTTCTTTCTCCTTTCTTTCTCAATAGAAATTAAAAAACAAAACAAAACAAACAAAACACTTGCTTTGATGAGATAATTTATCCATTATTTATTTATTTTTATTTTAATTTAACTTTCTAAATATTTATTAATGGAATAATTTTTAAAAATCATGGCTGGGTCATCTGTATGTACGTGCATGAATATATGCCCAGGCTAGAATTTCTTTTTCTGGCTGTTGAAAGGTATCAGTCTCTTCATGGCACTCTGTAGCTCTCCTGGACTAAAGGCCACTTTATCAGATGAAATAAAAGATGTGTTTCTTCCACATTTTCTTCTCCATATTTTGCAAAATTATGCAAAAAACCTCCAGACCTGCAACATTTTTTTGTTTTGTGAGTGGTTTTTTTTTTTTTTTTTTTTTTTTTCCCCAGAACAGGAGGCTTCCCTTTCTTTCTCTCTCTCTCTTTTACTTTTTTTTTTTTTTCTTTAAATTAACACATCTTCAGGGACAAGGCTGTGAGTGCTCTCTGAAGAGCCTTGACTGCAGACAGAAGCCCTGAAAGGCGTAGGTGGGCAGCAAGGCGAGCGTCACCGCATCCGCACTTCGTGTTGGTAGCCAGCCCACACGCCGGTGGCATCTGTTCATCTCTTCATTTAAGCTTTTCTCTCCCTGCAGTCCTGGGAGAATGATGCCTTAATGCAAGCAGACCCAGAAAATCAATATAAAGTGTGCCCCCTTCTATTTTATTTATTCCTTTGCTTTTATCTTTTTTAAGGGAAGAAAAAAAAAATCTTTCTTGCTTGTTCATCCCTTGTGAGGGATTTTAAGGTAATCTTTCATCAGCTTTCCTTACAACCACAAGAAAAAAAAATCTCTCTCTCTCTTTCTTACTTCAGGCAACTGAAGCATGAAATGGGAAATCTCATCCACAGTGGAGATCAAATGTGTCACCTTATTTATTAATTTCATGATCAGCTGAAAACTTTGATTCAGTGGACAACACCAGCCAGAGTGTTTTTGATAAAAAACAAGAATAAGAACTAGTCCTGGAGAGGTTGCTGAGGATTTCCTTTTGATTATTTACATGGAGATTCAATGACAAATGTTGTTTAAAATTAAGAAAGAAAGAAAATGAACAAAACCAGAAACCCTTGTGTTTTCCCTTCCTCTGCCAAGTCTCTCATCATGGCTTTGGCCACATCATATACAGTCCCAGGCCTTGATTTGCACATTTTGTAGGGGTGTAGCTTGGTTTTATGTGACCTTAAGTTTGATTTAGCTAAGCTGATGTCATGGCATAGTGTTTTCAGACCCTGAAGTCCTAGCTTCAAGGTGTCACTGAAATAGTAGGAACGTAATTTAAATATTTGCAGTGCTCACATAGTGCTTTGAGCTCTCAGGCACTGTGGAAACGTCTGGTATTTTCTTTGTAAAAAGTATTTGCATGTATTTGAACATTTAAAGTCTTGCAAAAAAAAAAAAGGAGAAAAAAAAGGACATACTAGAAAAGGAATTTTGTTTTAAAACTAAAGGCCTCTGGAATAAATATTAGTAACTTTAATAAAAACATCTTCAGCCTCACTGGGACTTATAAACCCCTTATTACTTGATATCTACACATCGTGGCTTAAAGACAGTGGTCTACTAATGTTGAGACATAACATCCACCCGAGTAAATTTCCCATTTTTCTGAGAATGACTGTAGTAAGAATTTTAAACACGTAATTATAATCTCTGTAGTTTGACACCATTAGCACAGCACCTAATTGTACCCGTGCACTGATCCCAGCGCCAAGGTCCTGGCAAAACAACAGCCTTATGAGAGAAAAGAGAATTAGCAGGTACAGCTTTGTGTGGAATAGAAAAGATCACTGAAGCACAAAATTAAGACACCTTATTACCATGAAGAAATCTCCAGTGAGACCTCTGAGCAATAGCCAAAGTTTACTGGGAAGATATTTATTAGAAAGGTGGCCTCACATTTTATTGAGCTGGATTTGGTAAATAGAACATGTAAAGACTATCTTTCAAAATCTACATTTTCCTGTTTTCCAGCGCAAGCATAAGGCACCTTCCACATGGAACCAGCATGATATAAATCATTCAAAATTTGCAAAAATGCTCAAACTTGCAGGAGCATAGTGAAGGAGATCCCTGTGTAACACTGAAACCTGAGGTCTCAGATACAAAATCGGAAGAATTGTAAAGGCAGAGAGACCCTACCAGGGGCAGACATCAGCGTAAGTGGATAGCATGTCCCATTGTGATATCCCCCCACTTTAAGAAGGACGCTGAAAAAATAGAGGGTTCAGAAAATATGTGAAGATATAGTAACCTATTACCTGTCCAAAAATAATAATAATAATAAAAAAGACATCTAATCTGTTTAGTGCCTTGCTGATGAGCTTAGAGGGCAAGGTATCATTGTCTCCAATAGCTGCAGAAGGAAGCAAAAATCAGAAATGAGGGCTCTTCAGTGTTGCAAGCAAGAGCAGAGCAAAATCAAATAGCTAAGAGCTGAATTTGGATCTGTCTGCACTCTGACTAAGAGATGGCTGTTAAACAATGTGGCCACTAGCAACATTTCCCCAGGGTCATTAGTAGATTATCTAGTGATGGATATGTTTTAATTAAGCATGGACACAGCTTCCAAACCTCTGATCTTCATCCAGATGTTAATTCAGAGATGTATTCTGGTCTGTTCTATGCAGGAGAATTGACCAAGATGATCTGAACAGTCCCTCCTGGTACAATAATCCATAAGTCTTATCAATAATTTACACCATGGCTCCAGACTTCACCATGGAATCATACAGGCAAAGGATGTGATGAAGAGGAACAAATCCAGCCCTGATCTTTGTTGAAAGCTGCCCTTTTAAGTGGGATTGCATATAATGGTTGATTCACCCAGCCCCCCTCCTCGGGCCACCATTTAATCATCTAGAGGGAAAACACAGACTGACGTTAGGGATGTGCACATATGCAAACCAACCTGTTTTATTACTATGAGGCAATTAAGCTCATAGGTACAAAACAATTATGCTTTTAAGTTTGCTTCTTTCCTTAAAGAGAAGCCTGTGGCATTTAAAAATGCATGTTTATAATTGGGATGCAGTTGTTTGTTTGTGATGTTTAATGGATGTGGGGCCAGAGGGTTAACCGTGCTGCTAGATGGATTTACAGTAGACATCAAAAAGAGCATGAATGAGTCCCAGTTTGACAGCTTGTAGATAAACTGTAGATGGGAGACATAATTTATATGTATTTTAAAAATTCAACAACAACAGCAAATAATTCAAGGGACTCTAGCCAGCTGGTCTTCCTTCTAAAACTGAATATGGAAAGCAGGGAGACTTTGCACAGCAATGATGACACGCAGAAGCCTTCTATATAAATTTACACATTTATCAAGTCTTTGTGGAATAATAAGCTACAATCTAGCCAGCCTGGGGCAGCCTGCTGTAATTGTTATGATTTGTTTTCCAGATACAGTACAAATTCCTTGGTAATCTTTCCTGAATTTTAATAAGGGGAAGGGAAGACTTAATTAAAGAGGCCTTTGTGCTGTTCTATAGCGACTGCCATCTGCAAGTGCTTCAGTTCGGTGTCTTATCTCCATCGTGCAGCCCACAGTTTCGCCTTTGTAGACAGAGGTGGTAACTTAGGCTCAAGGAGTGAAAGAGCCAAGCAGCGTGTTTTCGGGGAGCCTGCACCACTCCAGCATCTTCAGTGGCTGCTGCGGAGAGGCAAGGACACAGCCCTTTGATCTCCTCTGCTGCATTACAGGCTGCTTAATAGCATTTATTCCAAGATAAATTAGGGAATACATGGTTTACATATGAAAGAGGCATGAACCTTTCTTTTTTTCAAGGGGTATGTACAACATAATTGACTTCTATCAAGCATAGGCTCTGGTGTCAATAGGGCCTTTTATACATTGAGCCAAATAGGCTTTTATTTTTGCAACAATGAAATGAGCAAATGTATCTTCCCAGTAGCTCACTGGCACATCCCAGAAGACGGAAAAGAGGTGAGATTCTCAGCTACAGTTCTATATAGAAAAAGTTTAGGGTTTATTTGGAAATAAATCCCCTCCCATTTTGGGGGAATAACTGACATTTATAACAGAGCTTGTAATTAAATGTGGCTGCCCAGTTTACAAGACCCTGAAAATCCAGATAAGATGACAGATATGCTCACAAACATGACCTGGAAACTGGCTTGGGTTTCAGAGCGGATTACATCTGACAACAGGCAACAAGAACTCCAGAAAACACGTCCTTGGCTTGATGCAACAAGAGCAAGCGCCAGGGACTCCTTATTGAGCCCTTGCTCCCTCCTTTCCTGCTATTAGGTTTCTGAGCTTGTGATAGGGTTTTGGACATCTAGGTGCAAGGATATTAGATAGTCTTAATGTGAGGTATGCAGGTAGCAGGCATTGAGATAAAATGGTGAGGATACCTATGGCCCATGTAGTACATCATATAGGCCTAGCTTCTGTTGCAGCAGGGCAGTCAGTTGAGCAGCCTTGGCAATGTGATTTAGTAATTTATAGATAGCCCTGTAGATAGGGGTTCGGGATGGAGCTCTGCCTCAGAGCATGGACAAAGACTGGGGTCCCATTCGGATTCATGCCAGGGGTCCCTGTTAGGGCAAGAGCTGCCTGTCTACCACTTCTCACCAGATCAGGCCTTTGGTCCTGGAAATAACTTTTGCCAAACTGTGTCCTTTGACTTCTGATGTGTTTCCCATTCAGAGACATATTTTACAGTTCAGGTCTGTCTTTAGCCAACAGATGACAATGTGGACTAAGTCTTTTCCACCTGCATTCATGGCCAGGATACTTCAAATTTTCAGTGAATTCAAATCAGTCATTTGAAGCACAGGTGAAATAGAGTCAATAGCTGCAGAAACCTTCAGGGCAGGACCGTTTGGTGCAGATTGTGCCTCCTTTGCAGTGAGATGGAGAACTTACTTAAATTTTCTTAGGAAAAGAACTAAGCAAAGCTCAGTTAGAGGATTCTGCTGATTTCAGCAGCCTGGTGAGAAAGGGCATCCGTCAGTCCTATGGCCAAATCACTAGACAGGTGGGATTTTAAAGATAAAAATAAATAGCTGGAACTCCACCTAGTTACACACAGAAAACTGTGAAAGGGCTTGCTTTGATCAGCAACTTTGACATATGTTACGGAAGGTATTGACATGTTTCCTCAAAAGGATTTTACTGGGAAAAAGGCAAATGAATATAATTTTATGCACATTATGCTATAAGGATTTAAAATCTTGGCCATTGTCTCCTTCTCCCTGTTCTGTTTAAGGAAGTCTAGTATGGTTAGGAAAGCTTTGCTATTTGCTCTTTGCTTTCTTTCCTCCACCTCTCCCCCCTGTTTATCTACCCTAGGTACCTATGGGCTGAGGAGCTGCTATGGCCCCAGTCCTGCTGTCCAGGTGGGAATCCTCAGCACCTGGATTGTGCTTGCACCAGGAGAGCTTTGCTTTCACTCTGGTCCCCCACAGGAGCAACCAGGACACTAATTATAGATCAGTTAATGTGCTGACTGGAGAACCAAAACAGGATCACTAGATAACATCCACCCCATTTAAACCTGTCCTTAATGTGTGTGTTTGAAGAAGCATCTTGGAGCTTTCTGCCTTCTGCTGCACCCTGATATGAACACCCAGGGTTCCCCTCAGGAGGAGAAAAGAGCAGCAGCAGCAGACCCAGCAGTGGGGGTTTCATTATTTCCTTTCTGTACATAGACAGCATGTGTGGCACAATGCTGCTGCATTAGCTGATGGGTGGACAAAAGCCTAAACTGTGGACAGAGGGAGTAATTTGTTTAAGAAAATAAGGATCTCATTTCCTTCTCTTTTTTTTTTTTTTTTTTTCATTTGCATCAAAACCTATTCAAGCAAACAACTTTTTTACTACACCTAAATGCATTCAGTCTGCATTTTATTATTATCACACGTTTGTGTCCTTCCAGCTCTGTTAAGATAGATCAAAACAATACAGGAGCTTATGTTACTGTCAGATTTAATGTGCCGACCTCCTTATATCCCCCAAAGCCTTTTCAGATGCAGAGCTACATTTAAGCAAGCAATTAATCACTGCATACCTCTTCCAATGCAAACACAATTTGTTGGCAATTTAAACTGCAATTCCAGCTCTTTTGAAGTTTCCCTCCCGAGCTAAGGCTTGTGCAAATTTTGATCTTAGGCAGTACCTGTCAAATCATCAGAAGGCACTGGGGAGCCTCTGCGTGTCAGGAAGGATCTCCAGTTCTTCACTCATCTCAGTGGAGGTCAGGGACCAGGCAAATTCAGTCACATGTATCTGTACATGGCAACCAGTGGACTAAAACCTCCTTTAAAAAAAAAAAAAACAACAACACACAAACAAAAAAAACACTTTAAACACAGTGTCTCAGCTAGCCAGATGCAGCCTTCCTATAAAAATAGGAGCAGAATATTTAATTAAATCTATGATGCTCTGAAACAGTAAGCAAGAGGGTGTGCTTGGGGAGGGAGAGGTGAAGTGAAATTCAAGTGCCTTTCTGAAGAGATGGGTTATCTGTAGTTCAGCTGTCATGCTGGCTGCAGACAGGACTGTTCTTGCAGACCCAGAGCCCTGACAGAGCTGGGAAATACTCACACTGGGGCTGGGGGCAAAATACGTCTTTCCACTGGAGCACTACAGGAGGTACGATGGCTTGTCATGCTGTAAATCGTCTTCACCGTGTGATAGATCACCTGCTCCTAACCCAACAGGAGGCACTAGGGCCCACGGACAGCAGACCCCATAAATACACAGAGGAAATTCAGAGGGTTAACACAGGGCTTGTTGTGTTGATTTTTGAAGGAGGGCATATAATTCATCACTTGGGGGCAATCATGAGAGGGATATTTAAATTACTCTGAGAGCACAGAGCACATAAATAATAATGAACAGAATAAAATGCAAATGGCCTGGAAGAAATCTATAGTCATGAATGAAATCAGCCCTCTGATCCTAATTGAAATGAAAATGAGATGCATATTCAATATGTACTTAATAGAATATACACAATATGAGCATCCCGAGCTAATGAACAAGACTTTTCAATCACACAGATACATACGGCAGGCACCCCTCCTAGGGAGAGAATGTCAACAGAGGCACCCAGCCCTACCATACCTGCACACATAGCTATTGGCATATACACATGCATATAGCATAATGGCAACTATGAACTTTTAACCAACTGGTGCTAGATCACAACTGCAAGCCTTCATGAAAAGGCCAGCTGTGGTTTTTGAACATCTTTGAGGCAGGTATTTTGCATATCCTTCCAATATTTATTGGAAGGCTTTGTTTGTGTCGGAAATAACACGGGCCAGGGCTTTATTCTGCTTCACATTGTGTCATTTTACAGTAATTGATTGGGTGCTCACGTGCTAATTGGTCTGGCTGGTTTCTCAGTTGCCTTTTATTGGAGATCACTGACCTACGCAGAGCAATGGGAGCTGCTGCCCTTTGAATCTAATTACAAGAAATCAAATTATTTCCTGACACAGGCTGGAGTTGGGGATCTCACATCTCAGCAGATGTGCACTGTTGCGAGGATGCCTTACTTGACATGTTCAACACCATCACACTCCCTTGAAATAAGAAAAGAGCTGCCTTTTTAAAGCAGATTTGTAGTGTTCTGAGTCTTGGAAGAACCACCATGCTGTCCACCACACATATTAACTCCTCACCCAACAAAAAAAGGATTAGACATATCCTACTCCCAGGCTAAAATCCCAAAGCCTGATAGTCCCAGCTTGCAATTCTGCCACTGCCCATCTCGGAGGTGTCTCTCACAGCCTCTGTGCTTCAGTTTCCTCATCTCCACCTCACATCTCTCCTTTTTTAACATTGCAATGGGGTTTTGAAAATGTTCTGTGCTAAATCCTAAGAGTACCTAACAGTTAAACAGATTGAACCTAGTTTATTGCTTTGCAAAGCAAATGTCATCTGTATTGAATTTCTTTCCTCATATGCTAATGAAATGCTCCTCTGTTGTTTGTTTTTTTTTTTTTTTCCCCATTTCTGTGGAGGCAGTGTTGTTGGGAAAGGAGCTGAACCCAATAAATTAAGGGCTGAGATTCTCTTTCTTGCTTTGGTATCCAGCAGAAACGCTACTGCATTGTCACTGCTGAGCCAGGGTCCCCGTGGATATCAGACTGAGGAGGTCTTCTTCTCAGACCTGGAAGAGTCATTATTTGTCTCCACTTAGGATAGAGGAGCTCGATGAAAGCAAAAAAAAAAAAAAAAAAAAAAAGGAAGTTTCATTATTTCTTACATTGTATGTATAAAATATTGTGGCTGCAGTGGTCCTGGCTGAGCTGCTCCTGCTCCCCATGCTCCATTGCTCTTCCCAGTCTCAGCTGAGGCGTCCCCTTTCTCAGAAGTGAACATGGCCATTTGGGAGGCCCCTTGGCCAAAAGCAGTGCATAGAGCCAGCTGAGTAATTGTTCCAGTTATATGACTTTCTCTTCCAGCAGATGGTTCTCTATAGCTGTTCCTTTGTAATTTTGCTCTTTGTGTATTGACTCCAGTCAGCGGGGAGCCAAGAAAACTGGAAACGTTGACATGATGTATCTATCCTTGTCACCTGGCCTGGATTCTCTCACCCTACTTGCCCAGAACCGGAGTGCTGGGTTCCAGACCTTTTTCCCAAGGATCCTACAGACTCTGCTTCTTCAGGAAGGTGGCTGTGAGTCATAAGAAATAAGCTCGTAAGAACTTGAATCTATCCTAGGCTACTGCTGCCAGGTACAACAGATGCTATCCATTAGATTTTACTTTCCCAGAAATTCCTCTGATTCATAAAACATTCAGGACTGTGGGCCTCTATTTGGTCCACTCCTGCTCCCCCACTGTGTAGGCTTTGGCAGTGGAAAAGGGTATGAATGATTATGGAGCAGGTCTTCTTCTCTAATACTTTGGTTGGCCAGAGCAGTATTTCCTACCTGTGGGCCTCTGATCCTGGGGAGTCTTTAAGGCATTGGGAAGTGATTTTCCACATGAGAAGAAGAAAGAGGAAAAAAAAAAAAAAAAAAAAAGATTTAAAACTATATACATGAACACCCATGGATGCAAAACAAAACAAAATTGAGAAGAATGAATTCAAGAGCATTCAAAGTTCAGTCTTCTTTTAGGTTTTTACAAATGAAAACTCATGTAGCTACACTGCATCACAGTGTATTTGGAATTTTTTTCTTTATATTTCTTTTTCTGGATTAGGCAATCCTTCAGTTGAAAAGGTCAGGAAACTCTGAGCTGCAGAGATCAAGAAATTCCTCCTGCTGTGTTCCCTGTGGAGCAGTGCTCCAGGGCAGATGTTTGTCCCTGGGTATCCACAACGGCTCTCAGCACATCCCTTAGTACTGACAAGAGACAGACGAGAATTACATGGATTAATCTGGAGCACATGTTATTGCTGCTGCCCCTGGCAGGAGAAAGTACAAGCACATGCTGAGCTCAGTGCTGGGAACTGGTGTCACAGTTTGCAAGGAGGGTACATCCCTGACATGGTGGGTGATGATGGAGCTGAGATCAGATTTGAAAACCTGAAGCTACACCTCATATACCAAATGGGCACCATTGCTAATGCTAGAAGAGTGAACCAAGGGTGACGTGAGAATGGTTTCACATCAATAAAATTACTATTCAACTGAACTCTCTTTTTTGGTATATCAAATGTTCATATGCAATAATACATCAGTAAGATACACCTATTTCTGAACTTACCCATGCTATTTAGAATATGAGCAGGAATCATTCACGTAGGACTCACAGACTGATGACAAGACAATACTGGAAGCTTGAGGAAAAACTCCTACAATTTAAACTGATCCGGAGAAGTAAAACATTCAGGACCAATCTCTCACCCTCTTCTCCACCAAGTTGTCCTCACCTTCTAGCAGGAGACTTCTTCCCTACTGCAAAGTCATCCTCATCTCTTGAAAGACTGTTGCATTGTCAGTATCAAGATGAGTTCAATACTTGCTATGCTGGTTTCATTTTTTTTCCCCTAAGCAGAATAGATTTTATTTTTAAAGTGAAATTACCAGATGGGAAGCTAATTTAATAAGCTGATAATATCTGTTCATTTTAATTAGAAGACTGCACATAGAGCTGTTTGCTTGAATTACAACCCGAACACAACTGAAATATTACAAAATTGCCAGATTTGATTTTTTTTTCTCCAAGCAGGAACTTGAAAGTACTTTAATTTATTTAAAAATGCATTGGAGAAGATAATATTTCATCTACAAGGGCATACTTGAAGAAGACTGACTCAGGCACTCAGAGACTTGGAAAATAACACAGGTAAAAGCTATTGAGTTGATATACAGTGAGGACCACCAAATAAAAAGAAGCATAAAATCTGCAAGTAAACAAACCAGTTTTGCCATCTAAACCTTTGTTACTTCTCTATAAAACATGGGCAGAATGCTTCTGTGATTCACAACACAGAGCTTATTTTAATATTCTGCTCTCTCTACACATATATTCCACGAATGGGAGGACTGAGCTTTACCTTTGTATTCTCAAAGTGTTTGCATCAGAAAAACAGCTCACAGAAATCAGACTGACTGGAAATAAATGCAGAGTTCATGGAAGGAGAAATGCAGATCCACAGATGTATGATAAAAATCAAGATGTATCTGCAAGAGAGAATATTATGTAGACCCCCAAATGTAAGAGGGTATTCTGCTTTTAAATGTACCTACTTCCTAACTCTGTTTCCACTGGAGGAAATAAATTATTTTTAAAATTCCATTTTTATCTGTGGAGCAATCTCAGAAACATTAATGAGCAGGAAATGTTGTCTGATAGTAATGCGGTTAAGAAGCACGTTACTTTATAATCATTTTACTTGGGTTCAGATTAAGACTTTAAGTCCCAGAAGAGATGATTTCTCACTTTTTTCTTCAGTCAGAGATTGTGTACTTAGGCCAATTCAGATTGGAGATAATCCCAGCTTTATTTTACACAGGGAAAAGGTTAAGGTAGAACACGTCATGGGAAAACATTGCATAAAGATGCATCCGACTTTGTATTATCTGTGAAGAGAGAGGAGATGTGAGCTACAGGGAAGAGGGTGATTTATCTAAAGGAAAAGGGAGAAAGGATAATTTTCCTTGCTTCTGGAAGAAAAAAAAAAAACAAAACAGTTTTTTTTCCCCCTCCCATACCACCCCATATACATGAAGTAATCAATGTGAAATGAGTTCTTCAGCTGCTTCAGCATGCAAGTCCACTCCACCAGCTTTCTTAGTTTGACTTCTTTGCAAAGCCCATGAGGATTGTGTTTTCTCTCCCTGCTGCTACACCACTGCAACCACTGTGGGTTTCAAGCTGTACTGATTCTTTACATGAACCAGAGGCAAATCTTAAGGTTCATTCCTTCTCTTTTGTGCTACTAATTCAATCATAGTAAGCAAAAAAGCGTTGCCTACCCCTGCCATCATTGCAGCCCTATCACTTAACCTTGGAAAAAGGCTTGCATGAAAAAAAAAATCCTGGAATAACTGCAAATCTAGGACCAAAAAGTCTGAATGACCTCCTTTTAAACATGACAGAAAGCTATTGGGAAACACTATAAGATAAATATCCATCCACTCATGGTTAAATTTCAAATGAATATGATCTAACTAATCAATTGTTGTTTATTTAACATGCTCTAACTACTCAAGTAAATCTAAATTAATGGCATGAGTAATTGGATTCATTTAAGACCTTGTATTTCCTCTCCTTGTGCTCTGCAGCTCACTGCTGCTTAAATGGAAGCAGCCAAGCCATTTTGTTCTGCAGGCCACACAGCTGATACTCTGATCACCAAAATCAGGGGCCCAGCTGCCCTTTTCAGCATTAGTCAAACATGAGCTCAGCATCTCCTACATGACATACCTTGTGACTAAACCTGCCAGATAACTCTGAGCTCCAGAACAACCCACAGCTGAGATTTTTAGCAAGGAAGAATCAGGTGTACATAAGAGAAACAAGCCAGGGTTGTTCCCACTGATGCTTTCTACCTCAAGGCTTGCTGTCCCTTCTTTAATGTCCAGTGACGTGCTTTCCCACAGCTCTCCTCCCAACATACATCCCAACACCTTTATCCCTTCCCACGAACCACATGCTGTGATGGGTCTGAATGTGTACAGTGCCTACCCAGTTGATGGACTGATGTACAAGTTTTCCACTCTTTTCTGGGGAGCTGGTTCTGCAATATTCTTGACAACACAGCACACCTTCTTCCTTCACCGCACAGCAGGGGATGTGTGCTGCTCCTTGTCTCAGGTACACACATGCTCCAAGCACGTTTGCATTGCAGGATTTAAGATAATTTTTTAACCTCTCCCTTTCTGAAAAGCCAGGATTTGGGAGGGAATTTTCCACTTGCAGCTTGCTAATGGCTGGTTTCAAGAATCACTTTAATTTCTCGTTTAAGCTGCAGCAGCTGCTCAGGTCAGCCCTTCCCTGTCAATGCTTTTCTGCCACACTTGTAGATGAGATCTTACAGCCCTTCTTCCATCAGCGGCCTCCACTCTTTACTTTGTGGTCCTTGACACTCCTTTCATCTGACAGCTTCTCAAAACAGCAACAGGGAGCCCTCTGCAAGCTGCTTTGTACAGCTGCTCTGTCCTCCCTCTCAGCTGAAAGCAAGCAGACTCCAGGCATTCACCTCGACTCCAATCCACATGAGAGGGGAAAAATCTCCTTGCTCTTTTACCTGCTGCTGCTCTAAATGATCTCCCGCAGGTCTGGGCTAGCTGTTGGTAGCACTTCTGGTCCAGTACAAGATAGGCTGATATTAGAAATAGGAAAGTTTTAAGTATTATTTACAGCTTTAAGTATTCTGAGGCAAACAGGGGTAAAGGTAAGAGTAGGGCAGCACTTAACTGAACATTAAACAAGCTGCCCACCTCTCCTCTGCTGCTCCTCTACCTGTTTAGGCTCCCCAGCAGGTTTCAGCTAAGCCTGTAGGCACCTTCACACAAGGAAAGCTGTTTGGTGTAGGGACAGCAGCTCTGACCCATACTACAGGAGGAAAACAGCTCACCACATAACCTGGCTCCCTAAATACACTTTGGCACCTCTTCCTGAGCCTTGACTGCAAAAATGAATTCCTTCCCCTTATGCTGATGGGCATCAGCTGCTGGAAATCAGGCTCCTTTCTGTTCTCCTGGAAGTGAGGACAGAGAGGAGACCTTCTCCACAGCAGACACCTTGGCATCATTTAATCCAGGCCTGGGGTTTCAGATGAGCCTGTAATCCAGTTATTCAATTAGTAATCAAGAAAGACTGCACGCTTCTTCCATCTTATCACAAGGAAGTCTGGTGCCTCCTGTGGCAGCTCTATTTATAGCTCCCTTACTCCCCTTCCCCTCTCTCATAGGCATGCAAGAGATTGAAAGCTGGGGTCTCCTGCATGGGGAAGGGTAAATATTTGGGTAGGAGACATGGGGTTTTGCCAATGTTATGTCACAATTCATAGCATTTCTGAGACTATGTATGGAGGCTGCTTTTTTTCTCTCTCTATATATTTTTTTTACACAATAGACTTTTTTTTAATGGAAACAAAATAGTTTTTGCCTAAAATCCTGAAGTTTTAGTAAGGTGATTTGGATCCAAAAGGGAGGAAAAACGTTATATTCTACCAGAATATTTCTGGGAGAGAACAACTGCCTTCTGGACTCTCCCTGAATAGATCTGTGTTCTCCATATTTTAGCTAAAATTTCTGGTGGGATAATGCAGGTTTCCTGAGGCCCTTTACCCCTTAGCCCATCTGCATGTGTAGAGTAACTTTTGTGAGGATGGACAGGCAGGAGAGCAGGACAAGGTATCCTGGACCAGGAGCAAACTATGTTATGAGAGCAGCTGATTTCCTAACTCTGGCCATGCAATTGCTGACTCTGTTTCAGATTATTTTCCCTTTACTTTCTATAAGCACTAACAGGCTATAAATAAACCCACAAAAACTTATTGCCAGGGAAGGCTAAATGCCTCTTGCATTTAATGGTGTTTAGGACTTTCTTTTCATGCCAGATAAAATCACTGGGATGTTGGCTGTAACTAGTACTGCATTCTGCCATTCCTTTACTGGTTCAGTCAATGACCCTAGGGTGGATTTTGCAAGAGGCTGAAGGAACTGAGGGCCCAGCCTGACTTATTTTGTCCATTTGGCTGCCTAGATTTACCTTAAAAATATAAACTGTGGAAAAGTACTCTCTGATTTCAACATGTAGCCTACTGAGCAGTCTTCAGAATGAATGGAGTTATTTTTCTTTGGTCTCTTACCTGAAGCCTTCCTTTGCCTTCTGATCCATATAGCAGGCAAGAGATAGTGTTGAGAACACCTGAAAAGCAATTTTAAAGGCAGCAGCTGTTGAGGGCCTGCTTCTTCATTGCCCTCCCCTGAAAAGTTTCATGAAACACTATTTGCTTTCCTTGAGCTTCTAAAGAAAGTATTAGACAAATTATGGTTCTGTGCAGAGGTGTGTGCCTGCCCTAACCTCCCATGTCTCTGTGGTATCTGGAAATCTATTGACAAATTATTTCCTATCTGCCGTTCACAGTTGCTAGATTCATGGGATGAGAAAGTCTTTATTTCTTTGCAGGGCAGAACTGTAGTCAACTAGATTAGAAAATGTTACTTTCTGATAGATTTTTTTTTTCCCCCTTTAGATGTCCAACAGAATGCTATACTGAGGTGCACTGAGAAAAAATAAATTCCACACCAGAGATATGATTTTTCTATTAACCCTCTAACCCCAAACTTCTTCAGGGACTTTTTTTCCTACGAATTTCTACAGAATTCCTCCATAAGAGCTGAAGAAGTTTGCAGAAATAAGTCGTTCATGTCAGTATTTCCTAATGCTTATAAAACTGTTCATTGTTTTTAAAAATTGATTCTTTTTAAATATATAATCAAGTTAGAGAGGAGATCTTTTGAAGCTTCAAGGATTATCTTGCAGAGCTGTTCATTACCAGGCTCTGGTAAAACTCCAGCCCTGTGTGTTTCCAGTACAAGCTTCCAGGAAAAAAAGGCTTCCCAGAGCTGGTATCACACACAGTACTCATCAGAAAGCTGACGTTTAACAAGACTGGAACATCAAATAAAATTGTGTATAATAGACTGGACATTCACTGGCCTACATGGAGCAAGTACTTTGCAGCCACGGTTACCAGCAGAAAAACCCGCCTGTAAAACTGTCACTGGTATAGGCAGGGGCAAGGAGACAAGCACTGTTAATCAAACTTTCTGAAACATGAAAAGAATCAATTTAGTATGCAGCGAGTGTTGAAGACTGCTCTGAGCAGGAACATGCCTCCGTGCTCCAAAGGGAGACTTCCCACGTTTTGATTGCACGAGTACTTGGAAGAGCAATATGCGGAGCGCTGCCATCAGGGTCGCATTTGCCATTTGCAATCAAACACAGCCTAATGCAACACTGCTCCTTGTTCTGTTAGTTTTATTTATTTATTTATTTATTTTTTCCTCCATATGACATTTTCTCTCCCTCAGTCTTCCTCTATTTATTGTATCCTTTCAGGCATTAATTTCATCACTGCTAAATATAATTTCCTACCAACTGAGATGGAATGACAGTCAGGCCAGGATTTACACTTCCAGTTTAATAAAACCAGTGAGAATGATTTTTAAATCAATGCAGGAAGGGAATTTCAAGGAACCCTGGGTTCATGGCCATGATTGCATAGGATGGAAGTAATAACTTTGATTTGCTTTGATGTGAAGAGTTTTCTCATGATTCTCACGCAACAACAGTTGTCCTGTAGTGCTGCTTAATAATGCCTAATCTAAAACCAGTGACTTTCACTAATGGTAGAACCACAGCTTAACAAGACTGTTCTTTCTTCTCTACCCAGAGCATTTCACTACCTTTTCCTTTGCAAATGTGCTTTCTTCTAAAATTTGGGGTTGATTCCAAAAAGGGTTTTACAGATACTTGGGTCAATGGGCAACTGTGTACAGTACAATTTATAATGATCACATACAAGCTATAAATTCAGGATCAGCAGTGCTGACAAAAAGGCACAGTAAATATTAAACCCATCTCTTCCCTGTTTTTGTTTCATAAAACTTTAAGACTTTTAGTAACTTCTTGTAAGAGACAAATAAAATTTGCTCCAGTACTCAGATGATTGATGTTTGCTGCCTAGGGCTTGGGATTTTATCCTGGAACCTGGGGAACTACTTAATTTCAAGACTGCTCATACCTATATCTAAATTTAATGATTCAAGATGGCTTTCAGAAAACAGCCAAGGTAGCAATGACACCCTTAAATTCTGGGTATGAATGTGAGTAGCCTCTCATTTCAGAAGGCACCCAACAAACTTATTAATCTTGCTGAAATAGTTTAGGTATTGATGGTGTTACTAATTATTGTATTAGAAAATAAGGGGTATAGAACTATCCCTAATTGTTGATAGTTGCTGTGTACTAACAGGAATTTTTTATCACTTGGACTAGAGCATGATTTTACCTAAGTAGATATAATTGACTTCACTCTGCCTTTCTTCTCCCTGGTGCACTATTACTGGTGCTCTGTTGTACTCATTCTTTAGGGCAAAAGGATTCACTGAATAAAACAGTGTTAATTCCTGCCCACATACCATTGTGTTGTAATGTTGTTATTTTTCTTTAAATTGTATCTGTCATTTGCCTAGCGCAAATGAAGTTATGGAGATGAGCACAGTAGAAAACGATGCTCCGAAGACTTTTCAGTCTTCCTTAGTTATGGGAAAGAGCTGCTCTGCGTGCTGGGGTTGTGGGGAGATGTGTAAAAGGAATAATGATTTGGCAGACAGATGTCCTGTTGGGCTTTCTTATGCCTATGTGGTTTATTATTTTTTTTTTACTTATTCTATTTAAGTATATGCCACACCCAATCCCATGGTAACTCAGTGTACACACACACAGACATACACAGATGGGCTGTTACCAAGGCATCAGCAACACACACATATTCTCTGTCACTATGGTGACAGCAAATATTTTATACTTTTTATATGTGGGTATATATGCATACATTCACGCATACATATTTGCTCCATCACAGCTTTTCATGCACCCCTGATGCTGTACGCAAATAGGGCCAAATCCTGCAAGCATGGAGCTGAGTAGTCTTGTTATATGCACTTCTTTAAGGAGTCTCATAAGTCAATGGGATTTTCCTTGGCCTGAGCTGTATAAAATAGACAGTGTAAATACTTCTGAGGTTTGCTCACAATCAAAAAAAAAATCTTGTTGAATTATGTTTTAATCTAAATAAGTACAAATACTGTTTTTCATCATCTATAACCCCAATGCTTTTTTTCAAATAATTAAGCCAGCTTGCTATTGGTAGAAATCACATTTACCTACACAAGCCTAAGACTTTCCAAGTACATGAGATGAACATAAAAAATAGCTTTCATAACCAAAGGTGTTACCAGCTCTCCATCTATTTTCCAGTTTATCTCCAGGTTTCTCCCATACCACATTCCCAGTGATGCTGGATTCATGTTACCGCCGCATGGCAAGAACCCCCTCTCCAGGGAATGTCTGTTCCCCCTCACCCTACACAGATACGATGACTGCAATGCACAGAGTGCAGCAATTACCCACGTGGCAGAAGTCCTGCCCAAAGATTTATTTACTCTCCCTGCTTTTAATTTTGTCCTTGTTCTGCATCCTACAAAGGTTCTTGTCATGCTGCCAGGCCTTCGGTGCTTGCTATTTATTTTATTTACTGTTGAGAAAATGCAAAGATGTGTAAATCCATAAATAGCTAATGTAAGAAATATTGCTCCTGTGACATAAATCTGAGACTTTCCACCTCTTGCATCAAATGAATGGTCCAATGGGCCAGGCAGCTCCATCCAAGTCTCCCAGGATCTGGTGACATTTAAATAAAACTTAGCTTTCAGGGTTAGGGGAGAAGGGATGAAGAACTGAATGAGTTATGAAAATATAAATTAAACCGCACTACAATTGATTTAGAGCATCCTGGGTCACATTAGACAGCCAATGTGTCTGTTCCGAGACCTTGTCTTGTTGCTTTTACATTTATGTAAACTTATTTCTGTTAAAAAGAGAGCAAGAAAGGAAAAATCAATTGAAACAGAGGACAGATTTAATTTAGCTGGGGGGAAATCTGATCAAGGAAGGAAAATGATGGAGATAAAAGTAACCCCTGTCCCAATGCAGAAAGAGAGGAGCTGGCCATCTGATGTTCATTAGAAATAATTAACAGTGTTCTGCTCCTCTGGGGCCTGGGGGTGAGGAAGGTGAGATTTGCTGCTGTTTTGAGAATGAATTGGAAACACAGCCCAAATGAAAGGGGAACCAAGGATTCTTCCTCTTTTCTTTTCTAAAAAGACAATGAGTTGAAAGCTCTGGATGCAGAGCAGCAGAAGCATGGCCATTCAACCACAGCCCTTTCCCACCACAGCTCTGTGGAAGCAGGCAGAGAGAGACTGGGAGTTTGTTGTAGTTTACCGGTAAGGGAGTGGAAGATGTCACCAAATGCAATGGGGGTGACAAAGCCTCAACTAAAGAAACTCTTGCACTCCTGGGTGAATCTGCAGCCAATCAGATGATGATGATTTTTGGCCAGTTTACCTGAGAAAGTGAGGTTTATGTGATCAACTCTACATATGCAACTGTTTTCTCTTTGCCTATGGCTCTCTAAAAATCATTAAGTCCAACAACTGATTTGAACCAGATATGTGAATACTCTGAGAAATATGAAGTTCACAGAAGGAAATAGTCCAGCAAGTAGAAAAGAGTCTGCATTTATGTTCAGGTTGATACTGGGGCTAAACCCCTGTTCCTTATTAGACACCAGAGAAGCAAGCTAAGTCAGAGCTATTATTAGTGTTCTAACCATGGGAAAAGCTGCATCCCAAACCATTGAATCCAGGATAATCCAAACACCAGACACAAAATGGCAGGAAAGAAGTTTCATAAATTCAGCTACTCATAGATCAACTTTTTTTTTCTTTCCTCTTTTCTTTTCCTCTTAATCCATCACCATAAAGTCCTGCCAGGAAGCCTGCTCAAGCCAGCCCTGACAAATACGGTGCCTGCACTCACTGCGTGCTGGAGGAGGCAAGGCAGCCAGTCCAAGAGTGCAAGTTAACCAAGAAACCTGCTTTCAAAAACATGGTAGGCAACTGGGACAGAAGGACACAAACTGTTTGTTTGCTTTGGATTGAAAGGGGAGGTTTATTTTAAACTTCATCAGGATTTTTGAGGGATGGAAGGAATCAGGCTCTACTAAATGCAGGGAATAAGTGAATTTTCAAAACCTAGAGGGGATCAGAGCCTAAACAAACAAACAAAGTCACTGAAATTTAACCATGCAAATGTACTTGACTGATTCCCAGTGCAGAAAGTAATGCCCAAGAACAAATAGTTCTTTGGATGTTGAAATGTTACAGGATATTGGCAGCCCAAAGAAATGAAAACAACCCCCTGAATAAAGACATTCTGTGCAGCCCGAGCTGCTGTGCTGCTGCCCTGTGGTCAGGATGTGGGAGCACTATCAGGATGGTGATGGCTGAGTGATTTATGAAACCCCCTTTTCAAAGGATGCCTTGATAGGTAAAGCTGATCCTAGACAGCCATGGCATCAGTCACTGAAAACTCTTCATTATATAAAAGCAGAGTGTGGGCCATAGCTTCATTTACTGCTTTCCCTGTTAGTTTGGAGAGGGATGGAACATGGACAAGATGGGTGCATGATTCAATCTGGCATTCAAAAAATTAAAAGCAGGTGAAGCAAGGGAATAGGGATAAAATGGAAGACCGTATTAGTGTTTCCATCTCTGCCTAGAGCCATCTCTCTGGACCTGCAGCAACCTCAAAAGTCTTCCCTGTTTAGGAAGGTATGATGTTGTTGAGAAAAAAGGCTTGTTAGTTAGGAGCAGTTGCCTAATGGAATAGCATACACAATAAATATCCTAACTGCAGTCAGGTTTAGGAAGTGGGAAAAGGACTGGGGAGGAGCAAGAAGTCTCTTGAACTGCACTCTGACAATCAAAATTGCCCAGGCATTTCAGCTACAAAGCTACCTCCAAACACACGAGCAGGATGAAGCATGAACGTAGACCAAGATCTGAATTAGGTAGGTCAATCTTTCTTCAGCGATTCTATCACACTAAATTCAATCTTTAGTTCAGAGAGGAGGCACAGAGCTGAAAATTGGAACTCAGCTATAGAAATTGAATCTCAGGAAGGCAAGAAAGCGGTCAGGCACAGAGGGAAAAGAAAATAATTTCTTAAATATTTTCCCCTTTGCTTTCCCTAGCTAAAGTCAGTGTTTGCCAAGAAATAATCCATCCATGGCTTTCCCTCCTGCGCTTCGGGAAGTAATCCACTGGGGGCTGGAATTTGAAAGCCCAGCACCCAGCAGCCAATTTTGAGCTATGTTACTGAGCACTGTTTTTCATAACTAGTCCTGCTGGCTTTTCAGAGAGGAGAGGGAACCCTTCCCTCCCTGGGGGAAAGGAAAGTCAGTCTGGGACGTGGTTTGCACATAAAAATGACCTCGAGGCAATAGTGCACAGTCATCTGGTGCCACTGAGAAGTCCATCTACCAGAATTAGATGCTCCATCATCAGTAGGACTGAAGAAGGAACAGATAAGTGTCCTTACTCAGATAAGTGTCTCTCCCACTCCCACAGAAAGCCTGGTGAAGTTGTAGAGATCTACAGAGGGCCCTGTAATTTTTGTGGTTGCCACCTACCTTGGAGCTGCTGTGGTTCTCCAGGAGCCAAGGCCATAGCTCTGTATGGTTCTTTGGGGACAGTTCAGGTCTTGGCATGAGGAGTTCTGCTTTGTGCTATCCAGACATGAAAGTTCAGTCAGAATTTTCTGCACCCAAAAATATTCAAATGAGAGAAAATGAATTCCTCCTCTTGCAGGAGCATTCAGATTACCTCACCTCCCAGCTTGGCAAAGTTCTTGCAGGCACAGCAGATTATCAGTTGGAGTTATAATAGTAACTGTGTATTGTGATTTAACACATTTTGCTTGAAGCACTCTGCAAAGAACCAATATGGCAATAATAAATAACAATTTAGAAATGATCATTAAAGTGGAAAACCAACATAGATAAAAACTAAAAAGCCAAAGGGCATCATTAGAAGGCGGGGAAGTCTTCAGAATGCAGCCAGAATGCATAAAATGTCTATTCATAGCCAACTTTCACCTGCTTCCTATTCCCTTCAAGAAAAATGTGCATTAGAACTTAACTTTACAAATTATATGCACTAGATTTCAAAGAGCAAACACAGCCATGAGCTTCTAGTTGCTCTGAGATCTCATTCACCCTAGCTCTCTCTTCACAGATATTATACAAACTTAACAGGTAGTAAAGGAATACAGATATCTCGACTGCAGTGGGGCTCAAAAATATTTTCTGCTCTCAACTCAGTGAAAGATCAGGATTTTCATGGACTTGGGCCAATAGTTAAATTACCACAAGCCACAGTTGTACTGGTTATGACTGCATAGTCCAATAACAGCGACACATGGGAGAAGCAGTATAGCTTTAAAGTATTACAGACGTGATTTACCATGCTTCTTAGATTACTGTGACTGTACAGATTCTTATAGAAATCAAGGGTTTTCTTCTCTCTTCTTTCTCTAGGTTGTTTTTACAAGTTCACTGGTACCAGCTATGTTCCTTTTCTCCTCTTCTAGGTAAGCACTTAATACAATCTCCTCCCTGCCCACTCCAAAACATGTAAATATAACACTCAGTTTTAGGAGCTGCCATCTTATTTGCATCTACTGAATATTTTTCTGGAGTTTATTCTGGTTATTTAGCAAATGCTGTAGAATATCTCAAAGTCATTGGCAAACCCTCTTCTGGAGGTAACCAGGATTGTTTTTTCAAGAGCAATAAAAGGCAGGGTGTTGAAGGTCTCTCCTCCCCTCATCCCAACAGGTAAGCACTTTTCTGCCTTTAATAGCTTGGTGCAGGAGGCAGACAGGCTGGAAGGCAGAGCCAGCCCCAACAAGTGGCGCTGGAAAAGGCTGACCAACAAGGCACAGGTCCCTGACACCACACTGTCAAAAGCAATGTTCCCATTTAGCCACTTGCACTCAGTGTCTTTCAAGCCTCATTGAACTCCAACAGGGGTAAAGAAGTCTTTGCAACGAATGTTCTCTTCATCCCCAGGACCGAGACGTTTAGAGGATGTCAGTGCCATCACTCCAGCCTGGGATAACGCTGAAACAACTGCTGTCAGCGCCGTGATGACAACAGGATGGAGGAACGCTGTTAACAACAGGCGGCCGTCAACACTTCCAAAACTCTCCTCTGAAATAAGGCCACCGGGTTGTCTCTAAATCTTGCTCCGGGTGCGTGTCTCACTGTGAGCCACGGTGTTTGGGGTCTGTCCGAAACAGCGAGTGGTGCAGCAGCCGCCAGGACCCCAGCCGAGGGTGGCAGCTGTAGAGGCATCATTACGTCCTGCCTCCCGCTGCTCCGTGTGAGCTGCTGCTCCTAGCTACGATGGGCTTTTTTATTTCCATTCGGTTTATGTGTGACATAATTTCCCCATAAAGGAGGGCTGATTGTAAATCCAGATGGAAATGGAACAGTTTGCATGAAATGCACTTTAATTAATTAGCTAAATGCTTGCAAAGTGCTTTGAAGATGTAAAGCACCATACAAGTGTTAAACGGTAATAATAATAAAATAACAATAATTAATTTCCCCAGGAAGCATGTGTACAGAACATGCCCAAAATATTCCTGTTTAAGAGCAAAGAAACCAGTAACAATAAAAATATTTTAAAAAATCCACTTTACTTCTGACATTCTACTGAGGGCCAAGAACCTCAATCAGATAAATTAATTCATTTATGCATCCATGGAGACAAGAGTTTGCATCTAGTCTAAAATGAAAATAATGTCCACAGTGCCCATTAGTCAGTGTGACAGAGCAGAAGTATAATTTTGAGCAGTTAAACAAGATAGAGCTGTTCAACAATAAAACGCTTGATAAGGGGACCTGACCACAGCCTAATCACAGATTTCTTTTCCCATAAAACCAGTATAGCCCAGCAATACAATGGCCTGCAGTGGCTCAAAGTCTGGTTGTTGGTCCATCTCCTCTGTCTTACAGAAGAGGAAGGTGAGAATCCAGGCTGAGATTTACTCTTTTACACAGTGTTGCTGGCAGCAGTCTGGAAAACTGCTCCCCTCCCTTTAGGAAGTGTTCACTTTGGTGCCTCCAATCAAAAAAATTCTGCGTGCAAGAAGTTATTGAGAAGGAAAAACTATTGCAAGGGCTAATGGAAATATGCATTTGCCAGAGGATTTGCTCTGGAAGCATCTGAAGGTTGTCCTGAAGTCTCTGTAGGTCTTCAGGGTAAATCGTCCGCTCAAGTGCCAACCTCGTGCTGTATCACCAGGACTGCACTTGCTAAAGGAAACTGGGCTAGATCATCCTCACTTTGGAGGAGGAGATGACAGCACAGTATTTCCTCAGCTTTGTGACAAACTTTCACTTGAAATCGTCCCAGAATTGTTAACCTAACCGTGACATCCCACAAAGTACATCTGCTGGTGCAGGTCACCACAGAGACTAAAAGGTAGGGCAGAGATACTCTGTAGATGATCTGATTTTGCCTTGCATTTTTCATGCTTTATACAAGTGCATGGATGAATGGTGAAAGTTTATGTCATTAATCAGTGGCTTATACCCAGAGCATTAGGGATTTAAAAGCTGAGAAGATAATGTGACAAATGAAAAAACGATGTGAATTAATGAAAAACTGACTTTTCCTCTTGATATTAATTCACTTCTATGGCAAGGGTGCAATCAAATTCATGAAGAGGTTTTGATGGATATGGAGAGAGAGGAAAGCACCATTTATCACTCGGAAAGGCTTCACACAGCACAAGAACGGCCCCTTTACAGTAGCATAACTGCAGGAGGTGTCATCCACCATGAAGCCTCTCTGATGGCTATCCCCCCCGGAACTGGGGGGATGTAAGGGCTGCAAATGAGGTATTAAGCTTCTCCCAAGAGCCTGGATCTAGGAGTTTACTTTTAATCTATTTTAGAATTATAAAACTGAGATGAAAAGCTGTGCTGCTATCTTGCAGAAGGACTCTGGCATGCAGTTCAACCACAAAAAGTACATATGAGAGTCACAAGTCTAGCAGAATTTTGAGATTTTTTTCCCTCAAGTACTGTTCTGTATGGTACAACATCATATAACAAGAGGCACTAAAAAGAGAGACTTTAACTTTACCAAACGTGGACTTTATCTCTGTGTCTGTTAAAAAAAAAAAAAAAAGTGGTTCTAGATGCATCTATAACCTTGCCACCAAAGCAGAGAGAGATGCAATCTCTACCAGAAGAGGTAACAAGAAGCATTTAGAAGTATTTTCATGTTTCTAAGTCCAGCCCTTTTCCCTAAAGCAAAACCTCAGCTTTGCTCCAAAACAGGAATGGTATCTGACAGTCAAAGAGAATTTTCTTGAAAAGGAAGCCTGGAGTATGAAGAAAAAGCTGAAGATTTTGAGCATGGAAAAACAGGGTAACCTTACCCTGATTCTGAATTCATCCCATTTTCACTGAGAAGCAACAGGGAATTTGTAATCTCCACACAACTCCAACAGTTCTAAATGAATAAAAAGATTGAGATTGACCTGCTGAATTTGACCATTATTTTAATGAAAAATTCCCATCTAAGGACTAAAAGACTTGGCCCTCGGAAATCCAACTTGTACTTGCAGAGCTGTTTACTGACCTTTTCTGTAAGCCGATGTAGTCACGAGCAGTAAGATCAAAGGCCTAATGAATGTCTGATGTGAAGTGAAAAGAAAAGGCTTCAGGCTCTTTCCCTTAGAGACTGATGAACACTCATTTCCAGTTAATTTAATAGGATATATGATGAAAAAAGGACTCCTGTATGCATTACATTGAATGCAATCTCTTGTATTTTCTCGGCCTAAGTGGCCAGTCTGTTGCAGTGAATCTGTGTGTTAACAGATACACAACATTGTCAGATGAACCTGCCTCTTCAGGGCTCAGCTTGCAAAGCTCTGGATGCACCATGCTGTAGAAATCATACACCCGTGGCATAATGTAGGTTTGGGGTGGATATAGAAACTCAAAGATACGGTTAGTTTGTGGCAAACAGCTGAGATGATCTAAAGCCTCCAGTGGGACCAGCAAAGCTTCACTATTTGGAAGGGAGCAGCAGTGATAACTACCATGATGGTCTGAGTGCTGTTTTAGGGCTGTGAAATGATTAAAGCAAGGGCATGAAGGAGGAGTGTACTCTAAGGCAGTGATTATCAGCATCAGACTTTAAGCTGACATGTGAAATTGAATAGCGCATTTCTTGACTTGTGAACATTTTACTTCCAAGCCATCTCTGAGTTTTTTTTTTCTTGTTGTTGTTGTTGGTTTTTTGCACAGGAACAAAGCCACACACCTTGAAGGAGCAATGGCAAGCCCAGCATGAAGCAGCCCACTGCCTATGGTACGGCTCAGTGGGAGCAGCTTTCCCCATACACCTCTCAGCACCAACTCCTGCAAGTTTCATGGAAGGGAGGAACACAAAAATATTCCTATGTGCATGCCCACTGATAGTTCCTAGCCCGACTCCCTCTGTACAAAAGTAAAACTCAAAGCCTTTGAAAAAAGAGTATATATTCTTTCATTTCCACTTGGAAGATAATAATTCATTCCTATACATAATGATTTTGGAAGGGGCATAATGAAAGGGAAGATGGAAAATGTCAATACCATTCAATGAAATACATTTAGTGAAGCTGAGCATTTGGCCTTTGTCAATCCTGCTGGGATAGTCAGGGCTGTAAAATGGTTCAGTGCTTGTCTGCACTTTTAAAACCTTTTATTTTTCTCCTACAGGAGATAGTGTAATGCTGGAAAGACTGTGATTTACCTTTGCAGAGGATCTAAAAGGAGACATGCTCCCAAAAGGGCATTTTACCTGGGGAAGCTACAGCTGCTGCACCTGTACACTATTCTTTCAAATTTAGCCTAGCACCCACCCTCTCTTCTCCCTGAGACTCAGCATTCCCATTCCATATCAAACGCATATGAGATGCTACCATGCTGGTCTCTGAATGCTGAAACTGCTCCAAAGAAACTATAAACTATTTCAGTTGTAGCAGGTCCTACTTGCACAAAAAAAGGATTGCCACGATTACTCTCTGCAAATCAGGACTGCAGAGATAGCTCTGCAAATATCTGCTTACCATGTTTTCTGCAGCCTCCTTATTGTTTTCTTATCCTCCATTCTGTTTTCTGTAGAGTTAGTCTTTTGTCCTAAGCACGTTGGTGCAAGCACTTTCTTTATTTTTTCTTGGGATTTTCTTGGCACTTACCACAGTGGCAAATAGGACTTTACCCAGGCTTCAGAGATCAGATGATGGTCACAATACTAATTAATAATAGCTCCAAACACTTTTAGGCCTCATCAAAGTTTTAATCTCTTTATGCTGAGTAGTTCGGTTTGCTTTTGTATACAATTGTGTCCAGAATTACCCCAACTGATAAACTGCCAGTCAGCAAGAAGAGCTCTGATTTCATTACCTCCCAAATAGACGTACACTGGAAATAGTCAGAAGAGCAACAGGGTTAAGTCTCTTCTATAACTAACATTAACATAGGCATGAATTTTGTCTGAGGTTCCAGTTCTTAAGCAGTCATCCTACAGCCTATCTGCTGTGCCTTACAGACACTGTCCACTTTAACTAATTAATACAAACTTTGGGTTTTAAACTAGAAAAATGGAGATGTCAGCAAGAAAATGAACCAATTCAGGAGCTTCAGCCCTTCCTGTGCCTAAATCCAACTGCTAGTCTCAATGGCAATAAATTAGTGTTTAAAACACTTTAGCTTTTCATCATCCATTACAGTAAACATCCGCTGCTCATTTATTTTCCTGCTGCAGGATCATTGTCTTCACAAGTCTGAATGAATTAATTTCTTCAAATTGGGCTGGGTATCACGAGAGGGCTAAATATTCCCAACAGACCAGAGCATGAACTGAGTGGTGTATGTGTGTGAAATAAATTCTCATCCAAAGAAGGAGGAAGTGACAGATCAATACAAAGCTACCATTACAAGTCCGGGAGTGCCAGGAAAACCACACAGCGCACATACGAGTAAAATGGGGCCTCCTAGATAAGAAGGAAAGTATGACTTTTCCCATTTTATAGTTAAAATGGAATTTTAGGATGGAAGTCAAATAATTTGAGAGAGATCAAAAAACAAACCTTAAAATGATGAAGAAAACCCAGGAATTCTGGATGTTACCCCCACACTTTCTGTTCCCAGCTATGCTGACATCTGAATTTGTAAGAAAATAAAATATACAATAAAATAACCATGGATCATAAGTCACTGCAATTTATGCTGGCAGGAGGTACCTTAGTTTTGCATTTCTGAGATGAATCAGAAAGCAAAAAGACAAGGAAAGTTTTTTTCCTGTCCAATAAAATTCCATTACTCTGTCTGACTGGTTTTGCATACACAGACACACACGTGCGTGCACTTGCATTCAATGTTGCTGCATGATATTGGGTTTTCTGGATCAGTCTCAAAGCTGGCATTACTTAGAAAACCAAGAGCTTCTCCTCTGCTTGTTTATGGACCATGAATGAGATTGCACTTACCTTGATGATCCTTCTATTAGACCACATTTCATGATAGTAACATAGCCTGCGCCAAAGAGAGGACACATCCACACGAGGATCTGTCAAAAGGTGTCAATGCATCACTCTGAACATGCCCAGGAAACACCTATTTGTCTCTCATCCTTTAATTTAATCTAGTTTTTCTCTTTTCTGGTTTCTTTCCTTTTTTACCTGCTCACCAAATGGAATCGCGCTGATAGGAAGGCAGAGATACCAGCTGCTCTGTAACTCTCTCCATTTATCTCTCTTAGGTACTTATGTGCCTGCTTAACAATATGCACCTGCTTGAATCCATCCTTATTCAGTGAAACATTCAGAACTCATTGTGAGCCCCACTGATACCAAGCAGAGTTAAACACAGTTAATGTCATGCTTAAAATTCTGCCCAGATGAGTAGTGCTTTGTCAAATCTTTTTATGGCACTGAATACCTTAGCAATGCAGGTGTAAATGACCTTCAAAAAGCAGCTTATTACAGTTGTTCACAGGAGTTAAGGACCAATGCTTTAGGGGACAGTTAAGGAAATGTACCTGACTTTAGATCTTTGCCGCTCACAAGCAAAAGTTCAAGGAAGCTGGGATGAGAAGGCTCAATCGACTCAAAAAATCACAAAAGCCCTGAGAAATAAATGCACAAAGATGCTATTTTTAAAGTTCTTGGGATAAAAATTGCTCTTAGCTGCCATAAAACTCATAAGGCTTCTGTATGTTTCATTTTATCTGCCTAAAAGCTTATTTTACATGTTGCAAAATACGAAGGTAACGTGGGGTGTTGTTTCGTAGCTGCTTACCTACAATTTTCAAAACCTGAAAATTATGATCAAATAATGAGACCACCCCAGTGAAAACCTTTCAATATCTCAGATGCTATCCTGACTCATCATGACTAAAGCAATAATTTATCTCTGTTACAATCAGTACACTTATTTTCCATCAATGACAGAAATAACCTAGAAAATGTATGGAGTGGACTCATAAAAGACTGTGCCAGAGTAGGTGGAGTGAGGACTCCAAAACTGTACCTGTGGTCTATTTATCCTCAAGAATATAAAATAAATAAAACTGTTTCTAGCCTAAAGAAAAATTGTCTGTGGTGTTTGTAAGAGCCATCTGTTCTCCAGGAGATCACTGACCACTGCACAAATGGAGTGGCAGTGCCTAATGGGAGGTGGCTAGCAGGCAGGCACAGAGAGCAAGCTGAACAGCTCAGCCTCTAACTGCTAAAAACTGGTGCTGGTTGAGCTGCCTGGCTGAACTGCCAACGGCTCAGCCATTAGAGGGCTCAGGACATTTATCTGCAGACAGGTTTAGGGCTCTTCATCAATTTTCATCTCTCTGTTCTTTTCTAACCCTCTATAAACTCCATCTGGTCTTTGGATCCGCCTGGAGCTTTGTGCACGATAAAACTAATGCACCCAGGGTGGAAGGTGTGTGAAAGCCATAGAAAAGGAGTAGATTTTGCAAAGGCAAACATTTACATTTTTATTTTTCTGTTCTCTCTGATGTAGCCACAAGAACCATATCACTGAGAGCCCCAGAAAGTCCTTCCCAAGGGCTGGGAGGCTTATGGCTGGGTGTGCTGTGGAGGCACCAAGGTCCCAGCGCTCACCAGTGCCTCAGTGCTGCACTTCTTTTGGTGCTCAGATAAGTCTTTTGCCTTGAGAAAGCTCTTACAGAGCACAGTTCATCCTCCTAGCAATACGTTCACCACGGGCTTGCCAGAGATGACTGCTTTGCACCACTTCCCCTGTTCAATCTGCTGAGATATTTGTGTCTGGCTCTCCCTACCCCTGAAATCTCTCCCCAGTAAAGCCATTTTGCTATGAGGCACCAGTGAAGCTCTCAGCTAGTAAAGGAAATGGTGAGGCAGAAGGCATGGCCCCTGTAGGAAGTAAATCATGACAACACAGCTTGCAAATAACATCAGACATCACCACGCTCATGCAAAGCCAGCCAAAGAGCTCTCCCATTTGAGTTCCCCCCATCACCTTTGCATGCACACAGCACAACTGCTCACACGCAAAGCCAGTGGACGACTGCATGGAAATAAAAACACACAGGGTAAAACTAAATCAAATCCTGCTCCTCCTGACAGCTGGAAAAGGAAGGTTGGGGTGTTTATCGTTTTCCTATTTTTCACCCTCACAGTGAACCATGAGAGACTGTGACACTGGATACCTAAGAAGAATCTGTATAGAAAGGATGCAGCATTATAAGGAGGACAAAATAACTGAAGCAAGCTCAGCCCCTTTGCCCAGAAGGCAAATTCATTGCTATTTCACTTCAATGCCTGCTGAAGCTGTGGACTCCTCCCTTGGTCTCAGCAGTGATTTTATTTCCTTAATTAATCAATTACACATGTAACTGTGGTCCATTAGCAAGGCAGATGATTGTCTTCAATCTCTGATTACTGGTTTTGGAAGGACCCAAAAATATTTCAGTTAAGATGAATAGATTTCCTCTATGAGGTTTTAATGAGACCATTTAGCATTAAAAAAGAAAAAAACAACAAACAAACAAACAGACAAAAAAAAAATAAAATGGGCATAATAAGCCAACTCCACCTGCATCATGCACTTGGGAGAAACAACAGGCCCCAGTTTTAGACCTTGTCTGTGCTTAATTGTACTTGGAAGAGCACATAATGGAAGGCTAATGGTACCTATGTGTTTAGTTCACTTAGCAGCACAAAGGGGATGATTTCCTACATGCAGTATAGCACTTTGCTTGGCTGCTTTATAAGATAATGATCAGGAGACATACATTAGTAATAGACTGCCAGGATCAGCGTGTCCTGGGTTATAAACCCCAGCTGGTCATGATCATAGTTATTAATAATAACAGTAATTTGCATTTGTAAATCACATATGACCACAAAAGCTACCAGAGTCTGTTTATACAATACACATATTACAGTAAGTCTAATTTCACCTGTGTATAAATATATGGGCATTTTCCAGCGCAGGGGCATGTTTTCAAAGACGCAAAACCTGGGTTCTTGTTGCCACTCAGTGCACTGAGCTGCTCACGAATATCCAGCCAGGATTTCAGCACTCACTTTTCTGACATCTTACTACACCGTGTGTGTGTACGCTTTTCATTAATCTGCTATTGACAAGAAGAGCTCAGCGCAGTGACTTTAAATATCATCTGGAAGTCTGAAAGCCTCTAGTCTCCAGGAAGTGCTTGCCCCTGTGTCACTGCCATTATTACTGGCTAATTTGCATTTATATACTTTGTTTCGTATTGTATTTACCACCTTCTGTCTGTTTTCCTTCCTGGCACTGAGGATGCAAACAACAATCAACATGTGACATCAGCTACTGCTTACAACTGTCCCTATCCCTGTTGCCTTTCGTCAGCCTTTCTTAATGTTTTACTGATTATTTTTCAAACTGAGAGGCCGAGAGCCAGGAAATTCCTGAAAAATTAGTTCTGAATGCAAGTGCTAAAAATACACATTTCATATAATGCTGAAAAGAAGACAAAGTGTTCCCCCGACTACATTTGCCAAAACATCTCTGAAATCCAAATAAATTAAACTTCTTATTCAATCAGCACTGCCAAGTAGATGGGTACAAGCATCTTGCTCTCCAGCAGTGAGCATTGGATAACAAGTATATTAGCCAGATTGTAGGACTTATTCTGGTCTTCGTTCTACCAGGAGTAGGAGGACCAAGGCCTTCACATTCTTGCTGGAGCAGATATCCTACATCCCTGACAGAGCACTTCCAGAGCTCCTGGTGCTGTCCCAACCTATGAAGTCAACTGGGCTTTCACCCCTCTGCCTTCTAAGGATATTCAGGCACCATAGTGGAGTGAAATTTCAGAAATAAAAGGATAAAATGGCCCAAAAGCCAGTATGAAGGCAGTTCACTAAGGAGCAATTTGCACTGTAAAGAAGCCTCATAAATATGCAGCCTATTAATATCTGCCTCCGTTTGTGACAAATGTCACCAGGCTGATTTGAGTTGCTTTGGAGGCAGAACAGATAGCAATTATGTATCACCCCTGAAGACTCTCTCAACAAATGATTCACATTTGAGGGGACATGTTTTCTTTTGTTGTGTTTTCCTGAATAGTAATTTCAACACTAAAGTCCAGGTTTTCAAAGGCTTCAGACTTAGGGTCACCTCTTTGTGCCATTTGCATCTCCCTGCTGCATCCTCCCTATTGCACTTTGTGTTGCACAAACTTGAAAGAAAAACCTGCCAAGGATCAGAAAGTAATGGAGACAATTAAGGCTTTGGGCATTTCACATAGCTTCAGGGCTACGGTGGCTGAGGACAAGTTTTCTGAAGGTGTGTCAATACTAAGTCTTGCAGACCAGACCCTTGAAGGTTTCTACTGCAAGCTGTGGTGAGATCAAGAAAATATATTCAGCTCCCCTGTAGGAAAATGTGAGTAAAGTGAAATCTGTAGTGCCAGAATGTCACCTTTATAATCTTGACCACCTACATTTTACAGCCACAGTCTTGTTCTTCTCCTTCTAGCCCACTGCACCCATGTCTTCAAGGAACCAAGTATCTCTTGCATATCTATCAGTAATCACTTCTAAATTGTGTCTTTTATCTCCTGCCTTTCTAATATCTTTATGTATTTGTATATCTCAGGACAGACAAGCAAAAGACAGAAATTTCCTGGGCTGTGAATAGTCTGACTTAGGGACATCTTTTTTTTCCCTTCGATTGCACACATACCTTTAACAGGCAATAAACTTTGGATCTTGAAGTAGGGCACTCAGCGAGATGAGTGAAAGTTCAGGAATCATTTGAATGTGATCATCTAACTTATTTATATTTGTATTTAGTTTGTGGAATAAAACGTCAATGTAATTGAGCATCTTGAGTGCAATGTGTAGCTTTTGTAGTTTCAGGTGTTTCTGAAAATTGTCAGAGAAATGTGCCATTGCCTGGCCCTTGCTGTAGTTTGACACTTTTAAGAAATTTGTCATAGAAGAAATGCTCTTACTGGACCTCAGGCATTCAGAGGAGAAAACAAGCTCAAAGAGAGGCCAAAAATTCACTCCAATTCACCTGGTGGACTCTCAGCAAGAAGCCCGTGAAACAGATCCCTGGGGGAGGGAACAGAGTACCAGAATCTGTTGCTTCTCCAGAAGCTGATGACTGCTGATGGGAGCCGTCAGTCCCCAGACACCACAAATCCCTACCCCAGCAGGCACTGACTGGGTGCCTTGTTTTACATCCCATTATAGAGGTACCACTTCTCCACTGCCATCCAGTCCTCTCCATCTCTCAGGCAGTTTAAGAGGCAGTAATAGCAAAGTTATCAACACCTTCCCATTTTCTGTTTTGTTACCTCCGGTACAAATATCCATTACACATTCTGACAAGGAGAAAATGAAATTGCAAAGTGTTAGGCTGCAGGTATTTAGTTTAACGATTGGGGCTGTCTTTAAAACACTATAATGACACCATCCCAGCCAGATAACTTAGAGATAGGGTATTATGGAGATTTCTACACTTTGAATTTAAATTAAAATTTGCTGTGATTTAAGATGTTATCTGCTTTGAAGGTCTGTGCTTTCCTTGGAGAAAATAATTATTCTCAGCTAATAATGTGAGTCTCTAGGCTAGTGATTAGTATTTTTGCAACAGTGTAAATTTGCTTTCTATTGTCAAAGACTCAGGTGCATTATTTACTGCGTGATAATCGATCTGGAATGAATCTTTGACTCGAAAGGACGTCTATTCTTTAAAGCTCATCATCACCTTGCCCTGCTTTTGTTTATGCCTCAGATTGGAAGGTATATTTTTCTTTGTGATTTGCAGAAGTCATTGCCAAATGCTTGAAAGTCCATCAGCCATGTTACCTTGAAGATCTCTTTTATGAATGATAACAACGATGATGACAATAAATAAAGCACAATTATGTCCAAAGAGATACAAGGTAGTCACTTGTGAGGTGTGATTGCAAAGATAGTTAGTAAGAAAGATGTAAGGCCAATACAGTCAGCACCATCCCCATGTCTCAGTTTGAAACACAATTAATCAGGCCCCAATTCAAGGACTTTACTCTAAGGTTTAATGTCAGGCAGTAGTTTCTCGTTACAGATGGAAAGGGGAACACAAGAACTAATAGCTCAGGGTTATGACCACGGAGCTGCTCAGACCAAATAAAAAAATAAATAAATTGTATTGCTTTGTTCCTGAATTAGCTCAAGGGCAGACACTCAACTAGATTAGGATCCCTATACGGCAAACACAAAGATGGAGATTTTCCTCCCAGTTTTTCTTAATGCTTTGTGCCGTTATATTCAGAAGTATACCTTAAAGTGGTCTGGGGAGGTATCTACCAAACAACAGCAGAGGAGATCTGTTAGGAGTCATCTTCCAGTAAAAAGTAGCCATTACACACTATACCATGCCTTGTATATGAGCCTCCCTCAGCAGAGTGGGCTCATAGATATCCACTGTCTGGTTCTTTGCTAGCAGAGCACTCTCCTATATTTGGAGAATCCCAGAGATCGGGTGCACAGGAACCTACAGGTTCCTACTGCTGAAAGAAACACCAGAAAATCTTGCTGAGACATGCATGCTGATTAGCTCAGCCCTTATCCCTTCCCTGGCACTGTCTCACATACTGGGAATTCCTGGGATGACAGTGACTGAACATATTGGATTTACATAATCTTGCTTAAAAATCAACATGGAATTTGCATTGTGTTGCCAGATTTCAGTTGCAGGGGTGGATCTTTGGGGAAGTCATACCTGAAGATAAACAAATAAAACAGAAAGAAAGTGACAGGAGCTGATTTTCACAGATTTTTGCTATGCGTTGAATCATCTCAGAGATCTAGTTTGGAAAGTCTTTCTTTTGAAGTGAGAAAAAACTGCCAGTCTTCCAGTGAGCCACAGCGTTGTCCTTATTCTCATTCAGAGAACCTGCCACCCACGCTCCATTGGTTGGGGCTTGCATACATGATAGAAATTCAAGGTGAGGCTTTTTGTTTTGCATTTTCATCAGTGTTGTACTAGGAGAAACCAGAACCTGGTGGAAAGGCCCATTATAATGCCTCACATCAAGCAGATAGTGGTCAGAAAATGGTCTGGATTTGAACTTTTTTTTTTTTTCCTGTATGTTTTCTAACATTTTCATGCATCATTTTCCTATTTGGATTTCTTCATTGTGAAATCCTGTCTCTTAAACTCATTAAAGGCATTTTTTTCATCTCCAGTGGACATTGGAAATTTGCAATAACCTTGGTCATGATGTAGGGATACACTAAGCTGCAGCCTTGAACTCTGAGGTATGTATGGCATTCACCCAAAGTTACCTCTTTTCCCTCCTTAATCAACATTTCTTCCACTTAAGTTTTCTACTAAGCCTTGACTAAGGAGACAAGGAAACTGGTTACTTTGGGTTAAATTTGCACCACTTTAAAAGGAAGCTGTTTTAAATGACCTAGAAGAGGGATGTGCTGAAATGCCACAATATCAGGACACTGAAAGTAACTGACCCCACAAAACCTCTAAAAACCTGCTGAAGAAGGTCTCTCGGGCACCTAATGCATCGGTGACCACACAGAGAGCAAGACATCTGCCCCGAGAGACCAGTGCAAAAGTGGCACTATTCCTGTCCCCATCCAGGTGGGACACAGAAGGGACAAATTGACACAGCAGCACCCTGCAGCTGAGCTGAGCCAGGGACACAAACTCTCTTTGGTTAGGTCAAACAAGCGCTGCAAAAAAAAGTTGTTCTGAAACATTTAAAGGCCTAAGGGCTCAGTACATGGCTAGTTTCTGCAGAGCAGTTTGTTGTTCAGGGGCCTAAGAGAAGGAGCAGGGCGGCTGGGAAGCTTTCAAAGCTCTTCTGTCCTTATCCTGAATAGGAAGGGATGAAAGCACTGAGTTTATCATTCAAAGATGTGTTTCAGGAGGCCACATACAATAACCTCTTCCCAGTCTGTAGCAGATTTCAAGGCTAAGAAAGGGCTCCCTCTGGAGAAATATTACCAGCTCCTTCTGAAATCCCGCAGCCTGCACAGAGCCTGCTCCTGCTCCAGAGGCATTTCTTCATGGAGAGCCTGGGAAGAGGTGGCAGTGCTACAGGGCTACAAAAGAGAGGAGCAAAGCCACTTGAGATTTGGTTTTGGTCTCCTTGTAAGTAGGTCTGCTTGTATTTACTGGATAGTTTTGGTTTTGTTTCTTTTACTGGATAGTTTCTTTACTGGATAGTTTTGGTTTTGTTTCTTTTGATTGTTTATTTTTTTTTTATTTTGAAGCAGAAGTTTTCCAGGGGAACCCAACCTCTTGGTTCCTAGATAGAAACGCTCTATATAAAATTCACACTAGACAGCAGCTGCAGCCAGCCGTGGTGGTTGCAGACTGAACAGACTTAGCTCACAAATCTGGGGTGTAAAAACCCACTTAACCATGTCACAGGCCTCAGGATGGGCTCCGTGATTTCTAGAAGCTGTAAGAAAGGCAGCCGCACCATTTGTTTTTGCTATTGGGTTATTTTTCAGCAGGCTCAGTCCTCTGATTGAATCATATACCACCCATATCGGAAAGGCACTGAGGTTTTGTGGCTGCAGGTTGTTCTGAGGTTGTAAGCAATGTACTGACAGATATGTGTGATGCCCTTCATCTTACCTTTGTGGCTGCCGCAGGAGCTCTCTGGGAAAAGCACTAGCCAGGCCTGGGTATTTCTCATCCAGCTGGAGTTTCACCACATTTTGACAAGGTGTTTGCCTCTTTGCTGGAAAACACACAGGAGCTGCAGGCCAGGAAAGCTTGAAACCCATTGCACTAGACTATTGAAGCAGAAACTCTCATTTTCTCCTCCATAATTACATTTGCTTTGCTCCAGGTTTGCACAACTCCCTCTTCAAAAGCTTTGGCGCTAGGCAGGGCTCCGTCCTTTCAAAACTTTCTAACCATTGCTCGATTTTGCCGCCTTTCCCTCACTTTCCTGGGGGGACCAGACCCCTGTGCTCTGCACCCGCTGGCAGCACCCGTGCCCAGTGCGGGTCCTGCCGGGGCCCCGGTGCTGGGCGCATCCAGCGGCAGCACTGTGGGGGCTGCCGGTGCTGCGGGCAGCTGCTGCCATCTTCTGGCCTGAGCCGGGCTCGTTTCTGATCCACACGGACTGGGGCAGAGGCAGCAAATGCACTAGAGATAATTGAGGTCACTCTATACATGCACTTGTGCACGTATAGTAGGTATAGGTATATGGCTGTTTGTATAGGTGAAGCAAGTGGTGGAACAAATAAGCTCTCACTTTTCAAATAGTACTTTTAAGGATTAATTATCTATAGTGCACTCAAAATGTAAAAGTCAGATATAAGCCCCAAACCTTATTATGGGTTAAGGATGCTGCAAGTTCCTTGGTTCCCACCGAAAACGGTCAAGGAAAACCTGCCACAATCTCTTTGTTTAACTTTCTGTGTGTTTTATACATCAGATTACAAAAAAAAAAAAAAAAAAAAAAAAAAAAAAAAAAGGTCTGAGAACTACAGGCTCATTTGATATCAGCCACAAAGTCATAGTTTGTAATCAGCAGGGCACTCAGCCTGCAGCAGTTTCTGCCCCAAGCTGGAAATTCAGTGCTCCAGTGTCCAGCACCAGTTGCCCAGCCAAGTGGTTGATTTTGAGTCAGTGTGAAGTCAAACCGCCAAATTGTATCTCCTCTTGAAAAGCCTCAAAAACAGTAAAGTTCTGAGATACAGAAGAATTGACAAAATAATGGTCTCGTTTACCATACACCAACTCAAATCACATTTCCAATATCCCAATTCACAATTCAAGCATCACTCAAACCTACTGCATTTAGTGGCTGCTGTAATTGCCATCATTTCCAGCCTTCTTCCTCCACTAGGTAACCTTCCCTGACAGCTTGGCTGAACCTGCGCATCCAGGGAATCTGGGTCATTTATTCATGGTTACAGGAATCTATGCCTGAAACTCCACTTGGTGAACATAAGATGGTCAAGGTAAAATCATCAGTATGGAAAAACAGCAACACAGATTTACAAAGCTTTTCTTACCATCTAGTCTATCCCATGCTATCTCAGGCAACTGTGCCAAGTAATCCTGTTCTTAAATTCCCCAGGTCCTACTTTAAAACCAGTCTTTATTATTATTATTATTATTATTATTATTATTATTATTATTATTATTATTATTATTATTATTATTATTATTATTTATTTTAACACAATTTCTCTCAGAAACCTTGTCTGCACATTCAAATATGGGATTTTCCTGCTTAATGAGATTGCAGCCTTACACACAGAATGTCAGATAGCCCGGAGTAAGGACTACTCTGAAGCATCTCTGAGGCTTTAACTACAAATCTCTGACCTTTATCTAAAAGCCTTTTTCTTCTAAGAAAATTATTTTTGACGGTGGTTGCTAATACACAGCCTTCTGTATAAAAGCAGAATACACACGAGGGGCTTATGAGCTGTAGTCACTGTAACTCTTTGTAGCCAGACAGGGGTATTGCAAAATTCCCAGCTGGCAGCTCCTGAGACCAGTCCCTACCAGCTGCTGTCTGTGGCCCACCCAGTAAGACCCCAGCCCAGATGGGTCCTCTGGCATCTGCTTGAACCCAAGCTGAGGAAAAATGCCTGGTTTGGTCTCCTGATGACTGATGAACCTACATGATTCCTTTATTATGTTTCCAATATCTAACAGCTTGAATATTAGCATTAGCATGTTGCACATGTAGTGCACTCAAGGAGAGGACTGGACACTAATGGACTTAACCTTTCTGTACCTAAATGCCTTACCAACAAGCCTGAAAAGAGTGTGCTATGTCAAATGCTGTGTGTAGCTACAAGAAACACCATTTTTTTATTAGACGTGTTCCTGTTGCTAAACTTTTCTTACACGGCACTTAAAAATACGTTATGCTTTCTTCATCAGAAATTTTTTCAGGCTATAGAGTTTCTTATGTAATGCATTAGGAAATGCACAGTGTGATAATGCAGTAGTAGAAGGGAGTCTTAATTGAGGTGGGATGGTGTGAGATAGCAAGGATGTACACATTGCAAACATCAGAGGAAGTCCCCACATTTTCAGAGTACAAAGTCACCCACAGCAACTCTTGTAAAAGGACTCAAAGTGTACATTAAACACAAACACTGCAGGAGCCATTCTTTTTCTTCCAGCTTTTTAATGTGACAGGGAGAACAAAAACAAAGTCCGTTGGAACAGCTGCAATTTCCAGTGACAACCAGACACAGATCAAATTAAAAAAAAAAAAAAAAAGTTTTAAATGAAGAAAAGGAACCAAGGAACCAAGGGATTGGAATTGGCTATCTCACACACAGAGCTGACAGAACACCTAAATGAAACATTTCATTAAATGCACGACACCGGGTGTTATTTACAGGGGAACTTGCAGTGTGTGAACATTTACACAGCTCTAGCATTACATACAGCAAAAAAATTTCTTCATTTTGTTTCCTTCACAGTTCCCAGGCTTGATTCTTCCTAAAAGCAGCATTGGCTAATACGAGGGTGAGAAACCAAGGGAGAAACTTGATGGAAATATAATGCATGGGGCTCAAATCTACATAAACCTAAAAATATACTCTCAGGTTTTATGTGTCCTTTGGAGAGTCAAAGGACATAAACAAGGACAGAAATTAACCTAGGATGTCCTTACCAGTGTCAGAGTATACTCTGTTGCTGGAAGTCTCAAAGCAGGACCTAGAAGAGACCTTAAGAAGTGCAGAAAGCTCAGCTCCGTGCAGCTTTGCTCTGTGCCGACGTGTGAACCCAGCCCAGGGGCCAGACAGCTCCCAGGCTCAGGGAATGTCCCTCACTGCATCTTTCCCCTGTCACCAAAGGACATTAGCTGACGGACCTCTCCCCAGAGTGCAGAACATCTGTCTCTGGATGTGGGTTTTCATAGTGTGGTCCTTTTCTTAGTCCAGAAGATCCATACACTGCCATTCGTAAATCGCACAGCATTTCTGGGAGATGAGGATGGTACGGGCGAGCAGGGGGTCACCCCACCCAGCCCCAAGCAGCAGCCACTACCAGCAGGATGTGGCAGAATGAAATGTGATAGCAGAAGCAGTGCTGCACAACTGACGTTCAGGAAAAACAGTACATTAAATCAACAGGAATATAAGGAGGCAGAACTCTTATTGTAATGCCACTGGTCTTGTACAATAGCAACAGTGCTTTCTGTTCCTCTAAATATCTGTTTCTGCATGCTCAGGAACCCAGCAATGAACTGCTCCAGGGGCCCTGTTACTCCACTGTATGGATGAAGACACCAGGACCCAGCAGGCTGGTTTGGGTTCCCTACACCCATCTCTTCCAAGCCACAAAGTCCCTGGTTGAGTGGCTGGACTGGCATGCCACATATGCATGAAGAGGTCCAACTGTCCTCTACAGGAGGTTTTTGGGATTTAAGGCAAGTCCCCTGTCTTGGTCCTCTGTGCCCTCATTGCTGAAAAGTTCACAAATCCGAGGAAATGGTGCTCAGTGAGGATTGTTATTGGGCTGTGATCAGCACTTTTGCTCTGCAGATGATCCAGTAATAGCAGAACTCCAAGACATGGAGACTGTTCACTGTGGCAAGTGTAGGCAGGGAGAACTGCTGGAGGAGGCAAGCTGGCCCTTGCAGTGCAGCTACAATGCTGATTTTACAGCAGAAACAAAGCTGACCCATCAGAGGAGATGCCCGACAAGAAACCTCCCCATGCACGGTGCTTCGGTGCCCCATGGCTTGGGCTCGGCCTAGCTGGTAGCAAGCACACAGCCTGAAACTCGGAGCCAAACCAAAACTGAGTGGCCACAGATGTTCGCTATTTCATCTAACCGGGAGTAATGGGAACCCTGGGTGATTAGTTTGAATTCAGACAGCCGACTTGTAGGTGTCTAAGGCTAGCTAATGTGGTTTCCCCTCAGCTTTTCATTTCTTCCTTCTCTGTTCACTGCTCCTCCTTTCCCAGGCCCTGGTGTACCAGCTGCAGTGTGTGTTTGCACTTTTGTATCTGTTCATGAACTCCCTGGTCAAATATTGGGGATAGGAACATCATCAAGCCCCATACCCACTGTCCCCTAACTCCAAAGTGACCAACCCATTCATTTTAGTGGCACAGTTGCATGGGAGCCAGGGTGACACTGACTGCCAGATCCTATTGCTCTTTACCTTGCCCCAGCTAATCTCTCAGTCATGAGGTTTACCAGGCAGACCCTGTGTAGGACCCATTCTGCAAAGAAGAAAGTTTCCTAAGATTGGATAACATTTCCTGATGTTACCTTACCATTTCTATCACCTTAAGACCTCAATTTTTTCTTTCTAAGGAAACCAATGGTGAAGTTTTGCAAAATAAGTGATGCCATTTTTGTAATTGTGCAGTGTCAATGGAGAACACAAACAATCAGGTTTGCTGTCAGAGCACTGGATATGGATGTAACTGAGAGTGCTTCATGGAATAAATAAAGATAAGTTCTGGCTCCACAGAGCAGCACAACAGAATAGTCCAGGCCATGAAACAAACCTTTTTTTCCTTGTAAATACAATGACTTAATGGGCATTCACAACCCAACAGAAAGAATGAAACATAGAGACCATGGAGATCTTTTGTGTTGAAACACATATTTAGCTGCTTTTTACCATGCAAAGGGATCAGACATTCTTAGAGAAAAAACACATTTTGGGCTGTGATTCTCAACAGAAGCTGTGAACCACTGCCAAAGGACATAATTACATTCACTCCTACCTCAGTGAAGGAACCTTGCTGTTTTGAAGACAAATCAGAAAAAAGGCCCTAAGCTACCCATAAAACGAGAAATGAGGCATAATAAGCCGGGCTATTAAAGCTGCTTGTGATTTTATCAATTTCATAAACCTCAGAATAAATCTATAAAAATCCCAAATAGCCCATTGTAGCCTAGCTGCTCTTTAAGTGCTTATCCCCAGCTGACACAGTGACGAAAGTAATGCTGTTTAGACACTTTTGTCTCATCGGCAAGGATTTGCTTCTTGTGATCTCACCACACTTTGTGTCTTTCATCTGTCCTCTGCAGCGGTGCTGACACCGACTGCCACAGCTGCGCGGGGCTGGCCCTGGTGTGAGCTGTGGGTGTATGTGACTGCCTCTGTGCAGCTGAAGGCAGAGGTGGTAGACTTCAGTCCTGCTGGATTTCAGCCTAGCACTGCTTGATTTTCTTAAAAAAAAAAAAAAAAAAAAAAAAAAAGGAACCAATGAAAAGTAAAAAGAAAAAGGTCACTAGCAAAAGTACAAAATAACTCATAACTTTTAATGTCAGAAAATATCACGGTGAGACAAATTCCCTGCATTATGTGACTATTTCCCATTTCTACTCAATTCTGGTCTATGGCTGAGCTTGTTGGATGGGTCTAATTAGCACTATCTAGGTATTTCTGTGTGTTATTTAACAGTCTACATTTCATTCCTGCATCCCAAGAAAATATATCCAAAAATACACAGCTCACTTTGCTTTCAGGTGCAACAGAACTTAAGTTGTACAATATAAAGAGCATATGAAATTCAAAAAGAGTCTTTACAGGATATCAAACTTAACTGTCCCACTTAATGGAGAATTTAATGTTCTGTACAGTGAAAGCTTGCTGTGTGCATTCCCCATGTAGCAAGTTAAATGGCTATAAGTAACTGTGCTTACAGTGTTTCAATGAGACCCAAATATGTAAGAAAATGAAGCATCATATTCTTTAACTAATATGGCTAAAATGCTGGTAAATTCTCTGTTAACATACTCTAGGTATTAGACAAAAAGTCCTCTATTTACACTGGATAATATGTACACATTTGGTTTGTGGAATGCTCCAACATCATATTAATTTCTCCTCCATCTGAGTTTGTAGGAAAAAGATCTTTAGCATCATAGAAATATATACTCCCAGTCATCAATGCATTTATATATTTGGTGTCTGGTATAAAGAATGGTGTGTCATTAAGTTGGCCATAGCTCCAGATAAACTTGAATTAGTGGGAATAGTTTTTAGTGCCTCTCTTAAAGTCTTTTAAATAGTGCAGAAATTAAAAATTATAAATTTCACTAGCTGATCACTTCAATATATGCACATATATTTGCAAGTAAGTGTAAATACATCTATAGATATAAAATTATGTATATATTTCTCTCCCAGACCAAGAAGGTGCCTAGCGATTCTTTATGCCCAAGTGAAGACAGTAAGGGGCTTTGAGATAGTGAGTCTTCTAAGAGAGCTGAGCACCCACTCTCAAATCCTTCAGAAATGAGGATTCTCATTTTTTTCAAGTTGTAACCCCCAAATCAAGACAGCTAAGGTCCAATTATAGCTCTTGGTCCTGTTGCTGGATCTGACCTATGATAGGTTTGTTACCTGCCTGCCATTTGGATGCCTTTTGTGTCTGAGCACAGCTTGTTTGAATTGCCAGGGAGTGCTCAGCAAGGCAGACAGGCTCTCACAGCTCAGCTCAGGATCTGCTCACACCCCCGCAGGCACACACATACACAAAGCCCCTGTTCGTGTCTTGTGTCACTACACGGGGATGGGGAGGGAAAGGATAGGCTCCCAGTGTAGGCAGGATTAAACCCAAACAGCAAAGCTCTGCAGGGTGTGTGAAGTAGCTGCATGCACCAATCATGGCTGTAAAAGGGTCAGATACTAAGGGGCTTCATTTTATCCCTTTGGGCTCGTTCGCCTCTGCTCCCTCTCTTTGAGGTATCAACAAAACGGTATAGAAAAGGACATTTTGATTTTTCCAAACATGGCTCCTTTTTCTTCTTCTTCTACGTCCACCCCTGACCCCCCTGGCCTCAGTTGCTCACATCAGGACCTGGTCTCGAGTCTCTGGCAGGCGCAAAGCGAGCAGGCCACCTCCAACCAGAGCAGAGGAAGCCAGAAGGATGGGAACCACCTTGGTTATCCCTACAAAGGAGGCAAAGATCGAGTTCCCCAGGATGGCACCAAACTTGCAAAGCCCATTGAGGATGCCAAAGGCTGTTGCCCTGTGGGGAAGAGAAGTAGAAAGCAATGGTTAGGAGGGATGATCTTGGCATAACTACAGAAGATCTGGATGGATTATTTTGTGAATGCTCTTATGTTTCCTAGGCTACGCTCCCAGCAAGTAAGCCAGCCAGAATAGATAGTAAATAAATAGATATCACTGTTTTGCATGTCTGTGTGTATGAGGAAAATGTCTGTGTGTACTCGTTTCTCTTCATTTTAACTTTTCCCTAGCTCTCAGGCTGCCCACTCTGACAGCCTTTGCCCTTCCCAAGAAAAGCAGGACCCAACCTGCTCTAGAACTTCTCAAAGCCCTTCCAAGCACTGGCTGGGGTGGGCTGTCACCAGAGCAACGACCAGGTCTCTCCTCCTAACCCTGCTTCACCCAGAAGCTCAAAGCATGCTGTCTTCATAGCACAGTCTTTCCCCTTCACTTCTGACTCTCCCCAACAGCTTGGAAAAGGCAAAAAAAAAAAAAGTTTATAATGATGCTGGCAGGAAAGATGTCATCTGTAGCTTATTCCCCCAAAGTTTCCAATGCTACGTCATCTCCCAGATCATTCTGTGCACGTGGTTGCCTCTTTGTTGTGGAGGGAAAGGCTGTCATGGTGATAAGCTAAGATGAGAGACTGGAGGACACAGTCTGAAGGGCCAGACCTCATGCACATACACAGAAATGATGTACTCTCCATAATTTATCTGCCTATAATCTCCATACCACCCCCACAACTCCCTGAGTACAAGCCGTGGTGCAAGCAGAATTATGCTTGCAAATGGCTATGCTGATCCAGTATAGCCTCAGGACTACCAGGCTGTTAAGGTCTGCTTTATTTTATTTATTAAAATAAATAAAATACAATTCCCCCATCAATGTATCTAGAGTGAGCATTGGTCTTTTCCATCAGGGAAAGAGAGGACAGAGTCAGAAGGCCAAGAGTGGAAAGGAAAAAGACTCTGAGCACCTCTTATCTGTGGGGTAGAGCTCCACGGTGATCACATCCAGGGCGTTCCAGGCGGCAATGCTGGCCCCGCAGAAAAGGCACTGCCAGCCGATCATCGCTGACTCGCTGTTGCCAAAAAAGAGGAAGAAGCAGCACACTGCAGAAATCAACATCGAGCCACCTGCGGGGGCAACCAGGAGAAAAATGTTGGCACCGGTTTCCCTCATCCGTGGCCGAGCTGCCACAGTGTTGATAAAGATGGCTTCTAAGTGACAGCGCTTCACCCCAAAATGAATGAAATCTGCAAAAATCCAAAAATACTGTGATGCTGCCTATCTGTCACTGTGTGATGCTGGAAACCAGCCTGAAAATGTTCTCAATAACCATCTGATCATGCTGATATTCCTGCTCTACGGAGAGGCTGAAGACAGGCTTTTCCAGGCAGATTTCCAGCATCTCAGACTTCCAGATGGACCCAGGAAGAGTAGAGGCAAGTAAACATGAAAGCCAACGAGGAGGAAGAATCATGAAGGTTTTTCAACTTGAGTTTTGAGTGAAGAGCTAGAGCAATTCACATCTTATTGAAATCACTTGACACATTTCTAGACTCAATTAAGATAATTTACAGCCGATTGTAAGAAGCACTTGAGGTCTCTTTTAATTATAAGAACATCATTAGATTTCATGGCACATTTGCACAGGAGCTATAATTTTTTGAACGCCACTGAGGGAGAAAGTGAGAGCATTCATGCTCAGTTAGCCACAGTTCAGATTCAGGAATATTAATGGCTACATCACAGCCTTCTTTCCCAGTTGGGAATTTTCACCTGAAAGAAGCAATTTTGCAAAATCGAAGTCTCTTTCACTGGAAAGTTCTGTTGCTGCTGAAATATCTCCATTTACCACCAGGAAACCAAAGATTTTTTTTGATTTGTTTGAGGTTTTTAAAATCAGTTTGACACCAACCAAAATGATTCAGATGATGAACTGGAACTAAAATGCTTCATTTTGTATATTTAGTTGTATTTTGCCACTGTGATGTTCTGCTTATGGAAAGCTACCATGCAGGACCCCTGCCCACTTCTTCTCCACAGCCAAACCACATCTCCCTCTGTGCAGTGCAGATATTTCCTCTGCTGCAGAGGTACGGTGCAGCATCAGGGTCACCGTGTGTGCCCCAGATCTGACATTCGGCACAGGAGAGGGTTTAGTGGAACACGATAAAACCAAACTGAAGTCCCAGTGAGGCACATAACACAAAAGAGAAATTCAGTTTTCACGTTAAGATGACCAGAAATAATGTGTTCAGCAGAGTGATACGGGTGGGATGCCAGAAGGCTGTTTCAATTGGAAATTCCATAGTGAAACGTTTCAGCATGTCGTTACCAATTTTTGTCCTGTACTTTTCATTCTACAGAAGAAATAAGCATTTAGGTTTCCAGCTGTCATCTCAATTCCAGATGAAAATGCTGAAATGCTGACATGTCTGCAGGGTGGACAACCTGATTCTCATTCAGCTTTATTTAATTTATTTCCCACAGACCCACTGGTTTGTTTGGGTCTTTTCCAAATTCACTATGTGAAGGCTCATTGTGCCCTCCTGGTGTAAATTCTTGACACACTGATGAGATCATCTTCCTTACCTTTACCTGTCTGACAGTGAAGCTCAGCTAACTAAACTTCTGTCTGTTCCCAGAAGAGAGAAACAGGTGAGACACTCAAGAGAGTGTCTCATCCCTGATTTTACTAAGCTCACTTGTCTGTCCCTTGAGGCATGACTCCACAGCACCTGGCAAGAGAGCAAGGTCTGAACCCTGGAGCAAGCAACACTAGAAATTCCCAAAGTAATCAGAAGTTGATAAGGTGATAACTTAGTCCCGCATGTCTAAAGGGTGGCAACTTGCTTGGATGTGACATGGGCAATTAATCTACCATATGTTTCCTGAAGCTGTTTTTAAAATCATTTGAAGATCAGAAACCTCAAAGATGGATCTCCTAGGCGGTCAAACAGCCACAGCAAATAATTGTTGTGATTTTTCATCACTACAAGCAAAACGTGTTATTTATTTATATAGAACGTTGCAGAAACCAGCACCAACTGCACAGCACCAGGTGGTCCTGCTTCAGCACAGACCCCGACAGCCAACTCACCGATCATCTTTATCCTCCCTATTTTGTCCATGAGCAATGCAGAGATGATGTTACCCGGCAGCACGGACAGGCTGCCCAGGAAGCTGACCAGGTAGATCAGGAAATCATTGTCTTCCTCAAAGTCCATGTGGCAGCCTTCCTTCTCCTTCAGAAACGTGCTGTTTATGAGCCTGCAGTTGATGAATTTGTGTTCATAGAGATCTGCAAGAGAAAGAGGCAAAGTCTTGATCCTGCTCAGCTGATCTCCCTTCATACAGCAAGGAGTCAGGATCAAAACTAACTTAAAGGTCTCAGAGATGCTCCTTAATAAATGGAAATGGCCAGGGAGTTTTTATTTTAGTGACAAACTCTACCTTCATGCCTGATAGCTGGTGGCATATTTCATTTCTGGAATGACCTGGACCAGTATCCCTATGCCACATGGATGGGGCAAAGCAGACTCACTTTAATGGCATTATGGTTTGTTCTCTATTAGAATAGAAATTAAAAGCTTTTTCAGGACAAATTAATGAATATTTTATTATCTGTAATCAACAAACCAAAAGTTGAATATGAATTAAAGACGGAACTAAAAATTATATTTTAAGCCAAATTTGTTGGATCAAGCTTTTAAACTGCTAGGCATTTTGCCACTACTTTAATGTGCCGAGGCCTGAGCGCAGACTTTTGCATTTCCTTTTCAGTAGCAAATGAGACCAGAAGCCATGTAGTTAAAAACACTGGGAGCAACCTGAAGCATCCTTCCAAATGTAGCAACAGATACATTGAATTAAGCAAGAAACAGAACCTGAACCACAGATGGGAGCAGCCTCAGCCCTCGGGGCAATGCTAGTGGAGGCACACTTTTTTTTTTTTTTTTGGCAGGCTGATGCCTACATGGGAAACTAAACTCAGTCTGTGAGAAAAGAAATATATCTAGCTAAACCATAAGGCAAAAGCACCGCCAGCACCACCCTGGCCAACCAACCATAAAGCTAAGACAGCACTAGTCCCTTATAGCCTGCCTTCACCCTCCTTTTTCCATCACCACTCTCATTAGCCAGTGCATACACACACACAGATCCCTATCATCCTTCCTCCCAGAATCTGATTAAATGGTTCCTAATTACCATTCCTAATTATGGGATGAAACCATATCAGGAATCCCATTACCAGTGTTATAAAAGACAGTAGAGATGATGGTGCAGTTTTCAAAGAAGGTCTCACTGGACGTCACGTCTTCAAAGTAGCATTCCTCAAACAACGAGTCCTCAAATCTCACTTCTTTGAATTTCATGCCGATAAATCTGGGGGGCAGGAAGCAGAAGTTTGTACTTTGAGGTATTTCCTACATTATATAACATGTTTCAAGAGACAGCACTGATGATAATTTCTACAGTCATTTACAGGAAAGGTTTTGCTTAAATGTGTAACTGACCTTCCAACAAAATGCTTTTGTAGTTTATTAGGAAAGAGGGGTTTGAAGACATTTTTTAAGAGATGGCTCTTATGGAATTTCTGGCAGTTTTCCTATTCCTCAAAGTAGTGACCAAAAAAAAATTTAAAAAAAAAAAAAAAGTGCTTTTAAAACCCAAGTTGATTTTCAATGCTCAGTCTCACCCAGTGCATGGCATTTTCTCTGGCAGTTGACCTTCCTGCCTTCTTTATTCTGCCCCTTCCTCAAACAGAAATAAAAACAGACATTATCAGGAGCCCATTTGGTGAAAGGTTTCTGACAGCTGTTTAAACTCAAAGTGATTTTTAAAGCAAAATTGCTGTAAGCTTTCTAGAGGGAGCAGGAAGATTATGGGTACTGCTTGTAACCATCTCTGTTTGAGGACTGTTGCATATCATGTAAAGAAAACAGATTACTCTAAAAATAATCAACAGTGTCAGATGATTGATTTCTCCTCTGATGGGAAGCTTGACATGTCTGACCTGCCTGCCTGAAGGATGACACAATATTGATTTACCTGTGAGATTTTGCAGGGACATTGGGAAGATGTATTAGTTAATGCACAGACATGTTTGGAAGATGTAAGAGCTATTAAGTGCAAGCATTATAGCTCTAGCTGAGGACGCCACAACTGTCACCAAATAAAAAGGCTTCATAACATATGCCCAGAAACATAATTGAATTGAGCACTTACAAGACAGGCTAACTTGATGGCTATTTACACCATTAAGTGAACACTGCAGGACTTCTTAACCGAGACTACTAACAGATATTATTAATGTTCAAAATATAACAAGAAGACTACTCAAGTCTTTTGCATCATGTAGAAGGTCTCACAGGTTACAGCAACACTTCAGCTGTTCTGCATTTGCCCAGTAATAGCCTGTGATGTATTTACTCACAAAGGCTGTTAGAAGTCCTTTGCCTGCAGTTTGCTTTCTTAACATCTGTCTTTAAAAGAGTCACACAGCAATGGCCTGGTGTTCAATGGAGTTTTAATGTACAGTCAAGGGCTAGAGGCAAAACGGATCTATAAATCATGAGATATGCTCTGGACGTTGCAGGAATGTAGCTTAATCAAGTTTGAGTTATTAAACTAGAGAGGACGAAGGCAGGAGTATAGTGATATACATCACAGTTTTATATGTTCATCCTGGAAGGTGCTGAGCATCCTTAGTTCCAGTTGAAGAATAAATTAATAAATCATTTTGTAACAGTGAACGCCCTGTATGTTCCCCCATAGTGCCAGGATCTGGAGTAACAACACCCTGTCTAGGCCCTCTGGGGCAATGGGATCACCACAAAATTTACATAGGGGTATTTTCCTACCCATTAGATTGGGATTTAGAAAAGTAAAAATGTCCTGCTACAAATCACTAGGGTTTATATTGCTGTGGAGCTCACAGTGATTGAGGTCAGGCTGGATGCAGAATAAAAACCCAGGCCCAGCCCAAAAAGAAGAAGGGGAAGGAAGCAATGATGTTCTCCTAGAGTACCTTCTCTGACTTTAGAGCAGTAAAAGAAAAGGTGACAGGTTGTGGGGAGATGCTGGCCAGCGCACCAGTGCAACTGGCCATGGCACAGCTCATGCTACTGGGCTGCAGGATGGAGACTCAGGTAAGTCATACCAAGGACTTCAGCGCAACACAGCTTTTTATTTTCAAAAAAGTTTTAAGTGATGGGCTCTGCTGCCCAAGACCAGTAGATGTCAGTGTGTGCTAAGCAAAGAAAATCACAGCTGCATCTTGAGCTGCCCAGCTCCCAGTAAGGGTGCTACTGGAAGCAGGACACCTCGGATGGATCCCACTGGGCCTGGAGATGTGAGTGGCTCAGGCAGTGTGTGTGAAAAGTAGGATAAAAAGGACATTTGCTCTGTGGATAACTAATAAAAAAGAACTTTCCAAAAATTAATTTCAGTTACTTTGCAATCAGGGTTAGTTCCTAAAATTGTATGTGTGTTTTGGTGAATGTCATCCCCACATCTGCTCATGCCCTCTTCCCTGTCAGCATCAATCGAATCAATTTCTGTTCACTTACTTATCGTTTCTGTATTCCCCGTTTCTATGGATCTGGTTTTCCAGGGTGAAATTAAAGGTAAAGTGTGACACTTCTTCCTCATCAAAGATCTTCACTCGGGATTCGTATGCCTCCTCTTGGAGATACCGGATCATGTCAGGGAACCAGACAATAAGGCCATAGTAACTAAAGGAAAATGGGAGAAATACATTAGGGATACAGGATCCTAGCACTGAAAATACTGCAGTGCTTTTCCCAAACATCTACTTCATAACTTGTAAGCCTGTTAAATTCATAATACAAATGCAATTCTGACTGAAATTCTTGCATAACTCTGACATAGGACCAAGCAAAATATCTCCCTACTCTAAAATGCTGCTCTCAAGTATGTTGGTCCATTTTTGTTCACCTAAAGCAGGGCAATTCATTTAAATTTTAGTGACATTGACATCTGAGCCAGAAAATACAACAATATTCTGTCCTTGCTGCCCAAGAGACCAGCAGAGCAGCAAGAAATCTGGAAAATTCCCCTGGAAGGGAGATTTCTGCAAGTGTGAGAGTATAGAGGGATTTAGCTAAAATTTACTTGTAGATTAGATTCGAGCTAACCTGAATAATTTTGGTTTAGACTGATATACTGCTAGAAGCAGGTAGTTTTTTATTTGTTTAGTTTTGGTTTTGTTTTGTGGACAAAATTAAATGAAAGGACTAAAAGTCAGAAAGTACTACTGCCCCACTGACTTCTCAAGTCCTGACTTGTTCAAAGCACCTTGTGTTCACATAAAGGCAATCAAATTGATCAATAGTTCATCAGAGACAAAGCTTAGTAGAAAAACACTCTTTAAAGTAATACCAGGATTAATATTGCAATAGTTTATTTAAACGTACCAATAATTATTCAGACTCTGAGAGCCCTCTAATTTCCTGAAAATGTTGAAGTGCCTTACCTTAAGGCCATAGTAAACCAAACCACAGCCAGAATCAGTGTGTTCATCCTGTACTGGGCTGTTAAGCAATATAGCACGTTGTCCCAGACCTACAAATCCATAAGAAAGAATTATCTACAAGGAAATCCTCACAGAGACTCAAAAGATTAATTTCTGAGTGCATCATAAATTTAATGTTGTCAGTAAAAAGGGCTTACTAGGGGAAGGTCAGATGCTTGTCTTATATTCAGTGTTAGTTCAAATTCATGTTTATTGAGATAAATGGTTTACAGAAAGATCACACATTCAGCTGTGTGCCAGGGTACTTGATCTGAACACTCTGTAATGAGCTGGAGTGCCTGATGAGGGCTGGCTCAGATGACACACTGTGCCCCTCAGCCTACACCAGTAAATGTGGCTATGAACCTGTTCTCAGACCCTCTGACAATTTTGTTATTTCATGTATAAGTATGACCTCAGGAGTACTGTCAAACCAAGCTCCAAAGCTCATTGAAGAGCAAAAATCCAAATTAAGTTGGCACTTTAAGAGAGGCACAATGAACTTGGGTGGGGATGAAGCCAAGCAGAGCAGGATAGAAAACAGGATCTGCTTTTCTTGACCTACTGCAGGAACTACTGCCAGAAACATACAGGAACATAATTCCTCATGCTCCTAACTTGACACATAAACATGAACATAAACCTGCATTGCTATTAATTAAGAAGGACACTCCTTTACTTTAAGCTCATTCTCCTAGACTGGAATCATCCAACAAGATTTTCCACAAAGTTCTACATGTGTGAAGGGTTAAATTGGCTGAAGAGATAATGTAAAGCTGTTAGAAACTTAGTCTCAGCAGGAGCAAGGAACAAGCACTCATGAATCCACTGCAGGAGGCAAATTCACTTAGGCTTGGGGGAGAGGAATCAATATCTGAAGGAGAGTCAAGTGCTTGGGGCTGTGGCTGGGAGCTCTGCCATTAGCACAGTGTGGTTGCCTTGCTGGGAACAGGGGCATTTCGGGGCCTGGCTGCCAGTGTGGCATCTTTCACGTGCTCACATCTGTATAGAAAGTACAATCCGACTACAGCCCTTTGCAAGCAGCATCAGGTTTTTGAGAGAGAGTCAGGGTTTCAAGACACAATGACCTGAGGCAATGAGGCACTGGAGCTCCAAGCTCAAAAGCCCCTGTGGGATGTTTTATTTTCTCTTTACCTGTTTGAAAGTGGTTGTGATTCTGACCAGCCACCGCTGGTACCAGGTCCCTGTTGAGCTCTGGATTTCAATAAATTCATCTACTTGCTTTGGGGTTTTGATGTAGGAAACCTAAGAGAGAGAGAAAAATAATTTTGGACCAAAGTTTACAGAACTGATATTGGATGGATATTAAATTCTGCTGCCTTCTAGATAATGTTTCCATGTGATATCCCTTACTATCTTTTTCTTGAAAGTTATCAAGAAAGAGAGATAGAAAGAGAGATAATTGATTTATTTATAACATGAGATTTTATTATAGGAAAAAGCCTTCCTGCTAACACTCCTTCCTTACTGTCCTCCTTCCCTCCATCCTTTCTCTTTTATTTCTCTGCTTCCCTGAAGTATTTAAAGTACACCACTTCCACTTCAGTCTTTCACTTATTGGTTAATGTGCCTGTGCTCTACGTTATTTCTGCATCCCTTAGATTCCCTCTAGGAATTAGGATCAGACAATTGCAGTAAAATATATCTTCATGATCTACATCTTCATATATCTACATCAAACTGTGCCCCCAGGATCTCCTTTTCTATCACAACTGGCAGGAGCATTTCTCATTTAGCACCTTTTCAATACCCCTGGCAGAACCTTTGTGCCAAATGAACAAGTAGACGGGAACCTTTGCATCTGAAAATGCCTTCGCTCATGAGGTGAGCAATCAGTTTGCTCCACCAAAACAGCCTGAATTTTCAGCACTGAACACCTTAACTGAGCTGCTCAAGAAACCTTAAAAACAAGCCTTGGAAAATGTTTGCCCAGTAACTTTAAATAAAATATATGCTCAAGAAAACCATGATCGGTTTGTAAATACAAGAAGGAGGTGAAAATTTACTGAATAAATTTCTGAGTGTGAATGAGCTGCTTGGCTCAGCTGCGGAGTCTCTGTGTTCCTCTTGCTGGCACTGCTTAAATGTCAGCTCCGGGAGCTGTCCTGGTTACAGCTGACTCACCACAAACTGGCAACTTCTGACCTATCAGATAAACCCAAAATCCAACAGTTTGTACTACACCAGCCGAACTGATCCTCTGCCTGTGCCAATGGCTGCCAGTCAATCTTGGTTCAGCCAAGGCACCGTGCCTCGAGGTGCAACGCTCAGCTCTGCCCAGCCTGTAGTGGTTGGATGGAGCAATGAGCACAACCCAGTGTTGTACAGCTGCTCCTTGGGTCTCCCACACAGCTCAGACTCTCACAGTGCCCTACCTACAGATATATACATTTTTGAGCCTCTCTCCTCATGGAGAAGCAGCAGACTGGCCAGCCCGATGCAGCATTACAGGAAAGCCAGGTAGGCATTTAGAGACGCTGGGCTCTCTCTCACCTCTGCTAACTCACAGCAGTCTGATGGGCTAAAAATAGCACATGCTCATTAAGGTCCTATTTGAACTGCATGCAGTTGTCAGGTAGGGAAATTAATCTTTTTTGTTCTCGAAGGATCATTCCTGAGGGGCACTGCTTCATGACAATCCTTCTGAACAGGGAGCCTGGCTCAAATTTTTGTTCAAAAAGATATGTTTTACATACATATATAACTCCTTTTCTTCCTTCTTTCTATCTTCCAAGAGCATGCATCTTCTTATCTTTAAAAGCATAAATCAGGAGCTATTCCCCAGCTGTCTCACTGGGAGTTCACAACTGAATTACAGTAATTTGCAACTAACCCCAGCATACACCTTTTACCTGATTTTGCTATAAACCAAGACCCCTGGTGTGACCTTATTTGCAACAGGCAGCAGACTAATGAGTAGTAATCACTCATTTTGCTTTCTCTTGGAGACTTTTAAAGATGGGGAATGAGGCAGATGGAGTTTGGGAAGCTCATTAGAAGGTACATGAGGTTTAATCAGAGTTTGATTAGAAGCCGGAATGGATAAAGGAGTGACTCAGATCTCCCACATGACTAATATCACTCTTACTCGGTTTTAGTCTCTTAGAGCAGACCAATTAAGTGCATATGTAATTGGAAAATCACTGTTCTATACAATGTAGGGGAACATCAGGAATGAAGAGTATTCACAGCAATTCAAAGGACTGATTGATTCTTGAAAAAACAGGCTGGCACCTAACCTTAAATGCATGAAGTGTGTCTCAGAGCCCTGATGGCTGGGGGTGGTCACACTGAAAGGGAGGCTCCCAGGGAGGAATAAGCTGGTGCTGTGCTGCACCAAGGAAATTATGTCCTGCTTTTCTTTTTAAATGGCAGTGGCTTTGTAACACTCACCGTAAACACCCTCTCTGGCTCGCCCTTGGCCCGCATATTGGTGTCATGAACATGCTTGAGGATCATCCAGGCTTCGTCATGCTTGCCCATCTGGAAACATCAAGGAAAAGGAAAATAAATGTTGCAATTCCCAGCTGTGTAATTCAGCAGAGTGTAGAGAGAAATCAAAAGGTCAAATACACTGGAGAACACCCGTATGGCTTGGCTGAGTTAAGGGCAAAGAGCTAGAAGTGTGGTTTGTATGCACAGTGCAGCATTTCTGTGCTGGGAAAAGGAGTTACCCAAAACTGTCTGGGGCAGGAGAGGAGTCAGGAATGGAGCATTGTGTCTGTATCAGAAAAGAGGAGATGTGTGAGGAGACCTGGGCTCTACTCCCACCTCTGACTTGCAGGGGCTGTCCTTTGCGTTTCCACCAGCATTCACTAGTTACGTGCCCAGACTTTGTGAGATGTTTTCAAAATGCCTTGGTTGGGCTTATAAAATTCCTGGCACCCAGCACCTTCTTCCTATGCCACATTCACCACTGGCCATCATTGATTAACCCCATAATCTGCAGTCTTTGGGGTTGAAGCAATTTGTGGAGCTAGTTTAGATGTGTAGGGCCACTTTTGCCTCTGTGCTTGTGCTGTGTGTGTTTGAAGGGGCAAAGAGAGAGAGATGGTGACACGCTATCACCAGCTATCCTCTGTTCATACCAGGCTGCAATGTTCACATGAATCATCTTACCTCCAGCAAAAACCGCGGGCTTTCAGGCATGAATTTCAGTGCCACCAGGGAGGCGATGCAGGGCAGAGAGCAGACAAGAACAAAGACTCTCCAGCTGTGGAAGTGGTACTTGGTTCCCATACTGAACCCCCAGCCTGGAAACAGCAACAGCCAACAGGTGAAGACACTAAATGGGGAGCCTGATTTTTCTCTCCTAAAGCAGCTCTGAACCCTACAGCTCTGCGTGACATGGGGACAGGTTGAAAGTTTGCTATTCTTAGTAATGATGGCTTTTAGAGGCTCGATAGCATGTTCAGCAGATAATAGCAAGAGAGTTCATGTTCATTACAGAAAATGAAACATCCTTGCTCAGGCTCTGCCATTTAAAAATATCTTATCTTTGTGTTTAGAAATCATCTAACAATACAAATAGCTCTATGCAGATGTAAGCAAGTAAGACTGGGAAAGGGTAGAGGAATCAGGCCATAATTTATTGCTTCTGAGTACTGTTACAGAAAATTTACAAAGGCTAAATCTTCTCTGATCTGACAGGCATGTTAGAAGCATCTCCTTTCCTTCTCATACCTCATACACGTACTTCACTTTTTATGGAAGCAAGCTAGGAAAGCAAGGTGATTTTTTTTCCAGAACTACAAAAACTGGGCTGAGATTCATACTCAGAAGATCAAGATCCTAATCCAGCATTTGGGATTCCTCCTCTCCCCCCTTTTTCCTGATGTCTGACCAGGTCAGTATTCCCCTGACAAGGAGCAGAAAGTACAGGATCATTCTTATGTTGCTGCATTAACAACCTGCACTGATGTAGATACTTTCTTAAAATAAAACAAAAGGCAATTAAAGAAAAAAAAAATAAAAAAGGAAAAAAAATGAATATAAGCTTTTTTTTTTTCCTTAGTTTACTTTCCCTAGATACAAATTTCATAAAGAACATTTACTTTATTTTTTTTTTTTTCTATAGACATTTTAATTCATGTAGTAATGAAATAATCAGGCAATAGCTTTTGCAGAGTTCTCACATGAACCAGTCATGGTGCTCTAATCCTTTCCTCAGGTTCCAAAATAGCAGGGAACCTTGGGAAATCAAAAACAGAAAATACAAAAACACAGCACCAAATGAAAATCTGAAAAATAACTGTAAATACATACTTTTTTTTTTTAAAAAAAAAGCAATGTGTTTACAAATAATAAAAAATACATACTACAGCCTGACATTGCTATGCAGTAACTTTGCATTTTTGTTCCAACAGCCTCTGTCATATTGATTACAAACATGAACTTTATACTGATTGTGTTTTAAGCATAATAAAACCAGATTGATAGATGCATAAATGGTAGTTATTTTCTTCATGGTCTTTGTGGCCTGCCCTACTTTCCTCAAGCAGGATTTTGCAGACAGCTGCTGTCACTGAATACCGAGGGAATTAATCTTTTCCAGGAGATATTTGCTTCTGATGTTTTCCTGGGGCATGCACACGAGTTGGGAGGAGTTGCCCCATCACAAGCAAGCTTTGCTCCTCAGAGCACTGTTGCAGTTCACAGCTCACCCATCGACTTTTTCTCTCCCACTTGCAGCTCCATGCAGGGAACCCACCCACCCCTGGGCTCCACTAGGTGAAGCCAGACATGACTTCAGCCCGTGGCACGCCGGAGAGATGTGTCACCAGATACACAGCCCTGAGACTGCTGACACTTGGCTGAGGAAAAGAACATGTGCTGTCCTCACCGCTAACATTCACAGCACCCAGTAACTCCCCCATTAAAGTTACTTACTTTTGACAACCGGATCGATTTTTTTGCAATATAATCTCAGTCCAGTTATCACTTACCACACCATCCTTTTGATTACTGCTCAGGCTCTGGAGATATAATTTCTGCAGTGTATTTGAGGCTTTTGAGGCAAAACAGCCTTCACATGAAGCAATCTCTCTTACAACCTTAGCATCAGCCAAGCAATCAATCAAAACATTTATCAGCCCCTTTGTGTGCATTTCAGGTATCTATTATTTTCAGTTTTGTTCATCCTGGGCTGTGTAAGGACTGACTAATGTCATCTGTGCAGGATTTTGGAGTAGCGTAGTGTTGCAGGAAGGTGTTGTTGCCAGAAGTCAAAAGCACAAAACAGTTACCGTAATGGGGGATGATGCTCCAAGCCATTGCTGAAGCAAAAATGCCACCGATCATCCAGAACATGCAAAGCCAGCTCAGGTGCTCCCCCCTCTTCTCACGAGACAGGAATTCAGAGAAATAGGCAAACACAATGGGGAGGGATCCCCCGATACTGAGGAGAAAAAACAGCACATGAGACAAATAAGAGTCTTCAATGTCACATAGTTGGGATTGTTTGTGTTAAAAGGGAAGGTCACACCTACAGATGTGCTGCACAAAATGCTGTGCAGGAAAAATGCTAATCTCTTTTTGGCTGGACTGGTCTTAGATATCTACAATAAACAATCTCCTTGTTATCTCTGAAAGCTGCATTTAATGCCCAGTTTGTATAAAGCCCTGGCAACCGTGACTGCCAACTGAGGTGGGCATTGATCAGCCTCCCTGGCCTTTATGCACAATTTGGCAGTATCAGAAAAAATGTTAATGACCAAACCTTCTTGCTGATAAAGCTTTCAGGGTCAAGAACGAGGAAACACAAGCTCATGTGCTAAACCACAGTGTACCCCCGGCTCGGTACCAGAGATACATCACCCCATCCACCTTCCTCGCCCATCCTGCACCCCTGGGTGCTGCTCAGGAGCAGCCAAGCTGTGACAGGACCCCTCCAGGACGTGGGACAGATCTACCTCCTACCCACCCGAGGCCTGAGATAAGGCGGCAGAAGAGGAAGAATCCGTATCCCTGGACAAAGGAGGAGAGGAACGCGAAGGCAGCATTGATTGAAAGTGATATGATGAGGCATTTCTTTCTTCCCAGTTTGTCGGCCAGGCCACCCAGCATGACGGCCCCCACCATCATCCCTAGGTAGACTATCAAGCCTAGAAGAAAGGGAGAGAAACAGTGAGTTTGGTAACATCCATTCGCCTATTTGCCATGTGAAAATCCTTTGCTGCTCCATACGTGGCCAACATCAGCTGCTGTTCCCCCAAGTCACAGCCAGCTACCACCTGAGAGGGAAATGAGGATGGAAATACCACCGAGGGTCTGTGCGCCTCACAGATATTCTGGCCATTTCAATGGCAGGCCAATCTTGTCAGGAACCAGCATACATAATGCAGAGTGAGACCTGCCCCAGCCGGGCTCTGCATACTCTTATGACTTCTTGTTTTCCAAATATATTACAAAGACAAGGCTTTTCAAAAGCAGTGCATGAATTTAAACAGAAATACATTCAGGCTTATTAAAAAAGCCCTTTGCATTTTGCAGGTGTCATTAGGAGACACTGTTACTGCTCCAAGTAATAATCATTAATATTTCCAAATGAATAAAATAAGGGCTGTTCCAAAAGCTAACACTCTCCTGTAACTGTCACATGTAACTGTGTTCATCCCTTTTAGGCTTTGCACCTGGGGAGTCAGCATTACCTGTTCTGAACCCAGGGCTGATGCTGGGAATTTCTACATGAAGCTTAAAAGCTGCCCCTACACTGCACACTGCAGTGAAGAACGATATCCCCATTCTCCCCAAATTAGCCATCTCAGATGAAATAACCTCTATCCTTTGGCAGAACCTAATTTCCCCATCTATTTGCCCATGACCTTTCACTGCTCCCTACAGCATCACATCTTACAATACGGATATACCCTCATCTGACCATCTGACCAGACCCACATCTTTCTTTCCCAGCCTCTCTGCTCACATATCCCCGCACGTAAGCAATGGCCAGGCGTAAGCAGCTTAGGATGCACGTGTCCCAGCTGTGTGCCACCACCAGCACAACAGAAGTCTGATGTCTTATCTCTGCTAACCCCCCTGAGTGCAACAGGACTGAGGATGTGCAAGGAGGAGGCTCTCTGGCTGCTGTTTATACACAGAAGCCATGAGGGAAGAGACTGCCAAAGCAGGGATAAATCCCTTTGCAGGTTGTCTACCCTGCCCGTGCTTCCTTTGGAAAAATAAAATAATAAAAAAAAATCTCTTTCACTCGCTGCTTCTCCTAGCACTACATGAAAGGATCAGTCTGTTACTGATCTGACCTGAGTAGCACAGATACTTCATTCACTACTGCGCCAAGATCTGATGTCTAAGAGAGCAGAGTCTTCATCTGAACATTTCAGGAGAAGGAAGAACCTATTGCTTGTCTTGATAGTTTGCCCTATGGAGTAACCACTCCGACACTGCTAAGAAAAACGGGTTCTTCTTTTTGACTCAACTTCATTAGATCTTCTACCATGGGGTCTTCAAAAGATAGTTTTCGTGAACACATTGAGTGCAGACTGAATAGGAGAGAATGGTTTTCTTCTCCAAATAGGCTCCTTGTATCTACCTCACTATGTTCCTGCAACTCCGGCCTAAAGAAACAGGCAGCTTCCATGGCTCTTCTACCAAGAACAACACTGGAATGGACATTTATTATTTTACCTTTTCCTTTATGTGGGTACCAGCACAAATTAACACTAATTAATAATGCGCACAGGTCCAGGACTGTTTTCATTTTCATTTATTTTATCTAATTTCAAGATTTAGAGATGTCACTGAGCAAGAACATTGCTATGGTTCTTTTGCTGGCAACATTCCTGTTGAAGCCTGCAGGAGTTACAAAGTGAAAGGACGGCAGGATCAGATATTAAATATTTAAAATCTAATAGCAATCAATGCTGCAGGGGTTAGAAAAACTGATCAGCTACAGTGAAAAGTTTTATACTGCTGATAGGGATAGCATCTGGGAATTGGTTAGCCCAGCAGTTAGCAGCAAATGGATCAGGTGTTTGAACACTGTGTAAGGATGGAAGGGGTCAGGCAGGAGCATGTGTCTCCAAAGCTCTTTGGAGAGTCAGTCCACACCTTGATCCAAGTGCTGACTTCTCTTGAGAGCCAACATCTCTCCCAGGACCTGTTTTGTCAAAGTCATCACTTGGGAAATAAGCGTGATGATGAATATTTTTGTGATTCATTAATGTTATAGCAAGGCAATCAGTCTGATGGCCAAAGCCTGCTTTGTACCATCCAGCAAAGCTAGCTAAGGACCAATGCAAAGAGGTACTTGGCAGCTGATTCTGTCTTTCTTTTGCTTGCAAATGCCTGCACTAGATGTAAAATACATTACCAAATTAAAAGCTATGCAGCAGAGAGCCACTGCGGCATTCTGAAGGTTGCTTGTCTCACACTGATCACAGGTGGGAAAGTTCAGACTCTGAAACACCTTGAAATACGTAGCAGGATGGTGGGATCACCTCTCAGTGAACAGTTCTGCTTTCTTTTCTATCCACACAATGTCTATGGGAAATCAGGATTTTGTGTGTCAAAGGCAAAGGACTGGTATATTCTAGCCCCTTAACAGACTTTATACCAGAGCAGGGGTGTGGGATTTTGCCAGTGTGGTTGTACCTCCACAGTGAGCACTCAGCTCTGTGTGGTCCATACCCTGCTCAGTGCCTGCCCTGCTCAGCCCAGCTGCCCTTCTGAGGGGAGCTGAGGGTGTGCAAGTCCAGAAAGTCACCTGCAGCCCTCAGAGACAACACACACACAGCTGGAGGCCTGGGATCTCTTTCTCTATTAGATTTGGGCTCCTGCTTGTTCACTCAAGTGCAAATTACAAGGGAGAGCTGAGGGAAAAAAAAAAAAAAAAAAAAAAAAAAAAAAAAAAAAAAGCTTTCAATCCAAAATCTTTCTGAAGGAAGAACCTTAATGCAGTGCCATGAGGCTTAATGCTTTGCCCTGGCTCCTGAGCTACATCTGATGGAGCAGTGCTGAGGGCAGCCAGCAGCCAGAAGTGAAGATACGCCCTGTGCATCACAGCCACCACCTGGCAGCGAGCCCTGCCAGCATGGAGCACACAGTTCAGCCCACATCACCAGACCCCAAAGAATTAAAAAAAAAAAGAAAAAGAAAAAAGATCTGCCTATATTTACACATATAAGGGTGTTTTTATCGTTGCTGTTGTTGCTGCTCTTCTTTTTTTTCTTTTTTCTGAGAAAATCCCTGAATGGCAGATGTTGATCCAAAGCCTCTTAACAACAGAAAAGGTTCCGCATTAGGAGGAGGTGGAGGATGTTGTTGCTGTCTTCTAGTCTGAGATTTTTTACAGCCAAGTGCTCTAGCTGGTGCAAGGCAGCCAGCTCTGTCCAGAGCTCAACAGCCTCCCAGCTTGGAGGGAAGAGAGGATGCTCCATGGAGATGGGATTGGAGTTCAGGAGTTGGGTTTGACTTCATCTTTAGTGTAATTTGCCTCATTAATGGTGACCACAACGATGTGGTGAATATAAACCTTCCTGTGTCTGCCATCTTGCAGTAACTTGTGTTAAATCCACTCATCAGATCAACAGCCTGTGCTCCCCAGAGCTTAACACATCCACCAAGCCCTGAGAAGTGTAAAAATCTGCGGAAAGACAGTTTGGAGACAGGGCAGTTAAAATGCTTCACATTTAATTCACAGTGCCCAGAACAGAGCAGATGCAGCAAAAAGTTCCCCCTAATCAGGAGCACAAAGAGGAGACTGATCATGTGGAGATTTCTCAGGTTTTCTCAAGTTGTATTCAGTATTCCCAAACACTCAGCTAGCTCAGACTCCCCTTCCTCCAGGAGCCTAAACTTGTGATGGGAGGGAAGATTAAACCTCTGCCACACAGCGTCCATCAAACAGCTAGCAGCATAAAACACAGCAGAGCTGTTAACATCAATAACTCACTAAGAGCACGTGGCCTTAATTGGTTATCATTCGTGATGAGCCAACGGATGCATTGTCCCTTAGAAACTTAAAGCAATGAAAATCTTCAGTAAAGGGAGCCTGAGGGATGACCAGGGACTGTTAGCTCAGCCAGTTTCTGAGGGGAAGGATGCTGGTTAGATAAATGTTTTCTCCAGGGCCGAAACAAAATCAGCAGGACACTTTATTGTGATGGAAAGGTCCCTTCTGGGAAGACTGCGTGTTCCAGCTGATATTACTAAACCTTCTTTTGGGGCAGCTGCAATAAAATGCTCCATTCGCTAACAGATCTTGGGGCCCGAGGTACAGAACAACCTCAGGACTTGCAGATTCCTGTTTCCTGGACTAGCACCCCACCTTGGCTGTCATTCCTCTGTAGCGATTCAGTTCTGAAAAGTTGTGTGCATCACTTCCCAGCAGCGTTTCCAGCAGACAGCAAGTTTCTTACAGAGCTCCCCTTCCTGTTGGCTCCCTGCTGCCTTTATCCTGCACTTCTCAGCTGTTTCAGGAGACCAGTGTGTGGCCACAGCTGTACAACCACTGGGCCAGAAAGTCTGGCTGCCCTACACTACGGACTGCATGATGTCACTTCATTAATTTTTGGGGAAAAAAAACACAAGCTGATGGAAAGATTGCTCGGTCAGATCTGACCTGAGCACTGCCCATGCTAGCAGGATCCCCAAATCACTGACTCACACAGCAGTGTTGCCAGTAAGATGCTAAATTGTTCAATAAGGTGGTGGGGACCCAGGACTGAGTGGAGTAGTTACTCATACTAGTTGCTACTCATACTAGTTACTTGTCCATGTAAGAGCGACAGTCTTCTGGAGTACTGCTAGGAGAATGCGGCAATGGTTGTTTCCTTTGGAATAGATCCATGTCATAACAAGGAAACACAAATTTTAAGGAGAATTGGGCCAAGAAAAGTGATCACTAAATGGTATTTCTTCTCCTGTGTTCCTTCTGTCTACCAATTGTTCTAGAGAACAACACCATGCAGCTTAGGCTGTGTTAGGAGAGCTCAGCTTCCAAGTTAACACACGCAGTGGATGGGTGAAATGTTAAGGGCAACTCTGAATAAGCCATTATTTGCAGACTGTTCCATGGGTAATGGAGTATAATGAATGCCTGCGGGAAAGTCTGCTATAGCCTCCCATAAAATCTGTGGAAAACCGAAGAGCTGAAATTCTAAGAATAAATTTGGGGTTATGAGTCATCCAATGCTGAAGTTATAAGGAAAATATGTGACCACTGACTGGGCTTATTCCCACTGGAAAAGAGGTAACATATACAGAATTTTCACATTAAGAAATTTATTAGCCTTTACTGAAGCTACGTGCTCCATGTTAGACAGGAATCATGGACATAAAGGCTAAAGTTCTAGGAGTAAAGAAAGGCAGACGTGGCTATGTATGTGCAAACTGTCTTTTTCCTATTTTGGCATCATTAGAAACAAACTCATAAAGACTTCAGAAAGAAAAGGAAAAATTCAATATTTACCTAAATCTCCATCACAAGCCTGAATTACTTTCACTGACCATTAATGGGATTAAAGTTCTTAAAAATTAGGCACATCTTAAAAGAATCCTTTTCAAGTCATGCAAAGGACTTAGGGAATAAATGGCAAATTCAGGCAGCAAATGGGAAGCATTAGTCCCAGATCCCTTCGGGCTGTCAGAACAGCGAGGAAGCTGATGGGTAGGGGTGCAGCAGCAGCTCACCTCTGCCAACAGGTCCACACAGAGCCAGGAGCCACAGGAACATGGGATTTCTTACCTGCATTTAATACAGAGGCTGCTGGCAGCACAGTAATAAGAGTGTTTTTGAATGGGGAAAGCATTCTGATAACCCAAAAGGATTAGGACCTTATTCATCTTGTGATTCAAACTGTAATAAAAACAAAATTGAAACTCTCTTATGAATACTCTTATGAGCTTAGCATCTATTATATAAGGATGCATTTAATGGACACGACCGAAATGCTGTGAGTCAGGTCTGGCCTATTTGGGAGATGGATGAGGCAAAGCCCAGGACCCATTTGTGTGTGAGTGATTTGAAGAGGAATAAAACCCAGCAGTGCTGCCTGGCTGGTGCTCTAACGGTGGCCGGCATTTCCCAGACAGAGAACGGTCTCAGCAGAGGGTTAGTTCAGGGAAATTTTTTATCTGGCCTTGCTTGCAGGCTTATTAGTGCTTTGCCCTTGAATCTTGCTGATCTTTTAAATGGGAATCAAGTGAAAGGGGAGTCTCATTGAACTCGCCTTGTTGATTAAATATCAGCAGAGAGACCTCGTCTACGCTAATGGCTCTACTGCTGAGAAAGGGTTGCGATTGTGAAAGGCGGCTTTCCATTTTCAGGGCTCTGGGGGTGGATACAGAATGAATCTGGCTGTGGAGTTTGAGGGGATTCTGCACAGGAAAGCCAAAGGTGGATATGTGAATCCACGAGCGCTTTGGCACGGCCCCGGAGAGGCAACGCACGCCAAACGCCTCAGCAAGAGCTGCCAGCATGGCGTGGGTGGCTGCTTACACTTATCCAGCTTCACAGCCCCCCACAGGACTTGTCCATCACTACAACATTCACAGGACCATCTGGTCCCCCTGTCTAGCTTCTCTGCTAAATCAAAGTTTTGTTTGTGCTGGCTTTCTGCAGATGAAATTCCCACAGCATTTACAAAGGGGGGCTCAGCCATCCCATACCAGCCCCACACAAGGTGCAGGGTGTTCCTGAATCACAAAAGCACCTTTTTTCTGACCAGCACATCCCTCCTGCTCAGGATGATGCTGCTTGTTGGGCTATGGAAGTTTTCCTGCCCAAGAACAAGTGTGAAACCAGGAATTCATGTGGGATGCTCGGGGTGCCCGTGCAGAGGTCAAGGTGGGGTTTGGCATGGAGGTGGGAAACATCAGGGGAGCCACGGCTGGGCTCCTGGTCTGCATTTATCCAGAAAAATATAATTAATTAATTAATTAAAAAAAAAAAAAAAAAAGAAGAAGAAGAAGAAGAAGTGGAGAAATACCACTGAGCTGAGGGGATTAGGATTTACTGTTGTATCAGGTGAATTCAGGTCAATGAGATGATGAGGCCAGGTTTTATCGCAGTTGATGTGAAAGCATCCTCTTCACACAACTAAAAGAAAGGATGGTGTTACACATCTGGTTTAACCTGACTCACGCAGCCAAGCTTGAATTTCTGCATAACTGCATAATTACAAATGGGATCTTTTTTATGTTTTTTGATCTAACATTACGAGTCTGAGAGTCTGTAAAATGATATTATCCTTAAAATATTATTACTATACCATAAAAAGGAAAGGGAGCCACGTGCCTGAAAGACAGATTTCGCTCTCAGCTTTGGTGTGGATGTTTTGCAGTCATGGGCAAAGGGCTTTACATTTTTCTTGTCTCAGTTTACTGAACTGTGAAACGATGATAACAACTGCAGCCCTGGTGTCTGGGAAGTCTGATGCTCTAACTGTGCCTTCAGTTTTTTATACACAGGATGTGAGAAAGTTTAAAACATTACTATGACACCATCTCTTTTGCTTGTTGTGTACTTACTACTCCATCCTTGCCAATGTAAGATTTAGTCCTCTGGGAGGTGATTAATAGCACTTGAAGATGCACACTTACACGATATTTCTCCAAAGAATTATGGTGTGTGCCTTTCAGCACATCAGCAAATAGAAAATTTATAACTCTCCGTATGATTGCCCTTATCAAATGAAAATACAGTCTGTTTCTGTCAGAATATGTTATGTTGAAAAGGAATATTCTGAAAAAGAATATACTGGTGCAATAAATTTAACAAATGCATTGTTATTATGACTATTGTTGGGGAAAGCTCAGCAAAAGCAATGATATGAAATGAATACATTAAAATAATGTTACAAGTTAGCAAGCTTATACTAATGACTAGTTTTAAAAATTACGAAATCAAAGAGCTAAAATACCTACAGTTGTTGATGCTTTTTTCTTTTCTTTTCTTTTTATATACCCCTGCAGTCATCTTCGAGATAACAATTCACATCACAGAAAAATTCTAAATGTGTGCTTTGTCCCACGAGGGATAGTAAGGGCTAAAATAGCTGTTAATTTGCATCTGATGTAGATGTGTTTATTTTCAGAACAAAATGTAAACGTTATCTAAGAAGTGTTAAATTCATTTCACACATTTCATAAAACACTGTGGGCATCTGTTTATTTGTAATTTTTGCATAATTTGGCCATAATTTGCTTGATATTTTTCCACTCTTCCTTTCTGAGGGAGGAAAAATAAGCAATACACAGATAATTTAATGTGAAATGTCCTTTAAGCAAAAGCTGAACTTCGCTAAATTGGTCTTTAGGGGGCAGCTACTTTAGTTCTCATTTGTCCCTTCCGATTTCTGTGTGAATTCAATTACTTACCTGATTTATTTTCTCTCTCTCTCTCTCTTTTTTTTTTTTTTTTTTTTTTTTTTCTCCTCTTGGCCTCATTTGTTATGGCTGAGACCTTTCAGGTGTTTAACCATTTGCAGCTGCCTGGAAGCAACCCTAACTCCACCTGGATAAACTGATATAAACATGGGATAGCATAATTGTGTTTCCTTTGCAAATATGTGTTGAGATGAATGGTTACCTAGGAATAAACATAAAATCTCTGCAGGGACCTATTGCTACCTGGTGATAAGGTAAGGGACAGCAATGTTTGTGTGGGCAGTGACCCCATATCTCTAAAACCTCATGATAAAATAGGGGAAATCTGCAGCCTCTCTGCTGAACTGTCTCTCTGTTCAGTGCAGATACACTCTTGCTTTTCATCACTGCACATTAGACAGAAATGGAGGCAAAGATCTCTGTGATTGGCACCCATTTCTGTGACAAGTCAGCCTGTAAGTGCCACCAAACCCTGGGAATTAGCAAGGTCAATTTGTAATAGCACAACCCAAAGACCTTTGAGGGAATGGAAACCCTGAGAGAAATGAGCATCTGTTGGAGGCCCTGAGCTTCGTTAGCAGTTAGCTTCTTCTTGTCACCGGTGGATGGGTGCTGAAGCTAATCCAGGAAAGGTTTTGAAGAAGATTATATTCTCATTTCCATCAATATCACTCCCCCAGCCTTGCCTATTAGGTGTCTATGTCTGTCTGTCCTTGGTGTGCACCCACAGCTGCTTGGAGCAGGGAGAAAGCCTGGGACACCAGGCTGTGCTGGAGCCAGCTCTGCCCCAAAACTCACTGCCCCGTGCCCACCAGCAGCCCCAAATGTGCTCTGGCCTCCTCACATCCTCACTCCTTGCTGCCCTTGAGTACTCATTGCTTGTACCAGTGCAGTGCTCTGCTTTTTAAGCCACGCTTAATTCCTTTTTTTTAGAAAGGATCATCTGCCAAACCTCAGCTCCAAGAGGGAACCTGCAGCAGAGAAACACCCAGCTGCTGAGGAAGTGGGTTAACAAGAAAAACACTTAATCACAGGCCTTCCTCATGTACAGCACCAGTCAGTAACAAACGGGTGTTACCCTCAGTAGCTACTTCCCCCTCTCTTTAGTCTGTCTCAAGTCAAGGTGAATGAACTTTGTTGTGAGGAAAATTCTTTCTTTTTCTTAATGCTTAAACAACAAATAGTATGAATGCAAGCTCTGACTGCAGATCCCTCAATACGAACAAGCTTAGGACAGAGAAAACTGTTCTGCAGAACCAGGTTCTCAGAAGCTGCCTTTCTAAGCAGGGAGAGAAGACAGCAGGAGGAGTGCTCTTCCCCTAATTGGGAATTCCAGTTTAGCTCAGTTAATGTGCAGTGAGCTGGAGATCAAGTTGGATACGGATCCAAATGTCTTCTTGTTTGTCCAGGGCTTATCAGAACACCCTGAACTTTCAGCCTTGCAAATAGTGAGCTGGAAAAAGCAGAAGAAAAAAACCTCTCTTGGGAGGTTTCTTGTTCTTTTTTACCTGTAGTTGGGCCAGAAATACTTCAAAGATAGATTTTTCTTGTGACATTTGAAGTTTTCTGACTCTGGTGCCTGCCAGGGACTGCAGAGATGGATATTTAAGGGGTCAGAGATTCAAAAGATCTCAGATCTCATATAGTCACCAGAATAAATGACCTGCTTTTCAAAAAAGGTCTTACCACTGAAAAGGCACCCAGCCTGGTGTTCCATAGGGAGCTGCTCAATTCGGAAGTTCCTTTGAAATCAAGATCCAATTGTGAGCAATGTGATTTTAGATGATTTTAGATATTTGACTGGAGCTATTTTGAGCTAGTAGTTTTAAGTGGTTTGTGAAGCAGAAAAATATTACCATACCTTTTCAGGCACAAAACCAGGAACAAAGCTAGCTGACTATGGGAATAAGCATCCTGAATCTCAAGTTCAGAGATGAAAAAAGAAGAAACAGAAACAGAAAAAAAAAAAAAAAAAAAAAAAAAAAGGGGGTGGGGCAGGGTATATTTAGGACCTTAATACACCAAGGTGAGAGGTCTATATAAGGGTAATTACATAACATCTTTGTCACATAAATACAAATAAAATGGAGTCAAGGCCTGGGGTCTAATCCCAAATCTGCATTCACCTTGCATCAGACAGGTCTTCTGGGATAAAAAAATACACTGCAGGCCATGATGATTTCCCTGTGACCCTGGTACACTTCCACCCAGACACACCATCCCCTCCTAAAGCAGCTCTTCCAAGAGCTACTTTATTTTCCTTCCAGATGTGCTGTACTCTTGCACAGCTGGCTCTGACTACAGGACATGCTGGATGCTTTCCTGGTTCTTAGAGATCTGGGAGACTTTGCCTTCTTTGGCTTATGATGTGCAAGGGGAAAAAAAGTGTTCATCCAAGCCTTTCTACCCAGTCTTACTCACAATAACTAAGTCTTTGTATTTTGACCGCAGGGAGGTGTTAATGGTGATGCAGAGGGGATGTTGTCAGTAGCCTGGCCCTGTAATCTCCATGCAGCACATTAATCTCATTCTGCAGACCTAAGGAGAAACCTCCGTAGGCTAATTCTGACCCAGTACGTATTAGCAATCTGCTCTGGCTGAAAAGTTAGCATGTAGAAGGAGCTGGCTGCACAGCTGATCTGCCAGCTGAGACTTCCAGCTAAAGAATAGGGGAAGCTGGGTGTAGTGAAAAACTTTGGAGAACAGAGCAACACCAGGAGCCACAACGTGATGGCAAAGTAATCCAGATCGAGCTGACCCCTGCCTGTTATATCCATCATACTTGGATGGTACTGCCTTGTGGACTTCTCATTACCGTTTAATTTCTAAAAGCATTGAAAGCTGAGTCATTAGATGCTTAATTAGGAAAAGTCGACCTTAACCTTTTTTTGTATTTGACCCTGAACATCCCAGGAAGTTTTTCCTCGTGGATCTGCTGACTGTGAGCTGCCTGGTTCAGATCCAGCCTGTGGTGGCCAGTACCAGGGCCATATCATATTCATCAGGTGGGCTGAGATGTGGCGTGATGCTGCAGCTGCTGTTTTACAGTAGCTGCCTTCTCAGCAGATTGCAATCCCCTCTCAAATCAGACCCACCCAGCCATGACTATGCATGACATACAACATAAGAAAGGGGCCACCAAATGTTCCTAAAGCTGATCTCACTAGAAATGGATGTCCTAAGTACTGTCTGTTGCATTAGAAGAGCAGTTTGCAAGTGGCACTTACCTAGCATGCCTTTGTTTGAACTGGATAAGCACATATCCTTCTCAGCACTGGGCAGAACAAATCCAACCACAAACAGCTCCACTCCATCTGCCATCAGTGCCAACCCTAGAACAAAGAAGAGCGTCCACTGGAAGCGTCCATGGCCACACTCCTCAATGATGTTTTCGTACTGGTGGGCCAGTTGCTCCTCATCCTCCATCCTCTCTGCCATAAGGTCAGCACGGTCTCTGTAGTCATCATCCCCAGCAGGAGCTCGCTGCTTCTGCTTGGCTTTAATGTCATCTGGGTGTGGGATCCCTTGGTACTCCCCCTCATAGACCTCATCATCTTCATCGTGCCCTTCTGTAACATCGCTCTGGGCATCTTCTTCATGAGTGGGCTCGTCCCCACCACGGTAGTAGCCATCGTTGGGTGTGTAACCTTCGTAGTTGCCATCCTGGTACCTATAGTCATCGGAGACTTGGTTTGTGTCCCTGCCCCCCTGATAGAGGTTTGTGTTTCTGTAGCCATCATCCATTGTGAATGCAGATTTCTCAGTGCTGCAGGTCACTGTGTGCAGATACTCAAATATATGTATTGATCTGTGCGATTTTTGCCCCGAGTTACTTGAGCATATCTTCTCTCTGTTCTTTGGAAGTGATGTGATACACGGCTGCCCAGGCTCAGAGGCAGAATTTCTATATAAAGTTTCTCTCTGACAGTCTCATGCAGTTGTTGATAATGCTTCACTTTTCAGCTGTCATTTGTGACTTGCTGGCTTCTTCCTTGCTTTGGGTGGGAAGAGCTGGGGCTGCTGGCTGGTGAACAGCAAGAGAGCAGCAAACTGCACAGCCAGGGAGCTAGGAGGATTTGACAGCTTTTTCTCTATTCATCGTGGGGGTGAAGGTCACGTCCTGAGGAAACAATAGCAATGAGACAAAGGTAAGCTCGCAAGCACGCATGCATTGAGTTTAACATCCAACATTTTGAACACACATTTTTTTCCATTGCAAAAAACGGCAACAGAATGTTTGGGGAGTGGTTTTGCATCTGCAAACCCCAGAGCCTCAGGGAAAACAACAACAAAAACAGGCATTAAAAATTACCAAGCTAAGTGAGAACTTAGTATAGACCATAAAGGAACCTAAAGGAGGTTGTAAGGTAATGTGTGGTCTCGAATTCTGCCGTTCCCAGAAGTCTTGTCTCCCACGGGTGGTGCTGGTTTCTGCAGAGAGCAGAATATTACCGAGCTGGGCTGCCTGAAAAGTGCTCTCTGGTTGTTAAATCTGTGCTTAGCCACCTACCCAGAGCATGCTTATCCTGAGTATCTACAGTGTCTAACATTATAATGACACAAAATATGAGCTTGGTTTTCCTTTTCATCCAGATCCCCAAATTAATTTTATTTGATGGTTTCTTTTTTTTTCCCCTGGTGTCTACCCATCTGTGTGACAGATGTACAACTAACAGGCAGTGTCTGCCAAGATACAGTCACCCAAAGTCCCACCAAGTTCTGCTCTCCCATCCCTAACCATTGATGGAGGCTGATTTTCACAGAAAGCAAAAAACAAAGTTAGTATGGAATCACTGCTCTCTGCAGGGAAAACCGAGGGAAGCCAAGTCACATCTAAACACATTCTCATTTTAGACACCTGATTTCCATTATTTTTCAAGCTGTTTTTAGCCAGCTGGCTCTCCAGCATTTCGGGTTTGTTGCTGCACACAGCTGTAGACAAGGATTTTGAAAGGAGTCTCACATGGGAAACTGAGCAGAGTCACGCTAGAGGAGCCAGCACAGTGTAGGCATGCACAGAAATGTGGACTTCTGTTTAAGCTTTGAGCTACTTGCCTAAATAAAGTGAGCTAAGAAATGACATGGGCATATGTACATGCCTGTATATATCATGGAATCATTTCAGTTGCAAATGACCTTCAACATCATCTAGTTCAGCCATGAATCTGGCCTTCTAAGTCCTACCATGTGTCCCTTAGTGCCACGTATGTGGCTGTTACCCACACAGGTAATCTATAGAGCTGTGATGTAACTTAGCAGACATGTATGGGTTTAAAGTAAATGCAGCTAAAATGACTCCAGAGGAGAAATTCAGTAGAAACACTCTCACAAAATGCTCAGAAGGGCATCACTCCTGCAAGTTCTTTGTATTTTTTGCAGCCCAAATGTTCAGGATAAAAGGAAGAGTCTCACCTATGCTGTTCATGGGAGTTGCTCTGAGAAACTTTTTAAAAGTTTCCTATTCATTTCTGTCTAGCTATCTCTGTATTCATGGCATATAATTACAACACGGTCTCTGCAGGCCCTTCCAGAGCATCCTCCTTTGCTCTGAACCATCTGCCATTTTTCACTGCTTTCAATGTGTTTCCTGCTCCTTTCTTTGTGCTGAATCACACAATATATTTTGTATGAAGTTAAAAAGGCAGTAGGGCATTATTCCAGGGCAGAAAAAGCAATCAATAAAGTAAAAAAATAAATAAATCTGTTAAGCTTTCTGTTCAAGTCAGAAAGATCAGGAGGCTACAGTGCATGTAGCAGTGAAGAGAAACACTTGCATCCACAGTGGAAATGTTAATATGGAGGGGAATGAATACATTTGACAATCATTAGAAGCACTTAAATTGGCTTTACAGCTCTTTTTTCAATGTGGAGTGTCACCACTAATGGTTAAAAAAAAAAAAAATCCAAGGGTACTTTTGAGCCTCAGAACCTCCCAGTCTTGAAGTAACTTTCATGATTACACAGATTTGTGTCATGACTGAACAGCATGTTCTCCAAGGCAGTGAAAACGTAGTTCCATAGAGACATATTTCCTTTTGAAAAGTAGAGGAAAGAGCCTTAAAAAAAAAAAAAAAATATGCTAAGGATCATTAGACCTTGCTTTGGAAGTCTTTAAGCATCATTTGTTGGCAGGTTATATTTCAAAGTGACCTCAAATATCAGAGCAGGAATTGCAGTGACCTCACTGTTCTTGTCCTCTGGTTGATACAGAAGTGGGTTGAAAACTGGTCTTAGGAAGTGAAGTATTAATATTATTAATGATTAAGAACAGGATTCATCAGATTCCAGATCTCCACAGGCCTTACCTCTAGCCTTACAACTCTTTTTTCAAAAAGTGAAAGATGGTCTTGAAGACCAAGCACCGTAAACCTTTTCCTTCTCTATTAAAAAGCCATGGCTGGAAGCTGGGCACTCTGCCTCCTACAACTGCAGGAACACAAAAGACCACGAACTCAGAAAAGCCCTGTTTAAGCATCTGTGCTCTTTTGATGACACACAAAGATTGTTTTTTACTCTATGAGTTCCCTCACATCATGGGCAGCATAGGAAATATTGACACGAGCTGCTGAGTCCATAGACCAGTGACTGCCGCCCGTGTGAGGAATAATGTGCAATTCAGAAGACAAGACTCAGTAAATAAGTCTCTGGCTTCCTACTGAGCTTGTAGGATGGATATTTTGGGGGATTCCCCCAGGAGAAGGGGCAGTGCTTAGAGGCAGGCTGTTATTTAGTACTCTTCAATATTTCACTTAGATATTTCACACTACTTGCTTCCTTCCATTGCCATGCATGCAGGGGCTGATTCACTCTAGACCTGATTCTTTAACACCCTTTCACTTGAGCTAAGCTGCACTTACTCATATTAGCAGCCCCATTTAGCGTTGAGATGAGAAATCATGACTTCTTGTAAAGATTGCAGGCTTGGATTGCTGTAATTATACTTTGCAGTGATGCACGAAAGCTTGAGACAAATGTACACACAACATCGAGCCTATTTCAAGCTTGGGCCCTTTTTAAATGATTGCTACAAAACCAAGGCATGCAGGCAAGGCTTAAACATGCAACACATGAAACTCTACAGGGGAGAGGGACAGAGGTAAGGAAACTTTATTCTGGGTCTCCCCAGAGTGCTTCTGTCTCCACTAACCTCAGCTGTGGTGGGGTCAGAGTCAAGCTAGGAACTGAAATCTGGGTCCTCCTCTCTGCCTTTCCCCATTCAGAAAGGGGAAGGTCTCACAGAGCTGAAGGGGGAGGCTCTGTAAATCCTAATGCAAAGGAATTACAGGTGGGGAGCAGTGCAGGAACACTGCAGGATTGCTTTCAAGGGATTTTTAGCATTCATCAGAAGAATCCCTGTAAAACAGACGGCAGAGAGGTTTAATATTCTGCCTGAAGGACAACTCCTGGCCAAACATCCCTGCCCCCAGAGCTGCTTTCTGTTGGCAGCAGTGGGAAGATGCCCAAGATCCTGCTGCAGCCATAAGGACACTGCAGTCACAAAGCTGGCTGTGAAAGAGTTGGAGAGGAAATCCTCCTTTCGGAAAGGGAATAGCGCAGATCGGTGTTATTGGCTTTTGTAAAGTTCCAATTTTATCCTCTTAATGAGGATGCAATTAATGGCTCCATTTGTACACATGAAGGAGCAGGTTTTTGCAATGCTTAACAACTCGCAGCTCCCAGGGGAGCACTAGCCTGGATTTCAGACAGCCAACATTTACACGAGTGTTACTAGACCGAGGGCTGTAGCAAGGTCTGGTCGCCACGCTGCTAGATGGAGGTGTTGCAGCGCTGTGCTGCAGACCCCCTGAGCAGTATTGGGGGACTGTCACTTAGCTGCTTGGGGGTTTTGGGTCCCCAGCTCTAAACGGGAAGGGCACAGCATTGTCACTTGATTGCTCAAACCCTTTGCAGCTGTGTCTGCATGACTAGGTGGCAACTTGTGCCCCAAAAGCCTAAATAAATTGAAGATGGGAGATGAGCTATGAGCTCCCTGTGTTCCCTTTTCTATAAATGAAGCTCAATGTCTTTGTCAGGTGTCCACTGACCTCTGCAGTCCAGCTCCATAGTTTTTAACTAAGAAAAATTATTTTCCCCCAGAAGAGTTCTAAAATTTTTCCTTCATTTTGGAAAGAAAAAAGCCTTAAATCAATCTGCAACCCCACAGTCCACACAAACAACACTTTCAGATCAGGTCCATTAAAATGTTTCACCTTACCTATGGCAGAAGCCTGCCCTTCTCATAAACACCAAATAAAGCATGGAGAATTGTTTCAAGAGGAAAAACATTTAATTTAAGAAGTTCCAGATTGTAAGCTACTTGATCCGTTTTTTATTAGAAATGTTTGTTGAAACAGTTTTTTACCTGGAAAATTCACGTTTTGAAAAACTGACACTTTTTTGTCAATGAAAATTGTATCAAGCTCTTCAATTTACTTTCATTTATATAATATTCTCTAATGAATGTTGTTAAGAAGGGAATATAGAAAAATAAAATATAGGGAAAGTAATCCTATTCTTTATATGCATGTGACTGAAAGTATTTGACCTCTGTTGCAGGGCAGAAAAAGGGGTTTTTTTTCATCACAAGGCTTTGATTATTTGTTTTGATTTGTTTTATATGTATATATTTTATTTTATCTTTGCTGACATTAACATTGCTGCTCCAGCTACACAATTCAACATCCAGAAGAGAGCTTTGCAGTATCATCATTTTCCTGGACAGATGGCAAGGCTGGGCTCTTGGCAAGGATCCTGCAGAGGGAAAAGTGGCAAGATCTGGAGAGAATACATTTGTGAGTGCAGTTAGAAAAAAGGAGTGAGGGGGCTTCAGTGGCAGAGAGGTTGAAAGCAAGTGAAATCAGAAGTCAGGGAGTGGGGATAATGGTCCAAATTGTGCTCAGAAGAGGGTGGGAGATGGCCAGGGAAGGATGGAAGCTCTGACAGGTTATTGATCCACTAACAGGGAAAAAAGAAAAATAAAATCTATTCCATAGTAATAACAGCAGCTCTTGCTTCATACCTAAGGATTATAAACCCATCTCAGGCCATCTCTGTCAGAGCTCAGCTGTAATCCTCACTAATTCTTGCTTGACTTTTTGCAACTCTATTTCACTGCCAAAATAATAACCAGACAGGAAGAAAAGTCTTGGAGTATATGATTATGAAATACTTTTGGACACAGTTGGCTGTGGGGAATATCACTCAGGCTAAAGACCTATTGACCACTTGAGGAGGTGACTGTATCAAAATAGGCCATGTATTGCATGTTTTCATCAGTCTCTTTCCTTGCTTTCTCTTTCCATCAAATATAGTAATCCTAAGGTGGTAATGAGAAAAGAGTCCCCGAGGAGTTTTGAATAGGATGGTCTCAGATCTGAGCACCGGTCAGTACATTAAAATGATTTAATTCACTGAAGATCTGGTCTCTTTAGAAATACAGGTCAGCTCTTCACATAGGAGTTATATAGTTCATATATGATCGTTGTCAGATAAACGGGCAGCGTATATACCACTTAAAAATCCTCCTGATTCCTCCCATCTCCTCTCCAGTCTCTCAAGAATGGAAGAAATGTTTGTCCTTGCAAATAAAATCCAAAAGAAACCATGGCCACCAGGCCTTCTTGAGAGAGGACCACATCGCAATCCCAGGTCTGAGACCCTTGGATTTGGAGGAATGTCAACTCCAGCCTGAATTTTTTAGAAAATCTAGCAGAAAACAGAGCTGTTTCACTTCAAGAAATCAAGGCAGGTGAGTGAGTCTTCTATTTACTTTTTTTATCAGCCACATGGTAGCTGGGAGCAAAAGGGAGCTACTTTGCCACTAAAGACACTGTATATCTGTGTAGGCATGTTAATTAATGGTTTTCAGGTGCAAAGCTATGTGTTTACTGCTATAACAATCAGCTGTGGCTGCAAATACTCACAAGAGGCTAACTGGGTCTGGACAACAGAGATTTAAAAAAAAAATCAAAGCTGCTTTGTGCATGTCTGTAATGGGTACCTATCTTAAAGAGTCAGCTCTGGATAAAGAGGTTTCTTTTGTTGTGGCTTCAGAGCTGAGCTCTACATTAAGTAAAAGCTAAGAACAAAAACAATTTTCTCCTAATTTTTTTATTAAGAAGTTATTTGATAGATATGTAACACAGGTTCAAAAACTCTCTGTGGAGCTTATTAAGCAAGCTATCTGTGCCACAGATCCTGCATGAGTAGCTGTGAGTTAAAAGAAGAGCAAGAGTTTTGAAAGTCATTGACTTGAAATCACCTGGTTCAAAGAACTGGCTTTCAGCAGTACAGATGGCACCTAATGATTGCTCCCCTGCAGCGCAGGTAGGACACATAGGGTAAAAGTCCTCTGTTTAGTGTAAAAATCAATGACTTTCTCTAACGTGCTGCTGGGATCTCTGGGACAGGACTCATTTATTCAGTTTGCTTATGCTGTAAATGGGAGGATGATCAGTGTTGATGCAGCCCCAGTGTATTGAGAATGAAGGGAAAAGAGAGCTCAAGCAATGTGGTGTGCTACCAGCAGATCAGATTAATTATTTAACAGAGAAAGCAGTTCAAAATTATCTGCTACAGAGTTTATTGAACTTAAGTTGTCTTACGGTTTCTGGATAATCTCTATTGATCTGTGGTGGTTTATACATATTCCTGTGCAGGTCCATACCATGTATATTTTATTTCACCGTGGCAAAACACCTTATTTTATATGTCCCTAGCATCCTGCATTACTTTGCTACAGCAACATAATTTCTGTGAAGTTATGTTTGAAGATCATGCATTCACAATAGCTTGTGAATTTGGGGGCACAGCTGGATGTGGTATGAATGCCAAGAGTCCAGTTCTTTTTCATTGAGCCATCCTGATTTACATTAAGTAAGAACCTGGCTCTGCTGCTCTAATGCTGTTACACTTTTTTGTGCTATTCCATCCCGAGTGTGCTGAGGGAGGTTTCTGGTTTCCAGCACATCAGGCACTAAAATCCAACTGTCTGATGTGGTGACTTTCACAGTGGGCTGAACTTGTAATCTGCCATGTTACATTATGAACTGAGGGACAGAAAGTCCCCGTGATTGTTAAGGGAGATTATATTTTAAAGCCTGATATTCTTTTGGTACAGATGCTTTAAAGGTCATATCTAAGACAGTATGTGCTGCAGCAAGCTGGCACAGTGAGTATGTAGCAGATGAAAGAAGGAACAAGCATCAGTCAAGCAGAATAAACAGCTTTTCTGAAGTTAAGGACACAGACTAGTAAATTGGGTGTCCGTGAGATACAGAGGAACGTCTAACAGTAGGAGTTGGAAAGCAATGGCTTAGCAGCACAGAGCTATATAAGGAGGGCCAGACTACACATTAGGATTCAACAGAAAGGCCCTAAAAGGTCAATTTGACAAGCTGAATATGGATAATGAGTTGAGACAGATGGTATAAGAGTATGGCAGCTAATAAATAATGAACAGACTTGCTTCAAGGAGCAAAAGGAGGGAGAAATCGCAGCTGAGAGCTTAGTCAGAAGGGAGGAGGTGAAGGGGAAAAGAACAAAACTGTGGATGATGGGAGAGGATCACAGCAGGAGGACTAGTGGGAGAAGTGTCTGATTTCGAGTGCCAGAACTCGTGGAGATGGTAATTTACGCAAAGACATCTTAGAAATGCATATGCGTGAACTGGAATTTGGCCATCTTGTTGAGATTAACTTCTTTTTGCTGGAGAAACACTCATGCCCTATAAGCCTCTCCTAGATGCCTATTCCTCCTCTCCTATTATTGCAGTACCTAAGCATCTTACAGTGCTTGCACATCCTCTGTAAGGCAAGGGAAAGTTCTCAGGCTTGTTTAGCATATCACAACCTGAGGCAAAGAGAGACTAAAGCTTCACCTGAGCACCAAAGTGCTCTGCACTGTCCCTGAGTCCCAGGGCCCCTATAGACCAGCAAGCTGAGGCTTCCTTCAGCCTTCACACCCAGCCATCTTTGACACGACCAAGATAAAGGTGAGCATTGCTGCCCCACAAATCTCTTCCTAATGTGGAGCTGAAGCACAAACCCTGACCTGGATACCTAGCAACACTCCCAGATATCCCAAAGCAGATGTAAATCAGGGAGCTTTCTTAGGGTCACTCAGGGAAGCCACACCAGTGTCAAACATTGAACCCACGTTTCCATTATGTCCTTGTCTTTTTCAGTATCTTAGAGCTAGAGTCTCTGGGGCTTTATTGCTTATTAATGAACCAACCCCTCCATCAGCATTGTACCTGGCAGTATAAACCAACAGGTAATTTAGTGCTGATTCAGAAATAATCGTGTCCTGGTGACCTCCGATGAGTTTGAGCATTTCCATGTGTACATGCCCTTGGACAGCTTCGAACTTTCCTGGGCTTGGAGGCCCTGACAAGCTCTAAGAAATGACTGTAAGCAATAACCTTGGAAATAAACTGCCTGTGATTCAGCAAATTCTGACCGTGTCAGACAGCAAGCATGCCTGATTAACTACAAACTGCTTAGCTCATTGGCAAAGATGTGCCTCTAGCTACAAAGGGGACTTTTATTTCATCACACTTACAATCTGTGTTATTAAATAACGAGCTACTTAATTAACTAATTCATTAATACAGGGCTGTGATGAATAGATTTGCTCCAGTGGCAGAGTCATGAAAGCAAATGTAACCCTGAGTGATTTCTAAATGCTGCTTTCTTTCAGAAGGGATTTAATTCAAGCAAGTATCTTTATGAAATCCCTCATTCTTTCTACTGTCTCTAGCTAATGGAGTGGCATCAAGGTCTGCTGTGTCTGTGTCCCTCTGGCACTCTCTGCACTTGTCCTTCCCACCTTCCTGCCTTGCCAAAACCTGATGTTCCCCCTCGGGCTCCTCTCAGATGATGTCTTCAGGACAGCTGTGCCACAAAACCCCTTTGCCCAGAGTTACCACATTGTTGCAGCCAGGGTCTCAGCATTGTCCAGAGCAGGCCATGAGGATGCTCAGAGGGCTGGGGCACCTCTCCTATGAAGACAGGCTGAGGGAGTTGGGGTTGTTCAGCCTGGAGAAGGAAAGGCATAGGGGAGACCTCACAGCAATCTGACAGTGCCTAACAGGGGCTACTGGAAAGCTGGGGAGGGGACTCTTGTTAGGGAGTGTAGTGATAGGACAAGGGGCAATGGCTTTAAACTAAAAGAGGGTAGATTTAGATAAGACATAAAGAAGAAATTCTTTAGTATGAGGGTGGTGAGGCACTGGCAGAGGCTGCCCAGAGAAACTGTGGCTGCCCTATCTTCGACGTGTTCAAGGCTGGGCTGAATGGGGTCTGGGCAACCTGCTGGTGGGAGGTGTCCCTGCCCATGGCCAGGTGGGGTTGGAACTGGAAGGACTTTAAGGTCCTTTTAAAGTCCTTTTCAACCCAAAACACTCTATGATCATCTATTCAAATATGAAATGACTACATTGTTTCAGTTAATGTAAAAAATCAGCAGCTATTGCCTGTGCTCACCTTCCTGTTGCTGTGGGACTGACAAACCTCCCCACAAACAAGAGACAGAAGGACATAGCCAATGCATTTCACACCAAGCCCTTGCAGGGTTGTTCTCTTGTTTTCCAAGACGGTGTCAAGAAAAGGCCCTAGCACAGAGATTTCCACTGGCTGAGCACTTTCCCTGCAGGGAACTGTTCCTGCTATTGGGAACAGCTCTTTCCCTGCCCAGGGTGCTCAGGCATCAGTCTCTGGAGGCAGTTGCTTGCCAGCTCCAGTGAAGTGTACCAAGGCACTGACTGTGCCAGAACACAGACTCGTTCCAAGAAATCCCCCGTGCCGCAGCCTGTCACAGTCACAGCCAACCTTATGCTCTCATCGTGCTCTGTAATAGGTTTGTTACTTATGCTTCCTCTCAGAGCTACATGAAAACAGTCTCAGGAAGTGCAGTTACTGCAAAGCTAAGATTTAGATCAAATAAGGAGGGTGATTCTCAAATTAAATTCAGCATCTTTTTTTTTTTTTTTTTCTTCCATGAGCCCTCCAATACAATTGTTTTGTGGCCACCACAGCTTTCCAAATTGCAAATGCACTGTTCATTATACACCTTGCCTGTGGAGAAACGCAAGTGCACGCAGCAGCAGATTTAAAAAGATGTTCACTCTGAGACTCCTTTCAAGGTTATTTAACAGCGAAAGTACTGGAGCAATTGTTTTTGCTCCATCTGTTTTCATAGCATTTTGATTGCTTTGACCATTTTTTTAGATATGAAATACTACTGAGGAGACCTGAAATCTGTAGCATCCAGGATCATTCAACAGATACCATTAAGTGTTTATCATATTCACAACGCACACCCACAGAGTGGTGTTTTCTTCTGTAAGAAGGCAGCTTGCAAAGCCTATCTTGGCTGGGAAACTGTACTGTGAATATCTCAGATGTCCAGGTCTTTGAACAAACCTGCTTTGGAAACAGGCATCTTGCAGGGAAAAACAAGCAAACAAATAAACAAACAAAAATATATAAATAAAAAGAAAGATTTTTTTATTTTATTTTATTGCCTAGCTGTGCAAACAGAAATTGTCATAGTGCCTGGAATATGTTGGTACTCATTTAACAGTAACACAAAACCTTGCATACAGCAACCCTACATTTATACTCATGTTTTACACCCATGTGGAGGCTTTCAACTCACAAGAGACCCCAGCAGTTTCTGTGCACTCCTACAGCAGAGAAGAAGGGCAGATAATTTGAGCTCGTGTAGTAGGCTCCCTAACAGCATGGAAAGAAGGATTGGCAGTATTTTTTCCCAGGCATTCCATAATCCTTTCTTGTCCTTGCAGGAGTTTTTAGGATAGCTCTTTGCAAGAGCAACTCGTTTATGCAGAGCTTTAAGCTCGGGCAGTATCCTGACAGCCCAAAGTCATGTAGTTCTCAGCTGTAACATGGGTCTCCTACTGTCTTCTGAAACTATGTTCATGCCTCTGCTGAATTGGCAAGGAAGAGGAGAGAAAGGGGAAAACACTGACACAGAGCCAATATTGCAGCACCCAAAGAAGGATAGAAAGCAACAGCAGGATATGCTATATATATATATATATATATATATAAAAGAAGAGGTAGGACAAGGCAGGGTGAAGGAGGAGGAGGAGAAGGCGTAACAGTAGCTGGAACACCCAGTCTTGGAAACTAATATTACCTTGAGACAGTAAAAGGGCAAAAAGTATTCAGTTAGGCACATGCGCAGTGGTGAGAAGGCTGCACGTTTGCCGCCCAAACAGCCTAATAAATTCTTATGTTCAGGTTGGACGTTAATGATGAAAAAGCTTCATCTCCAAAAATTAATAGCTTCAATACATCATCAGGCTATAGCACCATAGTTCATGAGTACGCAAGAGAGAAAATCCTCAAAATCACCTGTTGAAGCAGAAAGATTTAGCTATTATTTATTACTTAGTGTGACTCATGCTTGTGGGTAGGAATGCGGCAGTACATATGGGAGTTAAAGTCGAATTGCCATCAATGCAATTTATGCCAGGAGAGTTGAATTCAGGCTACTTCTGCTTATGTTTTACCCACGATTTTTCTATAAAATATGGTAAGGAAAAGGTTTGAAAAAATATATGTCTGGGCAGCCATTTGTCAGGACTCAGAAAGGTTTGGTTAGAGGAAGAATGGCTTAATGTCTTGGGAATCCCTCACTGGGATCCTCGGGGCCGTGTTGACTGCTTGTTGCTCTGCCATTTTGATGGTCTTGACATTTAGGACAGATGGCCACGCTCTGTGTGCTGCAAATCCAGGCACAACAGGTCCAAAGAGCATGGAAAGCTACTCTTGAAAGATATGCTAGGGACTTCTTGCCAGGGTTTGGGTACAGCTATTGCCAGCCCTTCCCACAGCAGTGCACTGCCACATGGCTTCTGACGAGTATATGAGCAAGATCAAAGAGTGTGGGCTTTCCTTTAGCTCCTGCTTTCCTCAGTGCTCAGAGGGGAACTCTTAAATTTGGCATAGTGTGCAGCCCGAAGTGTGTTATTCACACCTACTCCTACTGCTGATACTACTCGTCCCCACCTAGCTTTAGAGATCACGTCCTGCACCACCGTGTAGAGCTCTATTTTTGCTCCACACTTCCACCCCAAGTTAGCTGGTGATGCTTTTCTGCAAGACTCCTTCTCGAGACTGGTGAAGTCAGCTGGTGGCAGATGGTACTGGTGGCCAAGTGGCTGCTGAAGGCCCCACCTGGGTGGAAGGGAAGGCATGACAAGGCAGCAAGCCTGGCGAGGGGTCTCCGTGCAGTACTTGCCTTTCTAATCCCCTGTGTAGGTGCTGTTTCCAAGCTTCCTCTGGGACATAAGTATTTCTTTCAGCATGGAGGAAGAGGGAAAAAAATCAGGCTCTTTGCCCTAAGACAGTAAAAGGGATGGACTTACCTGCTGATTCAGAATAGGAGACAATTCAGGGTATTCATAAGGCAAGAAATTGAAATCTCACACAAGGAAATCCCTATCTACATGTTAGCATAAAAGCAAAGGCCTTGACTACATTGAAAGCAAGGACAGGATGTGTCTGAGGGAAGGGAGAACATGAATTTCATTGGCCTGGACAATCTCTTTTTCTACCAGGAGAAAAAAGTGTTTCAAGATATAAGCCAACCATCAAGAGGAAAACTTCACGGTTGTGTTGGCTATTCTGCTGCTGTCTACTGAGGAGGTTTTAGATATATTTGCTGCTGCTCATTGTCAGAGAGGGGATCCCAGGCTAGAAAGCTCCCTGGGTGATCATTCCTGGGCAGCAGTAATAGGAAGGCTATGAAATGGCTTCCCTTGACCAGCTAAATTGGGGCTATTCACACAGAAACGACACCAGGAGATAGTGCTATCACAGCAAATGGCTTCTGCTCCTGCGAGGGAAGAGAGAAATACAGTCTGTCACACTCTTGAGTAAATCTAAGATAAAATAAATTCAAGACTTTTGCTAGAAGCAGGAATCCTGGATGATATAAAAGAGAAAGCAGGCAAGCAATGGAGTGTGAGAGCAGGTGTCCTCCAGATGATGAGCCTGGGGGGATTCGCTGGCAAATTTCAAGGGGATAACAAATACTTCAAGGCAGATGGTGCTTCTTCAGGGGAAAAAGGAGTAGAATATCCCAGGTGAAGGAAGTGGCAAGAAGAAGATGATAATCAAAAGTTATTTATCAAAGTGTAACATCAGGCTGACTTGAAGGGAAGCCAGGGAATGGCCTGCAGACAGTGGGTGGATACAAAGACTTTCATCTCACCTAGACAGGTTGGGGAAAAAGATTTCTCTCTGATGACACTTCAGTGACCAACGTAAGATATGGTGGTGGCTGCAAAACTTCCGTGATTACTCAGGAGGAAGCAGCAATGGCAATGAAACCCAAACGCCAAGCCTGCAGCAGGTCCCCTGGCCACATGCTGAGCAGAAGGGGCAAGAGCTGACCCATCCCCTCCTGGTGGCAAGAGATCCTTGGAAGGTAATGAGGGTAGGAAGAGGAATATGGACCCATGATTAACATATCAGTTTGGGACTTTTTACATATAAAGTCCTTTCTGTGTAACAGAATCTCTTTAAGATGCTGGGTGACTCCTGTCTCTGCCTCTGTTTCCCATCCTGAGGAGGGGATTAATTGCTTTCTACCTCCCAAGTGTGCTGTGAGCTGCTTGAGAACAGAGGCAGGTTATATATCTCACCTGGACAAGGGCCATCAAAAGGTTGTTGCCTGGGGAAAGTGGTATACCTGTGCTGTGGTGGAGGTTGGGTTTCAGGGCTGTGAAGTCGCTGCTTTGCCTGAGCACTAAATTCACTCGTTATCTCTCTCCTGCAAGGTGCAGATATGAAAAAAACAGGTAATGGGCATGGAACAAGGGCAGCACTGAGTCTCTGCAATTCCTGCACATGTGAGAACCACAAATGGATCTCATGATGGGCACAAGGCAGTGAGTAAAAGACACTGAAGTGTCTGTTGTGTTTTAAGCTGCTGGAAGATGGCCAGTACTGCCTGTATTTGACAGTAAATGGGTTTGTTGTGATTGGGCTAAGATGGGTTTTTAAACTGGTCTGTGGAAGGAGCTTTTATTTCCAAACATAACATATTTACCAGTTCCCCGTGGAGAAGCTGAGAGCTGGAGATGTCTTGGATGGTGGGGACTTCCAAAGCTACTAGATAGTACTGATAAATAGTACTGATGGTTACTATTCAGCCTTGCCAGGGCTGGTCCTGTCCAGACCCCACGCTCTGCAGTGCTGGGGCCGAGCCTTTCACCTGGGACACTCATGGGCCTCATGCCCCAGCTCTGCCTCACCACGACGTGCTGGATGTTCACAGCTCACCGCTTTTCACTGCTGTGCAAGTCTGTTCACCGCCCCATAGGACCCAGGTGCAATATTTTTTTTCCTAGGGCTAGTGAGGAAAACACAAGTCAGCCACACTACACCTGCAGAATACCCCAAAACAAATCCATCATCCTCCAGGTGAGGCAGTTGGCCCATCATGGTGTTTTGGTTTTGAATAAAGCCAAATTTCTTGTAAAAGTTAGTGGCTAAAACCAGTGTTCATCCTCTACAAAGTGCAGGTGACAGCTTTACATGCTTCCAAAGTGCCACCTGCCCAGCTGTCCCCATCGAGGACATCCAGGAAACCCAGGCTCTGCTGGAGGTTTCTGGTCACCAACCTCTGCATGGTGTCTGAATTTGGGGTACTGGAATTTGGTCGAGAAGATTGTAGACATTTCCTGTCTGCAAGTGATATACTTTGAAATTCGACTGTGAAATGAGCAGGATCTTCTCTGGGAAATAACCACCTGCCTTCTTACAATGGAGTCTCTTGTTGGAAGCTGAGAAAACATTTCTTTCCCAGAAAGACTGCTGCTGTGTCTGAGTGCTATATAGTCTGAGGGAAATCCACCATGGTCGGACAGAGGGCATCAGTCCAAGGGTGTCACTCAAGCAGTGGTCTGCAAAATGTATCAGGGCTTTGTGAACCCAAAGTCATCCCTCGTGCTTGCCCCCTGTAATCCCCAGGGAGCCTCAGTGAGCCTCCCAACTGATGCCTGATTCTTCCCAGCTCATCTGGGGTGCCCACCTCACCCTGAAACCACTCTGAGGTGACACAGCCCACAGGACAGGCAGGGAATTTTTGCCTGGCTTCCCTTTCTGCTCCTTCATCCCATGTGCGTGGCAGGAGGGAAGCGATGCCCTGCAGTGAGGGCTTTCCCTGCAGCCTGACATCATGCAGAGAGCTCCCTTGGCTCATGGACCGCACTGATTTCTTCTGGTAGAGTAAGCTTGGTTGCCAAGTGAAGGCAGAACTGCTGATCCTTCTGCACAGCACCCTCAGCACCTGCCCCTGGCCATGGATAGAGCTTTTCAGAGTCGTTCTGACACTGCCCTGACAAATCGCCAGCTGTGCTGCTGCAGATGGTCGAGGCACCGCTAACTTTTTCTGCTGGAAGGTGCCAAAGCTTCCCTGCCCTTCCTGGCTCCTTCCTAGCTCAGGCATCCTGTCTGATTTTTCTTAACACATTTGATGTAATTTTCAGGAACTTAGCAGCCACGTTGGCTCGTGCTGCTGGTCTGTTTGTCCCTGAGCTCTGCGCTGCTGATGAGCAGTATCTGATATAGTTCAAAGGATGTGAAAAAGCAGCCGTGCTTTGCTTGCTCTGTAAGCCTGTGTGAAGGGAGGAATGGAGAATCCAAACCAACCCCCTGAGCTGATCGACTCTACGAAGGGTAAGATCAGAGGATATTTAATTAGGTTCCTAATTACAGTGCTTATTAGCAGTCGTAAAATCACCAGGGTTTGGATTGCATAGCAATGGGAACGGTGGATCTCAGAGATATGCATCACATAGATAAACATGATTATTCCTCTGGCATGATCCCAACTGGAAGAATAGCACGCTGCACCATAAACGACTGAAGATTTACCTCTGATGTGTCATTTGTTCTTTCCACAATAAAAGCAATATTAAAAAAAAAAAATTGCATAGGCACAGTTGGGTTCAAATACCAGTCAAGGCCCACAGTATTTTAACCATAAAGTAAATTCAAAATAATAAAAAAGGGGAGCACCACAGGAAAGCCCCCCCACTACTTAAAGAAATACAACATTATCTCTATTTTCTGAACCCCTGCTAAAAATACAGCTCTGCTGACAAGAACAGACATTTGTTTCTTCCACATGATTGTGACTAAGAGAACCCCGCAAACCTGGAGTCCACTGGAAGCTACTGGAATAACCCTGAGTATTAAAAATTGAGTCTGAAGTGTTTTTTCCTCCTTGCTTGCCTCTGTTTCATTCAGGGAGATAAAGGTGGGAGAAGGGGCCAGAAATTTGTCCAATTTTCTATGAAAAAAAAGCAAAAAAAAGTGTTTCTTCATATCAGTCAGTATTTTTCTTCAAAATTTGTCAGGTTTTCCCCAGAGATACAGAATTTTGCAGTGACTTCAGTCTTTTTCAGTGAAAAATGGGCAAAAGGGAACATCTGCTTCTCAAGCATTCCCAATTTGTTCAGAATAGATCTCTTTTTTTTTCTTTTGAGAATAAAATGTTTGGATGAAAATTCTTTGAGCAGAGAGAGGGAGCTTGTCCTTCAAAGATGGAGAGCTTCTTGTTTGCACTAACAGATTGGCCTCGCTGGGGTGTAAATGGACTGTCCGTAGTGTCCAGCTGGACCCAGCTGCACTGACAGCAGTGGAAGAGAAAACGAAGGAAAAAGTGCTACTTAATCCAACGTGAATGCAAGAACAAGGAGATTGTGAAGTGGCCAGTAAGGCATTTCAGCTGGGAACTAAAAGGAAAGTTCCAAAGCAGTCAATGAGTCAAAAACAAAACAAAACAACAAAAAAAAATCTATTTCTCAAACAGAGCTGGCAAGGTTTACTTGGGGAGCAAACCAGGGGACTAAGCATTCCTGCTCATCTATCCCCAGGTACATCAAATCAGAAATTAACTTGGCCAGGTTCTGGGGCATTTGCAGCAGATGTGGAAGCCTGAAATTCAGCCTGAGGCTGAAGTTTAGACAAAGCCTGATGGCAATATTCCTGGGCTGAAGGACAGGATGCATGGGGTACAAGGAGCGGTCAAGTCAGTTGAGGATCAGTTGGTGGCTATTGCATGTGCTTGACTGCTGGCAGGCTCTGAAAGAACATCCAAATGCCACCCAGCATTAAAGGGGATAAAGGCCAGGCTGCTGGGGAGGTAAATCCAGGGAGCTTCATCTGTCTGTGCATTTTGCTTGAGTCATCGTTGCTTTTGTGGCGGAGGAGCCCTTCACTGCAGGCGGAGCAGAGCCTCAGGGAGTGTGGAGACTCATGAAATATAGATAGGAGCCAGGCAGGCTCCTAGAACTGGGTAAATACATGCATGATAATTGGCTCCATCTTCAAGCAAGAAATGTTTTGCATAAGGATGCAGAAAGGGCTTGTTCAGTAAACTTTGATATGCACATTTGACTCAGCAACTGCTGGGGAGAAAGAGAAAGGAAGAAAAGAAAAGAGAAGAAAAGAGAATAAAAGAGAAGAGAAAAGAAAACTTTCCAGTAACTAAGCTGTAACTGAACAAGCAACTCCGTTTTGCCTCTTTTCCTTTTTTCCCTTCACCCACTCAGCAGACTGTTATCTCCAACATCCTTTAGAAAGAGCACCTGATGAGCATTGACATGGTGCAGATGCAATACCCTGATCCAAACTACATACAGCCTTTGTAACACCTCCAAAGAAAATGTGTCTACGTGGAACAGGCAGAAAAAAAATGCCGCTGATCCTGGCATGGAGACAAGGCAATGGCTAAAAGGGTGCTGTCATTGTGGACATTTGTTAATGGCTCTTTTCCAGCTCAGGGACATGCAAACTCACTGGGATACTCTGAGTTGGTGCAAGCTCCCTGTGAGTTCACTAAAGGCTTTGTGGATCCTTTCTGTCCTTTGCACATGAGCTGGATCCTGAGAGATCTCTGCCTTTATGTGCTTTAACCATGCATGGCTGGTCAGAGCAAGCCTCTACTTCTGCAATGACATTATTTATTTCTAAGCACCTCAGGAGCCTCTCAGGCTTACACTGATCCTCCTTGCTTGGAGCAAGTCGGTTACCCCCTTGGTGGGGAGACGAAACCTGAATGATGATCTCCCTGCAAGCACAAGGCAGTCCAGACATGGGCAAATGGGACTAGACCGATGCAAAATAAAGCCATGTTGGGAGTCTGCATTGAAATCTTACATAGGTTGAATCTTTCAACGCAATCCCCTAGAATCTCACAGGGGAAGCAGCTGTGGCATCTCCTCCTCAAATGCTTGCTTTGAAACAGAACTTGAATGTTCTCTGATGTTCACTAATGGTGGTGGCAAAATCACCCCAACCCCTCCCAGCTCCAAGCTGTATTCATGTTCACATTAGTAATGCTTTTTGTCAGCATCCTAGATTGGGCTGCTAATTAACTCAGCAGCCAGAGATAATCAGGGAAGCATCTCCACTCTCCTCTGCACCCCCACGGGCAGGCACCCACCAGCTGGCAGAGCAAGAAGCTGCCCTTGACCTGCTGGAGCTGAAGAGCTCCTTTTGGAAAGAGCCGTAGGTTTTGCTTGGTTCCTGAGCCCCCATCCCATGCCTTCACAGAGCATCAAAACGGGAAAATCCTCCCATCCCAAGCAAGGGAGATGCACAGGAGATTGAGGGCCCTGTGAAACATCTTTAAGGAGCTGACCTGTCAGCCTAGAGAGCTTCTCTGCAAATTTTTGGGGTTGATGGACCCTGTGTTATTTCCCAGTTGAGTGGGAAAACCTGTCTAGGATGGATGTAACAGACTGTGTTTTCTTCCCTACGTGTCACATGCTTTTGAGGATCTCCATGGTCTCACATGCTGTAAGTCTGCCAAAATTGTAGCATTATTTCATAGCAGGTATAAGAAAAACAAAGAAACAAAAAAAAAATGACACAAACAAACAAAAAAAGAAAACCAAACAAGAAAATAAGTCCCACAATGGTTAATTAAATCCCTTCCTCAGAAATGGAAAAATTATTATCAGGTCCTGTATTTGACAGTACGTTGTTTGGAGACGGAAATTCTGGATGGTTTTTAATCAAATGCCTTATCTACATCTAGTAGGGAAAAAATCTGATTCAGGTATTTGATTTATAAAGGTAATAGGAAATATTTTGTTTTGGAAGTCTTCCAGCTGGAATGAGTGCCAAGATATTTTTTTTATTACAATTAGGAAAAAATGATTGAAACTGAACAGCTACACTAGACACTCAGAAAGAACAAAAAAGATGCCAAAAATTTATCAGATCATTTCCACTACGAACAAACATCCCATTCTAATAACACCACCAGTCTGTTTTTTAATTTAGTTTCAGCTATGTTACGGATCAGAACCTTGGGGCTGTGGATGAACCCAGATTTGATCAGCTGCGAATTCATCCATCAGCCCTGCTGTGATTATGTTCTTCTAATCAAGTACAATCACCAGTGATCACGTAACGCCATTAAAACCCGCTTAGGAACTGATCAATGGCCAGCACAAGCTGAACTGGTTAACGTAATTTTTGAAATCAAGTTTCAGCATTACTTTCAATTAGCTCTGAAGAATAATGGCGATGCATAGTGATCAGCAAGTTCTGCTGTGGACATGCCACCTTAGTCTGAACAGGAAAAATAAATATGATCCCTTTTTCCTCACCACTGAAAAAAAAAATAATAAATAGCTGCTAAGTTCCTCGTTGGGTTTAGCAAACCTTAAAGTAAGCACTGTCCAGTGTCACTTAGGATGCAAGAAAGCAAAGCTTTGCTCATCTGCTTGCTCACAGGCATTTCTGTTGAACTCCTTATCAGAAGGATGCTACAACCAAATCTATCAGTACTTAGCTGAATTGTGGCAGATTTGACTGAGTTTGTAGGTGCAAACAACAAGAAACCATTTTTTGACACCGATTATATATGTAAGAAGGTATGAACAGCTATGTTGGGCACTCAGACAACAAAGGTAACTTTCTTTTCCAGGTCAAATGGCTTCTCTGATTGCTCAAAGTGACTTAAACTCCTGGTGAAGCCCTGCAGCTGTCCTTGCTGGGATGTTCCCTGCAGCACAAACCCTACTGAGAGACTGAAAACAGCACATCCTCAGTGGAGCTGGAAGCAGTAAAGGAACAGCTCTGTAGAAATTCAATGGAAGCACAAATAGGCATCACTTTTGGGGCCTCTCTGGGTGGCTCCATGGGCTTATCTGAAAGCTTAGGGGGGTTCTGGAAAATGTCTGCCACTCATTGATGGGAGAAATTGATGGGAAATCTCTGCCACCAAGGAAGCCTGCCCCTTTCGAGCTCTGTAAGGAAGGCACCAAGCCACAGGCCTCAGGAGGTTCCCAGCCATGTGCAGCATGGAAGATGCCCATAGCACCCCCTTCGTATGCTTCTGGAAGATAGGAGTGCAACAGCAGGCCTGGTTGGGGAACAGGAAAATGGTCTTTTTTTTCCTCCTTCCACCTGAAAGCAGCTCTTCTCTGTCTCTGAGATTTACCTATGGCACAAGGCAGTAACGAACCTTCTTCCCCCTAATCCTACAGCCCACCACAAACCTCTTCTCCCTCCCTCTTCTCTGCCTGTTCCTCCATCCATCACCTCCTCTCCGAGGGAAGTCTGGACGTGATCCTGGCTGCAGCCTGGAGCAAGGCAATTGTGCGATCACCCATGTTGGGTGCTCGTGCCCATCACCCTTTGAGCACCCACAACAGCCTCTGATGCCACCGGGTCCCTCTGATAACTCAAACTGCCCCCTCCTCCCTACCTGTTCTAGTCCTGCTCTACCCTCCTTCCACAGCTTGCTTTGGAGCAGAAAAAGGAGTAACCTAAACCCACGTCCTAACAGCACCTTTCCGCTCAAACCCACAAAGCTATTTTTGCTCCGTGTACGGCCCCCCCTCTTTAAGCAAAGAGAAACTGCGCCAGCGCAAACTTGTCCTCACTTAACTTCGCTGCCATCCAGACAGAAGCTTTCAAGCAACAACAAGCAGACCCTTTCAATATTTAATCAGCTGCACGGCCTGAAACAGTGAGTACCAGCCCCATCTGCCTGCGTGGAGCAACCCAGGGGCAAGCCTGTCGTCCTCCAAGAGCCTCTCTCCTCTTTTGCAAGCTTGTTGTGGTGGGAAGTCAAATAGGAGCCCCGGCCACTGCTTCAGCTTTCAAACAGCATGGCTTTGAGGCACCTTATTTCTCATTCCCCTGTTTCTCAGCTGCCTCCCAGGTGTAAATCTTGCTTTCTTTCCTGCTGATGGCTGGGAAACTGCTGTGCTCAGCACCCTGTAGCCATAAGTCAGCAGGGCTTGAGCTCTCGCCCACTTCTCTCTATGTAAATCTTGGCTGCGGGCAGGACTTTGCAGAAGTTGCATGCATTAGGCTTTTCCTAATCCACGAACATTTCCTACCAGAGGACCAGAGTCCTACACCCTCCCCAAGCTGCTGTGCCCCTTGCATCCCCCTGGCAGCTCCTCGAGGCTCTGGTTTCTCCCTTCACATCCCACTGGAGACGTGGTGCTGGGGATGTCCATGCTGCACAGCACCACAGGCACTGCAGCACAAGCAGCATCTCTGATGGTTTGCAGTGTCTGAGCTCCTAAGTGTAAAAGCTATCCTGCTAGCATAATAAAAGAGACACTAATAGCCAACCCTAACTATCCTCATCTAAAAGAAAAAAAAAAATGCCCCAAGCTCATTCAATTAATGATAATAAATGCAAGATTAATTGCAAATTCTCCACTTTGATTCACCGTTCTCCAGCTCTAGGAACGCACCTTTGCTTTTCCAAGGTGGCACAACCTCAGAGCGCAGCCACAGTCACCAGAAGGTTAATGAATGGCTGTGGTGACAGCACACACGTTTACCCCACTGGAAATGGGCTGTGTGTTCTTTCCGTGCTGGTCACAGCCAGAGGGAGGTTCAGCCTCCACCAAACCCAGCAACTTTGGGCCCGTATCACAAGTGGAAAAGCTCCTCAGCTGCTCCTGAACACCAGAAAACCTTGACCTGCCAACTGCAGCTACACATCAGGAGACGAAACCACTGGGATTTCTCAATCTGTGTCTGCATATAAATCATTTAACACCCCCTCCACAAGTGCTCTTAATTAAAGCACGCTCGATCCCTGCAGTGAGACAGCCCTGTTAAAATATCTGTGAGTTTGGACTGTGAATGCGTGCGGGATGGGGGTGCAGAAGGACACCTTAAAGCTCCCCGAGAACGGGCTGGTCTTGCTGGTGCCTGCTCCAAGCTTCAGGGGAAGTAGAGAGGAATTAGGGTCAGACTTCCTCACTCATGTCTGCTGAAAGCTTTTGTGAGCCAGCCCTCTGTTGTTGCAGGTTTTTGGAAAAGGCCCACACCTGTCGTGTACCCAAACTCTGCACAAAGCACCCTCTCTTCTTCCTCCCTCCCACCGATCAGGGCAGACTGAGCCCTGGCTCCAAAAAAGGGAGAACAGAATAGTTGCTTTTCAATTTTATTATATTATGAGGTGCCATATCCCTCATAATAGCCCATATATCTGTGCTCCTGGCAGAAACCCAGAAGAATTTTGCTTATTTTACTGGATTTGCAGCCCTGGGACTAAAATCGGAATCCACCCACCCAGGGATAGCTTGCAAATCTAAAGGAGCTTTTACCCATTAGTGTTAGTGTCTGGTGCAATAGATCCTCTGTGCCAAGTACAACAGGAGAAGGATTTTTGTGCACTTCCATTCCCCCGAACCTCGCCAATCTTATGGTCATCATTGTGGAGGCATCTGAATAAACCTGCCTCTAAACTCGTACTCTGGCTGTGCTAATCCCCCTAAGAACAGGCCTCAGAGGAAATGGCAGCCACCAAAACAAGATGTCACCAGGCTTGTCTGAGGATTGTCACTGCTTTGTCTCACTGCTTCATAACTGGGATTCCTCAAAGAAGCCTCTGTCACCACCCCTATGGGGTTTTCCTCTGGCTGCTACCGAAGAGGGAGTCACCAGGAGCATCACACATGCCCGTGGGAGCAGGGTATGAGCTCAGGAGGTCAGGAACCTGTGAGTTGCAATAATCAGAGCTCTCAGTGCTGGTAAATCTGCAGCAGCTTGAACATGTGCTATAAAGGACGAGACAAACATCCCATGGAGGAGGCCAGTTCTCTGGAGTTGTCCTTCAAGTGGCATGAACTTCCTAGCTTTCTTGCCCTGGCTAAATACTCTTCCATTTCAATTTCAATTTCAATTTCAATTTCAATTTCGATTTCGATTTCGATTTCATTTCAATTTCAATTTCATTTCCAATTCCAATTCCAATTCCAATTCCAATTCCAATTCCAATTCCAATTCCAATTTCAATTCCTTTCACCTTTTTCTGACCCAACCCTCCTTTCTAGTTTATTCCAGACAAGGGAACCTGCAAGGCCACCCTGTACCCCATCTTCCTTCCCCCCCTAGACACCAGCGTGTGTTGACTGGCAGAAACGTGATGACAAAGTCGTGACTACACGGGAAGAACAAACAGGCTGAGCAGATGGGCTGTGAGGGAGGAAGGCCTCGTTTAAAACACAAATAGCTGGTGATAATTTAACAGATGTGGTAAGAAAAATCTGGAGAGACGAGCACGAGGTGACTGGATTCCAATTCGAATCAAATATTGTGTAATTTTCCCAGGCAAGGAAAGGTTTCATCTTCCATCTCCTTGCTTATCTCATCCTGAAGAGATAATGACACTGATGCTACGGGTCTTACATGAATGATGTAGAGTATTTTTTGTTTAGGATTTCACATGACTCCCTGTCCTTACCAAGTGGATTTTTCACAAGAGAAATCCCCCCTCTACAACCCAAAGTCCATCTGAAAAGACTAAAATTCAAGCAGAAGTCCAGAGTCAAAGATTTCAGAACCTTTCCTTCACTTCTCAATATCAAATTAGCATTTCTCAGGAAATATCTTTGGGATGCTATAAAGATCTACACATCTAGCAGATTGTAATATTAATTTGGCCCTAGAATTTCATCTTGGCAGGTGTACCAAAACTACCACAGATGGGTATGAGGATTTTCTCTTTATAAATATCACAGAGCACATTAATTACACAGAGGAAATGAACCCTTCTGAGCAGCACCGCAGCAGGGACCAGGAAAGCACAGTCACCACTGGCCAACACCTCAGGTTGGACGTGGGAGAAACGTCAGCTGCACACAGACACACGACAGATAGCAGAGATACTCTGGCATCAACCTCCCTGCAGATTTTATAACCTAGTTCATCCAGAAAAATAAATAAATATAGAAATTATAGACATTTCTGGTGCTCAGAAGTGGTTTTCCTGCAAACAGGGAATGAAGGATTTTTAATCATTTGAAACAAACCATTTTTTTCATTTTTTTTTTTTTTTTCAGTCAGAGGAAGCAAAACCTGTCCTCTAAGATTTTCCTACTGATAAAATCATCAAACACCTCAAAGAATACGCATCTGGCAATTCCTGCACTCTTTCCCTCTTACACAGTGCTGGGATTCAGACACACACACAAAGCTCACTCACTTTCCTGTATTCACTTCACCCACTGGTCACAAGACACAGATTTTTTACAGAAGATTGTCACCCTGAAGCCCACAAGAAAATAAAACAAAACAGAACAAAACAAAACAAGCCAAAATTTGCTGTCTAAGAGAGGAGGATCCTTATCTTCAGATTTAATGTAACTGGTGCCTGAAACTCTAAGGATGCTCTAGAGTGAGCACAAGGAGCAGGGTGCCCCACTCCAAGTGTTGAGGTACCTGACATCAAGGAGTAGGAAATGGGTGAATTTGGTGCAGGTGGAAGTTTCTGTATGAACGCTTCACGAGAGGAACATTTTTATAAACAAAACACCCCTGCAATTTTCTCCAGGAGTAGTTTTTTTAACTCTGCCTGTCATAAATAAACCCAGAAAGAATTTGTTTTTGTATCACAAAACCAAATGTTTTCAAAAGCCTCTTCTCACTAAATGATCTTAGCAACTACTGGATCGAAGCAGCAGGTTTTGGGTGGAACACAGGTCACTCTAGTATTTTTCCTCTTTCTTTTCTTTTTTTTTTTTTTTTTTTTTTTTTTTTTTAATTTTATTTTTTCCCAACGGGAACATTATCCACAGACCTCTGTGGATTCAATGCCACCAGGCTGCTAAGGCTGCTCTTAGTTTTATTACTCCCTGATCCTCTTTAAACAAGGGCCCTAAATTCCTGGTGTAAGAGCTCTGCTAGCAGTTGACCTAGACACGGGACGCCCATTTTGAGAGCCTCATGAGTTAAATCGACTCGCGGACCTCTTGTTCAGAGCAAGCCAACGCCCAGGACATCCGACAGCTCACAGTCTATGTAGTCCAGCTAGACCCCCTTCCTTCCAAGCACCTCTATTTGTTCCTCTCTATATAACAGCTATTTGCAATGTCTTGGGGACTGCTTTCAGGGGGAAAAACACAACGAGACCTCACACCAGAGAAAGTTTATCAGCTAGAAAAGTTGACGAGCTTTATGCACCAGCTTAGAAATCATGAATGACCATGCAGAAGTCCTGCAGTAAAGAGCATAGGACCTAAAAAAGCAGGATTTGGGTAGCAGCACCTGCCCATCCATTCCAAATATTCCCCAGACCAAGCTGGAAATACCATAGGAAAAAGGATACAGAGTGGGCAATGAAACGTTATCTGGGTTAAAGCTGCTCTGATTGCCTCGGCACACACATTGTCTGATCCGCTCGGCTCCCATCCTCTCACTAACAGTAATTAAATTGCTTTGATGAGCACTGACCCCTAGAAAAGCTTCAGTGCAAGCCCAACTGGCTTTCATTGTGTTTTTTTTTTTTTTTTTTTTTTCTTCCCTGTGGCTTTTTCAGCTCCCCTCCCTTTGCTTTTCACCCCCTTAAACCTTCTTACATTTACACCCCAACTGCTTGTCCAGAAAAGGACCAAGAGAAAAGCATCCCTTACCAGAGCTGGGAAACATTTCATCGCAGCCATTCACCATCCATTTCCCTTCTTTCCAACCCGGGGAGCCGCTCCTGAAAGGCTCGTCCCTTTCCGCTAGGATGTCACAAGCTGGAGATTAGAAGTAAATGCTCTGCAAGCCGAGCCGATCATCCAGGTACTGAGGCGCAAGCAGGGGAAAAGTCCATCGGGCAGCAGCAAAGCCCGGCGCACGCACGCACACCCTAGGCACAAAGCGCCAGGAGCTGGAGGCAGGAGGGAGAGCAGATGGGAGGGGGGTGGCTGGGGGGAACCAGGCAGCGGGAGATGCTAACGTGACAGATGTGAGGACTCCAAGTTAAACAGGAAATTGGGGATGCTCGGCACACGGAGGAAAGGCACTGAGCTCACGTTAAAGGCAAAGATTTCCCATGGTCTTCCCTGTTTTTGCTCCCTCTCTCTCTTCCAGCCAGGATTTCCCCGGTGATTTCTAGCTCGAACCTCATGCTCAGAAATAAGGCAGAGCAGGTGCTGCAGGGCCAGCCGAGGTATTTCCCTTCCTGGCTGGGAGCTGGGAGCCCAGCCTTTTATTCCCCTTCCAAATCAAACTGCCACCAAGTTATTTCAATGGCATCCTCTCGATGCTGAGGGTAAACGTGGGAATGCTGAACAGCACAATGAGGCTTTCTATTTGTCCCAGTTCTGGGTAAGGGAAAATACAATAGGGTCTAAATCCTGATTTAGGTTATGTAGGCTGTAGAGCAGAAAATAGAATAAACTGATTTAAATGCAGGGAAAAAATAAAGTGTGTTGGTGTATTTGGCTTCCCCACTAGCAAACTCTACTTTTCAGCAGTTGAGTCGAGGGTGGGCAGGGTGAGTCTGGGGGGTGGCAGCTGCACCGTGAGGGTGAGCAGTGGGGATGTAACTCCACAACAAGGTGGCAGGAACCCCAGTGAATGGTAAAATGCAAAGATAAAAAAATGATTTCTTTGTTAAGGTCTGAAAAGCTGAGCAAAGGAAGACAAACCATACTGTTCTGAGATAGATTCCAGCTTCTGGAGATTAAGGGAGGAAAAGCAAGGGCCCCTCACACGCCCTGCCACAGATCAGCAGTGGCACCGGCTCTGTCCCTGCCTCAGAAGCAGATGCCCCTTTTTGGTTGTTGGTGCAATCCAGGCTGTCTCCTTCCTCACATCCCTTTCCCCACACACATACTCACTGTCCCTGAGCTGTGTTATTGGCTTCCCTTCAATGTTTTAATGGAGCACTGACAGTGATTCATTCGCACTCCGAAGAGCTGAACCTGAACTTGCGTCCCCAGCACTGCATCTCCAGAGCCAGCCCGAGCAGGTACGCTGGGAACATCTTCTCAGGGGCACTGTCTGTTATCCCCAAAGCATCCCTTTTCTGATTAAAGGAACAGCTTGGAAAAGCCTAAGGAGGAGATTACACTTTGGGAAACCACTGCTTTGGGTCCCTTGCTCCTCCTCCTACCTGCTGCCGCACTCCCTCGTCTCTGCAATTATTTATAAAGCTCCGCGTCCTTTCCTAATCGGGATGCTGTAATGTTCCTTTCTGTGCTCCGTTTTGTGCCGCACGTCACTCGGGTGTCACTCTGTGCCTGGGCCCCTGGTGACCTCTGGGAGAGCTCGGCAGGGCTGGCAGCAGCGCCCTGAGTCACCAGCAACCTGCCTGCACCTCCGCCTCCCTCCCTGCCACTGCCCTTTCCAGCAGGGGAGGCCTGGGGGGGTTTAACGCAGTCTAATCCCCAGGCTGGATAATTCAGGGAAAGAGGATTAGCCCTTCTGTCCAGGGCCCTCACCTAAATATAGAGCGGCCCTCGCTTTGTGTCGCAGCTCCTTCGCTCTTCCCCATCCTGCCCCAGGGGATGTCCCCGTGAGGCTGCAACCCAGGGAGTTACAGCAAGAGAAGAGCAGGGGCGAGGATGAACTTCTGGGAAAGGCAGCAGGGCCCGGGCAGACCCATCCCCAGCTGTATATTTTCTCCCTAATGACTGCCAGGCTCTCTTGGTGGGGTCACAGCTCTTCCTATGTATTTGGGAACCTGTGTCACAGTCCCAAACTACAGAGGATGACGGGAGGGTAGATGGGCAGTGCAAAACCTGGATAAACCTGGGAGAAGTCGAGACCTCCAGTCATCCTCCTCCTCCCATCCACCCCAGACATGAAGTGAGGGCTGGCACAGCCACCACAGGCTCTCTTTTCCTCCCGTGTCTTTATTTGGCTGTCAAAGCCCTAATGGGTCCTTCAGTTGCTGTGATGTTAAACATTCATTAGCACCGGAGTAATTCCATAATCTTTTCAGACAAGAACAATTTCATGAGTTTTCAGCTCATGAGCTGGAAAATTAATTTGCTGACCTGACAGTGAAGGAAGAGACTTTTGGAAGCAGGCTGTGGGCTTTGGCTAGGACTGTTCCTAGCCCTGGGATTTGGTACCTGGGCCAGGAAAGGGGAATGGTGAAGCTGGGAGCTGGCGCTCAGCGTGGGCGAGGCAGGGAGCCTGACTCATGCTGCACCAAGTGCGGGCTCCTCCAAACCCTGACCTGCCTCACCATGCTGCACAGGCTGGAGAGCATCACTGTAGGTCAGCGGGGGCTCCTCTCCTTGTTGCATCTCTTTGCTGCACCAAAAGCAATGCTCTCAACCCAGGAGCTAATATGAGCAACAAAAGACACTTCTTCTGCACCCTGGCTTTTTCCTTACAAGGACAGACTGAATCAATTATTATTATGAATCTAAACTCACGTACCCCCTGTACCAAACACTAGGTTGCGTGCTTTTATACTCATCATACATGTAGGACCTTCCACGTCCACTTTAACAGCACTTCCAGAAGTTGGTGCCCTCACCCTACCTGCAGACAAGCAGCCAGATTTACAGAGATCATCTCCATGGGCTAGGCTGCCTGGCTGTCTTTTGGGTACCGCCTGGCTAAACCTGGCAGGAGGATGCAAAAAGCTGGGCTTCCACCTCCTGCTCAGCTCCCTCAATAAACAGTTGTCAGGGATTTTCATGCAGGGAACACAAAAAGCTGCAAATAACAGAGCTACTTCACGGGGCAGAGCACTCTCTGCTGGGCAAGCTGACCAGGATGGCTGTCCTGGGGGGTGCTTTCTCTTTGTCTTGCTTTGATGCTCTGGTAGGGTTTCTCCAGCTCTTCCATTACACTTTGCAAAATCATGTCAGCAAAACCAGCAGTGTCAGTTCAGACCTGAAGCCCCAGCTCTCCCGCAGGGAAGGGAGAGGTTCCCTTCCTCCTTCTGCTGAAGGATCAGAGTCCTGGCTCAGTGCTTCACCCTGGGATGGCCAGTGAGGCATAACTGGATATTCAATATACGTATATATATAAAATAATATATCTGCCTAAGTAAGGCAGATCATTAGCCCCTTTCCTCTCTCTTCCCCCAAAGGATAACATCAGGGAGCCAGAAGAGCCATGAAGCAGCAATTTTCACGCCAGGTCGGACACATGACTTACTCTCTTCCTGCCTGTAATTTCTGCCCAGACCTCCCATGGCAGGAAAGCCCTTTAAGCTCTACCACTGTGCTTAAAAGCACCCAATCTCAACACAGTGAGGGTTCCTCTGAGCACTGCAATCCTCCTCACCTGTACATTATAATTGTTGAGTTGTTATTCTTTTTTTTTTTTTTTTCCTTTTCCTGAGACAAAGTGATCCATTACGATTAGCTTATTATGAATCCAGTTCCTATCCGTGATTTTTAATGGGATCCTGGCATTATGAATCATATTACTGCAGCTAGATGAATATCTTCCTTGTACGACATTTGTTCTCTAAGAGAAGAAGCAGTCCCCGCAGAGATGTAGGTCGGGATGTGCTGTGGGGAGCAGAGAGGTGCATGCACACACGCACAGCAACTTCCCACCAGAGATCCCACATCCTGCCACAGTCACTGGTCAGGGCGCCAGCCCCACCAGCACCCCAAACCATCACTTTCTCTCTGTGGCTTCATTTCATCCTTCCTAACAGAGGTGACGAACTGCAGTTTTCAGTTTTAGCTACGATTAAGGTCTCCCAGGGTCTGGGGAGGATGATGATGGGGGACAATCCAAAGGGGTGCTGGCAGTGTGGTGGGCAGCGGGGCGAGCAGAGCCACCCTGGGGTGCTACACCCATACCCACATAGGTGCACAGTGCTCCCGGATGGACACAGCAACCCCTTTCCCCATGCACTTTCTCCTTTTCCACCCCAGCCCACCCCGACCTGGACACACACCTTGAGCACTCATTTAAAAATTACCCAAGCCCAAGTTAAGAGTATAAAAGACAGCAGCACATCCCCTTCTGGGGAGGGCACGGGCAGCTGGGCAGCGTGACGGGGCAAGTTTGCACGGCTGCTTCACTCCTGGCCGCCCCGACACCTCCAATCCCCTTACACTGACACAGTCCCCGACAGTTCCCGTGGATTCATCCCAACTCAGCCACCGGCTCCGCATCCTTAAGCACCTTCCTCTCACGGCATCTTCCGTATTAATTTGTAGACAGAGCATTTCCCTGCCTCTTACACTAACCTCCCCGGCACTCAACACGGAGACCCCAGGAGCTGCCAGCATTCCATCAGCCTCTCCTCACCCTTTATTTTTTATACATGGAGCACAGAGGGAACACCTTGCTCTTACCTTGGGCACCCTGAATCGCGTCCGGTGCTGCTGGCTGTGCGGCGCAGCGGGGCGTGCGGCTGCGGGAGGCTCCGAGCCGGCATCTCCTCTAGCAGTGATGCAGTCCTGCCGGGCGCTGCATGCCAATGATGCAGCCCGGGGGATCCCAGCCTGGGGAGCCCAAGGCGGGGAGGGAAACGGGGGGCTGCTCGCCCCACCCGCAGCGCCACCCACCCCAGCCCCGCTGCGGAGCCGAAGGGGAGGGAGAGGAGGGATGGGAGAGAGCGAGAGGCTGCACAGCAGGCAAGGAGGGAGCGAGATGAAGCTCGTGTCATTTCCTCACGGCAATAAAACCCAGCCCGCTGCCTCAACGTTACAGCTCTAGCAGAGTTCTGCATTGCATGTTTTTTCTTTTTTACTTATTTATTTGTTTTATTTTGATTTTTACTGCTGTCATGCAGGCGTGTTTCTGCAAGTAGAGGGGATCCCAGCATGACTGAGTATTATTCCGGCACCCTTCCCCTCTCCTCTTTATGCACTAGCCCAGTGCTACATGCAAGACCCTGTCCCTGGGGAAGGTGGTGCTTTACATGCCACGTTTAGGGGATAACCCTGCTGCAGAATAAACCTCTTCTGCTTAAATCCCCCTTGTGTTTATAAATTGAGAGCTCACTGTCAGAACACTAGCAGCAGAAAAACTCCCGGTGTCCATGCAATTTCGTGCTTGCAAGAGACCGTGTGGGTGAAAGTGTGGAGCTTGTTCCGCTGCAAAGATCCATCCCAAGTCACTTCGTATGGTTAAAAGAGATAAATGAGTAACGCAAAGGGGTGTCTTACTGGGAAGCAAAACACGCAGAGCTTGGCTACACTGCAATCCAGTTGTAGGGCTGTTCTCCAGGTTGCCAACTCTGCTCTTGCCTCAGCTGAGGTACCTTGATATCGGTCACAGCAGCACAGAGCTCAGGCTGAGCTAATGCCTGAGCAGCTCCCCACAGATTTGGCACTGTTTGCTCACCTTTGGTCAAGCTGGGGACTGCTCGACAGGCTGATCCCAGCACCAGACTGCAGTGGGGCATACTCTCCATGTGCAGACAGAGTTTATAATAACTAAGAAAGCATTGCCTGCATGTTTGAGGATGGGGAGCACATCCTGCCACATCCCTGCATGCAGAAATGCCCAGATTAGTCCAGATAATAGGAAATAGTAATAACGATTTTCACTGTCAGATTTCCACTGCTGCTTCTGATAAACTAAAGCTAAAGAGGAGCACGGAGCTACAGGCTTATTGGTAAGGAAATAGGGACTGAATTACCCAGCAGCATGAATCCCGTGTACTTGCCAAAGGGACAGAGCAAAGATTTGGGACTGCAGACCCAACCATTCCTCCTGGCTCCATGTCAGCAGGTGACAGCCACAAAGCCACATCTTTGCCCCATGCCTCAGTTTCCCCACCTGTGAGACTCTGCTGGTGCTACTGGCCTCTCCAGGCTGTACCAGCACTAGGAGTCATCATTCATCTGGCTGTTTCCAAGGCCTCTCTGTCCTGTATTTTACAGCTCATTCACTTGCCTCGGCTCACCTGATGTGAATCTCTAGCTCAAATGTGTTTGCAACTGCTGACAGCATTATAAATGGGGCCTGAAAATTCTTTCTTCATCCAGTTGTTTACTGGTGCAGTTCCTGTGACTGTACCGGTGGCACCACTTCCATATGCAAAGTCCAGGAGGTGATTAATTCACTTATTTTCACTCCCACTCATTTAAAAAATTGGAACTAAAATCTGAAGTTCAGCTTTATTCTCTCCAGTGTGATACATTAGTTTAATTGCATTTTGTGTTTGGTACAAGGCACTGACTGCTTTGATATGGGAGCACTCCAGAAGTCAAATTATCATCACCCCTCCTGTATGCTACAGGCCAAGTACCAAGGCTATGGTAAAACCGAAAAGCAAGCCAATCTATCACAGGGACACTGAGCACCACTTTGTGTGCACATCACCCTACATGCCATTTCTGCAGCTCATTAAACCTTCAAATTCTTCAGATCACAGTAATTCTGCTTTGTGTCGGATTCATTGCATCTTGCGTGGGTCACGGTCAGGAAGTGCAGCACCTTTCTTGATTGTATTTCCCCAGAGGGGGCTTTGGGGCAGCCCCACAGGTGCTTTCCAAAGACCACTGCAGCTTCACTCTGAGGAAGGCTGCTTTGCCTTGCATTGCCTTGCATCTGCAGCTGGCATCATGAGGAAGAAGCAGCAAACCAGCTGAACAAGCACCCCAGTGTTCCTGCTGGGCTTTTCTCAACTCCCAGCAAAGCCCCTCACATCCATACCTGCACTGCTTTCTGCTGCCTATGCGTGACAGATCTAGCTAGAGCAAATTTATATTAAGTGTCATTGCAGGATAAGCAAGGAAGGGGACAAAAAACCTGGGAGGCGTTCCTTATCATTGGACTGTGATCATCAGTGCTTTTAATTACCTCTGCACCCCAGGCACATCCCTGCCTCTCTCTGTTAACTGCTGTCTTGTGGAGCCAGGCAAACAGGAGAGCTCCTCTTCAGCAGCTGCTCAAATGCTGTTGGGAAGGCATACAGGGGAAACTGAAGCAAAGCAAGAAGGCTTGCAGGCTGTCCAGTGAAAGGAAGGTAATTAGAGAAAAAGAAAGACTCCAAAACACACTAGCAATGTGTATTTCATGGCTCTGCCAGAGCTATCACTTGCAAGCCAGGGTGCTTGCTGTGAGAGGCACTCAATATCCCTGGTGTTGAGAGACCAGCAGACGGTCAGGGCAGGACTTTAGGGTTTGGATTTTAGGGTTCTCTCCTCAAATGCACTCTCACTTGTCCTTCTTTGCATCATCTGCATGCAGAGATCTCAAGCAATGTTTGACTCCATCTGCTATTGTACCTGGCGAGTGGCATTACTAATACAGATAATGAATACAAGGCACAAAGCTATACAAGTGCTAGCTCTAATTACTGTTATTGCTGCCTGTTTGCTGGCAGACGTAGGTAAAGTGCTGATGGCAGAATTCTGGTTATCAATAAAAGAGCTGTCGGTCCTCTGCACTGTGGGTCTCACTGCAACAGGGTGACATTGCCAAGACCCACGAACAAATTGTGAGTACAAAGCCAACAGCAAAAGGAAAAAGCCAAGCTGGGCTGCGGTGCGGGAGCACTGCATTGCCTCCCACCATGACAGGTCAGAATTGCCGTGTGTTTGGGAAAAGGATAGCAGATCTCCCCAAGCAGATAAATATGGCATAAAGAGCTTTATGTCCGGTGTGAAATCTGTCATGCTAAAATAAGGTTTGGATCTCTGAAAGATTTCTGTGCCCATAGGTCAGGTATATATGGGTATGGGTATATTCATATATACATGACACCTGAAGCATGACACTTGCTACCTCTCATTGCCATCTGCTGATCTTACCATTATAAGGAGGGACTAATGGCTGGGACTGGGAGGAAGAGGAAACAAATCTCAGCACATTTTACCTTTCACATCGAAATTCTGATCTTGTCTGTCTAAGGCTTGTTTTCACCAAGTATAATACTTTTTTTCTTAGATTAATCAGTCACTGTCTGTTTGGCACAAGCACTGGCTATCACAGCAAACTGAACAACTGCAGTCAGTGGCTCCAGACAGGCCTCTCCTCCTCAGAGAGGTGATAGACGAGAGTAGGCCTGCAAAATGCCAACTGTATTTGTGCTCTTTGATGTATTCCAAAATGTAAAGGGCTCTGACACTACCTAAAACTGGCACATCTCCACTGATGCTGAGATTTCAGGGCAAAAGTGCAGCCATTGTGGCAATATCAATTCACCTGAGCTAAAAATGTGAACTGGAGAGGCCGGGCCACACTAGAAAAATAGCGAATGAGTGTAATAAAAAGAGCTTGGCTGAAAACTACTTGTGACATTGAAACTTTGGTTTTCCAAAGAGCTCTTAAATGGTGCCCCTGATGCATGCAGCGACAGGCCAGTGAAATGCAATGCTAAAATACTTCCATCAGCAGCATCACTAGCTACAAATGGTTGAGCATGAAGGGATAAGGGTGCTTAAATTTCTCTAATCCAGCAGAAACCATTCCATAAGACAGGCCTGAGCAGAAAAAACACAGCTACATTGGCAGGTGTTAGTGCAAAGGCCAAACTAATGAGTGCAGTAGGACCTGTGCTGACAGTGTCAGACCCACTCAGGTGTAGAGCTGTCACTGTCACATGCAAGGCTCTGCTAAAGGCACTGCACTGTCGTCATGTCTCTGTAATGGCTGCATCCTTGACAGGCATCTCCAGGATCACTTTAAACTTTATCCTTTTTATTTTTTTTTTCCTGCTAATGGTTCTCTTAGTCATGACTTAAAATCTCAAGTAAAATTGCAGTGAACCGTTAAAAAGCAGTTCAAACATCTTTTTCTTCCTTTTTTTCCCCTGTCTTTCAAAAAGGTTGAAATGGTGGAACACATTATGAGGTTAACTATGACTCTGCAGAGCTCTTATGTGCTAAGCAGAGTTTATTTATGTGGAAAGGATGAATAGTTCCCTACATGTTAATAGCACAATCAACGACAAAATCCTTGGCATTAATATTTAACATCCTTTGTTATGTACATGCCTGACTGTTATCCAGAGAGGGCTGAGTCAGGAGATCAGAAGCTGCTGGGAATTGAATAACCATTATTTGTGGGATTTCACAGAATGGAATCTGGAAAATAGAAAAGACTTTGTTTTTCTATATGGCAGTCCAATTTTCAAGAGATTGTATTTTTATGGATACTGTGCAATATAGGCAAGAAATTATTACAACTGTGCTCTATGGCTTTTTTCAACACCTGATTTATTTAACATTATAGCCTGCTTAGTCTCGCTCTGTAGGTGTATATAGGTATTAATTTTATGAGAAATGAAGGAGAAAATTTAATAGTGCAAGCCCAGCAGGCATCCATTGCAAATTCATAACTACTCATGTAAGAGTAGGACAGAAATCAGAAAAAGAGTCGGCTCTACGGAGCAGATACATACACATATTTAATATAACATATATTCTATATGTTACATTAAATATATCTTAACCTTAATATGGGTACTCTTCCTTTGTACCCATTGTGATACAGATGACTGTTATAGGTGTTTTTCCCCTGATGCCCTGCACAGAACAGGTATCGATGTTGTCAGTAGCTTTCCTGATATCAATCTAGTTACGGCTGTTATTCAATTTAAATTGCCCATAAACGCTGCACTTGCAAAGCCTTCCCACATTTCCAGGATCGCTCTGTAATTACAGTAAATTTTCTAGCCCTGGTGTACAGCACTCTTTTCATGTGAGTGATTTTCAGGAACACTCTGTTTTATGTGGGCATCTAAGGGTGTAAGAAAATGTGCTATATTATATTACAAAGAAGTTTTATATGAACCTGTGATGCCAGAAACAAAGAGACAGGGGAAGAAGGGGTTCGTGTTTCATATATTTTTTACTTGTCTGGAAGAGCCTTTTTTCTTGAAGCCATGCTTTCTGGGGAATTTCCTTGAGGGAAGCAAAGGGGCTTCCCCCTCCTTCAATAAAAGTCAGAGAAAAAAGGGTTTGGGGGATTTTTAGTAGAAGCTGCTCGCTCATGTTCTTGCATCCCAGCCTATACACTAGCCTGCTCTAAATCGCACCAGAACTGTTTGCACGGGGGAAGAAACTCGGTATAAAAAGAGAGAGAAGGGGGAGGAAAAAAAGTAAAAATAAATAAAAATCCAGGGAGCAGAAGTGAAGAGGAGGCGGTGAAAAGCAGGGAAAAGCACCAGAGGCAGCAGGCGCAGGGCCCAGCCGCCCCCAGCAGGCGGCAGCAGGCAGCACGGGCCTGCCTGGCTCCTGCGGCCTCCTGGTAGCTGCTGCCCGCTGGCCAAAATCCGAGCTGAAAACAAATAAATGACTGAATAAATGGTTAAAGGGGCAAGGTCCTGCAGCAGGGTGGAGACAATCCTAAGTATGAAGACGGGCTGGGAGGAGAGTGGATTGAGAACGGCCCTGAGGAGCCGGGACCTGGGGGTGGTGGTGGATGAAAAATGCACCGGGAGCTGAGTGTGGGATCACAGCCCGGAAAGGCAGCTGCACCCCGGGCGGCACCGACAGCAGCAGCGTGGGCAGCAGGGCAAGGGAGGGATTGTTCCTCTCTGCTCTGATCTCCAGAGATCCTGCCTGGAGTCCTGTGTTTAGCTCTGGGGCCTGCAGCACAAGGATGTGGAGCTGTTAGAGCAGGTCTGGAGGTGGCCGCAAGGATGGTTATAGGGCTGGGGCAACTCTCCTTTGAAAAAAAAAAAAAAAAAAAAAAAAAAAAGCCTAAAAGAGCTAGGGTTTATATCACAGAGAAGAGAAAGCTCTGTGGAGACCTTCTGGTGGCCTTCCAGTACCTAAAGGGGGCCCACAAGAAATCTGGAGAGAGACTATCAGGAGTGTAGTGACAGGACAAAGAGTAATGGCTTTAAACTAAGAGACGGTAGATTTAGATTAGAAATTACAAAAAAAAATCTTCACAATGAGGGTGGTGAGGCACTAGCATGGGCTGCCCATGTGGATGCCCCATCCCTGGAAGTGTTCAAGGCCAGGCTGGATGGGGCCCGGACAACCTGCTGATGGGAGGTGTCCCTGCCCATGGCAATGGGGTTGGAACTGGATGGGATTTAAGGTGCCTTCCAACCCAACCCATCCTGTGATTCTGTAATCCTATGATTCTTTGAAATGAAGACACAAAATCCACAGGCCACGCCATGTAAAGAAAGTGAGAGGCCCCCTGGGCCTCAACCCTGAGCAATTGTGTGGTTCTTCTGAAGGAGCTCTGGGGAGGTGGAGGTGGGACTGTGCTGAGAATTTTGGCCCCTGCCCATATTCGCCAGGTTGAGGTTGGTTTTGAGGACAGTTTTCCCTCAGAATCAGGCTCATTGGTGCAGGTGGGAACACAAGTGTTCAGATGTAGTCCTGGACCAGTACATGAGCTACTTTCAAGAAAAAAAAAAAAAAAAAAAAAAAAGAGAGGAGATTTGCTTTTCTATTCTCAGACATGCCCTGGTATAAGACTAATGTAATAAAATATCTGTTATATATAAACAAACATAATGAGGAGCCGTTCCAATTTATGACTGCCATTCCTGCCTCCTGGGAGGCCTTCAGGGAGCTGCTCAGATGCAGCACTGCATTCACTGTTATCCCAAGCCCCACAACTGACAGACCATTCCCCAAACTGTGTCCTCCCTCCCCTCAGGAGCCAGCTGGATGCCAGTTGCATGTGCATGTGTGCCTTGCAGCAGGAATTTCATTAGCTGGGATTAGATAGACTCCTCCTTTCACCCGGCCCCCAGGGTAAGTCAAAAAGGAAACCCACAAACTTTTGGTTTTGCAAAGCGTGTGATGGCTCTTTATTGAAGCTAATGAAGAAAACAGTTTGCAGGTTACATGACTCATGCTTATATCCTCTCTAGCTACATGTAAAACCAGTGTCAGAAGCTCTCATCAGACAGTCTGACAGGTCAGCATGTGACCACAAACACCACTGCCAAGACACATGGGGTTTGATCCTCACAGTAGGGATGGGCACACAGGCTTGCTCAATGCTAATAAAGATGCTTTTGTTTTGTCCAGCTGGAAGCAGGACTAGCTGGATACCCCATGAGAGGACTGGCTCTCATGTGATTTCCAGACCACTCTTTTCATATCGCACGATCTGAAGTGACATTAGAGACAGAACCCAGTCCTGCTCTGAGCTTCTGAGGCATCCTTTGGTTTGCCATTTGCAGCACAAGCTCTGGGCACAGTCCTCTGTTAAGAGTCATTTGGGAAGGCCTCTGGGAGACCAGGTAGCTGGCAGATGCCCCACACAATGTAGATGACTCTTTTAAACACTGATGTGCAGCTCCACCATAGGACAACAACATTTTCGTGCTTAGTGGGAGACTAAGCATGAATGGCGCAGGAGTGCATTCTCCCAGAAGCTACAGCACAGCATAAACCTTGTGTACACAGCCTGAAGCCCTCCACGGTATGACCTGGCACATGTGCAGTAAACACATTTCATCTGGAAGCATCAGGGTCCCTGACATCCTCCCTGATTATGCTGCCCTCTCTGCTGATTTCTTCATCGTGAAGCTTCATGCAGATGAAGCCTTCTTCAGAAGGCTTCAAGGCCTTCATTCAGGCCTTCTTTCCATGAAGGGAGTCTTCTTCATTACAGATCCAAAAGACATTCAAAGCAACACACTTTTCATGTGCATGCATGCAACTGAGCTGCGGAGAGATCCGAGTCTTCCCTGGCCTTGCCAGACATGAAAGCAGCCAGATTTCCCTAATGTTTTGGAGACTGAACGGGGAAAATAGGTGCTGTGGGATTGCCAGGGCACTGCAGATTCAATTCCTGGCCTTCCTTTCAGCATTTGCTTGTGGCCTCACCTCTGCCCAATTTCTTTAATAGGCTGGGAGGCAGATCAAGTGCAAAACCCATCCCACTCCCTTAATCATCTCCTTTCACCATGTGTGTGCATCTGCCCAGATGTGTGCTTGCTGCCCGGAAGATTTACTCCCCGTGCACACAGTTTCCCAATGCTGCAAACAATCAGCTACTATGTTCCTCTGTGGGCACAGCACTTCCTTGCACAAAGGAGAGAAGGGGAGGCAGAGGAGGGGATCTCCGCACATATTGCTTGAAATCACTGCCTTGCAGCATGCTGGCAGGCCTTGCAGCGTGTTGTGCTACATGTAAAGCTGCTCCCTGGGTTCTTTTTCTCCCATGCTTTGGCTGCAAAAGAGCTCAAAAAGCCAACTCAGACAAAGATTTGAACATGTGAAGGAGTTCTGACCCCAAAATGCCCTCAAAAAAGCCCCTGAACTTTGGTTGGACCAACACACGAGGTCATGAATAGGTGCATTTTAATGACCTTGCAGCCCAGGTCACAAGCAAAGAGCTGCAGCTAGCTGAGATAGCAATGCCAAGCAGGATTCACTGCACAGTTCCAGACTCTGGAAGACCTGCAGGCTCTGGCATGATCCTTCCAGCAGCAATTCAGTGCATGAATGACCAGAGAAGTTGAAGTCATGCCACAGAGCAGGGGTACAAGAAGAGATGACTGGTGCTGCATGCGTATAGTGGGAGAGACGAGAGAAGCCATGAGGGGAAGTGATGAAAATGTAAACCCAACTTGTTTCCACCCTTCTCTCTCTCAGTAAGCATCTCAGTGCCGGTTATCTCCTGGGATTGCTGGGTTTCTGAACCTGGAGATGCACGCCCTCATGGGAGAAGCTGCCTGCAGGCTCCTGCTGTGCCAAGAGCTGAGACACTTGGATGCCGCATATCCCCTGCCCTCACCAGATGGGAGCATCTCATCACTGTCTCTAGTGGTGCATCTCTCTCGTGGATGTGGTGCCAGCCAGTCAGCAGCCTCATCTGCGCAGAGTTCAGCCTTGTCCCTGTTTTGTTTGCTTCTCTTCATGGCAACAGACAAGCTGCGGAGAAGGTTTTCACCCACACACTCTACCTGATAACAGCCTCAAACCAGCATCTGTTTGCCTGGAGGCACAACTCCTTGCTGCTAGTTGGGACCTATTTCTTAGGAATTGTTGCTGAATGATGTCACTTTGGTATGAGCTCCATGTCTGCACTACCTCACCTGCTCAAAACCACTGAAACTTGCTTCTGCCAGTGTCCAAGTACAGGGATAAATGATAAGGATCAAGCAGCATGGTTCAGGCTGCAGGACTGACCTGCGACAAGCCATGGCAGGGGGATATGCTCAGCTCCTTCCTGAGTGTTTAGGTCTACAAAGGCTGCAGACCAAAGAACTAAAGCTGTGCTCTGTACACAGTGCAGTATTTAACTTAAAAACACGGGTATTTCACAGACTTGCATGGAGATGGCTCAACATCCAGTTTGGGGTTGGCTCTTGCAGAGCACTTGGAGCATCCTTTTAGCCTTCATCTTCTCCGGGTGATGGTCAGATGTGAACAGGCACCAAACTGCAGCTCAAACACAACCGTGGCACGGTGGGCTTGGTGCACAACATGCTCATTCATGGAAATGTCACACACACACTGCCAGGGGTGGGCAACAGGAGCACTGAGGGGGCCTGGTTTGTGCCTCTCTCCAATTTCCAGCGACGCACAATAGTGTATTTTAACTCGGACAGCTGGGCTGTTGCCTCATTCCCCCATGTTTGCTCTTATTGTAGCGGAGGTACAGTGATCTAAGCTGCCACACCATTTTTAAACACTTCTCAAATATGTTTTGGCCTGACCGTGGCGGGTGTGGGACCCAAGACAAACACCCAGTCACGCACAGACACACATTCGCACACTCAGACACCCTTCGCAACCTCATGGCTTTTACTGGCTTATGAACAAGGGAGCGAACGATCGGAGGGAATGCAACTTTGCACCAGAGCCCGGCGGAGCACAAAATCCCACCCAGCGCCAAGGACTCGTGATTTACGCTTTTGTTACTGCAACAACAGGCAGAGGCAGGGGGAAGAAAAAATAAAATAATTAAAAAAAAGGGATCTTTGCTGGATTTTCCATCCCCTGCTGAGAAGTGGATGCCTGATGCCAAATGGCAGCCAGGAATCACAGCAACACCCACGGGCAAGCACCCGTGCCTCTGCCAGCTCCTGCAAGGTTATCACAAGCCTTCCAGCATTCACTTGCCTTTCTGAAAGCCCCAGCTCCTGGAACCACAGGATGAAGCTAGGATCTCAGCTTTTGAATTTAATAGTGGTTTTATCCCTCACTGTTAAGGAGAAAGGCTTGCAAATGGGACAGGTTCAACGCCTACAAAGAAAATAAAGCAGTGTATCTACTGGTAAATGCTAAAATTATTTATTTATTTATTTATTTATTTATTGAGAAAGGGTTTTAAACATTTTAGAAAGCAGAACGCATTAGCAGCTGAAGGAGGTACCATGACAAAGAGCTAAGTCTCAGCTGAGAGGATGCTGCGGGAGGAAAATAGACTTATAGGTAGGCTGGGTTTTCCTGGCTTTTTCCCACCAGGAAGACCAGCAAAGGGAGAACATCTGGGTTCAGTAGCTGAGGTAAAGTGTTTTTTTGTCAAGAATAAACATTAGAATTCAAAATATGAAGATGGAGACTCCCTAGAAAAAGAATTAAGCTCAGTGAGTAACCCTGCCTCTGTCCCAAGTTTAGACCCTGTGGACAGTACTGATTTATCAGTGTTTTGGAAGAAAGAGGTGGGGGATCTACACATGAAGGAGTGTCTTCCATTTCGCAGTGTTTGCTCTTAGAAGCTTGGTGTTGGGCTCTACCAAGCAGCCAGAAGGACAGACTGACATCCCCACAGCCCCAGCCCCTGGGCATGCCCTGCTCTGCCTCTCCTGTTCTGGCTGCAGCTGACTTGGATCTGGAGCAGTTTCAATTTTTTTGTCCTATGCAGTGCTAAAATCAATTTCAGTGCAAAGCAGCTAATTAAGAGCAATAATTATGCAGATGACTTCAGAGCAGGGCCATCCCCTGCCTTGCTGCAATTTTTCAACATTGAAAGTCGAGAAAGCTTGTATGATCCTAGCACCCATGTACAGCTTGAAAGTACAAAACGGGATGCTTTAAAAGACCGTGCTGATAAATTGCTCCCATAAATGATGAGAAATGTTTAAATCAATAAAACGTTTGTTTAGATGCCCATATGGAGGAAAGATACAGTCTGTTGCTCTTCATATTGGATTGATCCCACTGTGTTAAATTACAGCTGGCTACAGCCCTGCGCCGTTTACTGCACAGCTTGACAAGCATGTAAAATACTCACACTGAGCACAAAAATTTTGAGTGTCTGATCTCTGCATTGTCCTTGTCACTTCCTCCCAGCCAGGGCCAAATTAAAGGCTGCTTAATACGGGGGGGAAGCTTGCCACAGCTCTCCCGCAAGCCTTTAGCCACATTACCCGATATCCTCTCGGATGGCCCGGGGGAGTGAGCAGCTGGGGAGCAGATGTAGGCGGTCTTCTGCACGTGACCGCGCGCCTGCCTACAGCACTAGCCACTTTGGGGATCTATCAGCTGCTGTGGGCTGGTGGTCATAAATACGTAAATACAGCAGGAACGTGGGCAGGGTCTTAAAGGAGTTGCTGCTGCTGCAAGGTGCCCGCTCTGTGCTCCTGGGAGAGTGGCAGCAGTGGTGGTAGGTGGTAGAGGGAGCAGCAAGGGCAACCAAGTGGGAGAAGGGAGCTTTCAGTGATGCTCCCAGGCTTTTGCTGCCGTTCCTAGGTGAGCCATACCTTTCAGAGCAGCATGGGATATACCCAGGGATCCCATGGAGAGGTCAGGGAAGAGGCTGAGCCAGTTATTGGGGTTCCTGTGTTGTCGGTCCTGCAAAGTCTCAGGTGCTGCAGAAAGTGCTCAGTCTCTGTCCCAGTGGGTTCACTTCAGTGGGTTCACTTCAGGTAACTGTTACTCGGGAACTTGGGCCAAGTTTCATCACACCCCTCTAAACACACCTTTTGGACACGGCAAAATAGCCCTGTTTGTTTAGGGATGCTGCCAGGTGCCCTTGTGCTTCCTGCAGACACCCATCTTCTACAGCTCTCCCTTTTCCCTTGGGAAAAGGAGCCCTGAGCCCTGCAAAGCCTGGGCAGCGCTACAAGCAGCTGCATCAGGGAGAGAAGCAGCAAAAAGAAACAAAACTGATGTCCTTGTGAGGGCCAGTAGAGGCCACTGCTGTATGCTTTAAAAATAACTCCAGGGCTGAGGTCCCTGGCGTGGTCTTCAATTGCAAGCACTCTCCTTGTTCCTGCGTGTGTTTTCCTCTCTCCTCTGTGACATGTCTTGGCTCCAGCATCCCTAGGCGTGTTACAGACAGTGTTGGGTCAGAGCAGCCCTTTCTGCTCTCTGCAAAGGGTGATGTCAGTGGCTGCATGCCTCCTTTCCTCGCCGCCAAGCTCCAAACCCACCAGCTGCCACCAGGCAAACTGTCAGCAACTAGTGCTAGCCAAGGCAGACCCCCAGGGAGCTAGGGCTAGCCCAGGTGTCTTTAAGGCATTGTAGTATAAAGAGTTTTTGTAAAAGAGCAAGGAAAATGTAATCTGGACTCTCTCAGACTTGACAAGCTGAGAAACGTGGCACCTTTCATGGGGACAGAGTCTGCTCTCCTGTCCCTAGCTCTTTGCCTTTGTCCCCTCCGCAGTCCTGTGGTGCCTGTGCTGGAGGTGATTTAGGCTGACCCTTGTCAAAGCCTTTAACCATTGGTGATTGTAAAGATTGTGTGTGTATATATATATATATATGTATATATCCATGGGCTGCACATTGAAATCTATAAAAATATTGCTGCAGGTCTGTTTGTACATAGGCGGCGATGAAGCACGATATGAAGTGCCTTTGATGTTTTAAATGGCTTGGATCTGTGAAAGTGAAGCTGAACTCCGCTTTGACTTTAATGAAACAAACAGAGAGGTGACTATGAATGCCAACTGCTACTTTTAAAAAAGGTACCAGTGTGGAAAAATAAGCAGGGCACCAGCGGTAATGTCAACAGTTCTTTTAAAAATAACTTAATTTCTTTAAATAACTTTAAATGTATTTCAGAATAGCTGAAAATGTTATTTTAAGAGACAGAGGGCCTTTTTCATTAGATGATGAAAGAGGGTGTTAATTTTTCAGAAATCTGGCATTTTGTCAACATCTGCCTTTGAAATTTATGAGGACAAACTCGATCCCTGTGCCTGTGTTTTATCAACTCATGCTCCCAGTACCAGGGGGAGCAGAGTGCTCTCCCTGCGTGCTCTGATGGAGACGTGTCTCAGTCCATGAAGAAATATGGCTGAGCGTTTTCAGCTGATGCTGCACCTCTTTTTGCTCTCCAGGTAGAAATCCAGTCACCAAAGGGTGTGTATTTGTGTGGGAGATGGCTTCCACCAGGCCGCTGGGATGCAGACGCCGACTTGAGGCATTGCCTCATGGAGAAGATGTTAGGTGTAGGTGCAGCCTGCAGTGCCCAGCTTCACCATTAGCCTTGTGCCCCAGTCAGGACCAGAACCCAAATGAGCCCTAAATGAGCCTAAAGTAAAGGTGTATTACTTTCTGCCTCAGTTTACCCACCTGGTCACTGATGCTGGCTTCTTTGTTTAGTATTAGAATAATACTTCTGATGATGAGCATGGCACTGTTCATTTCCCACCTGTATCCGTACATAATCGCATTCCCAGCTCCCCAGCTGAAAGCAGCACTCCACAACCTGCTGCCAAAGCGCAGAGGACAGAGGACATCAGGCTCCTCATGAGGGGAGGAGCAGAAGAGAGCAGCAGCTGCAAGGCCTGCTCTGAAAACACGAGGCACGAGTGCGTTAGGAGGCTGCACGTCCCCCGGGGGCTAATAAAGCTTCCCGCTTCCCTGTTTTTTTAATTCAGCGTGCTTGTTTCAGGAGTTCAGCAGTTCCTTGATGCTGAGTTACGGTGGGAATTGCCCAGGGAAGGCACGTGGTGTGCATGTGCAGGGAGGTAATGGCTTTACCACGAGCGGCCCGCTGGGGCTCGGAGCCAAGCGAGAGCCTCGTGGTGGCTGCAAGGAGGCCGAAGGGCTGCTCCTCACCCAGCGAGCGTGGATCATGTGCAAAGGGCTGCACAGCTTTCAGGGGAAAATAGTTCAGGAACAAGAGCCAGACACAGCTCTGTGAGGTGCTGGATCACAGAAATCTCTGAGGGGGGAAGAAAAAATAAATACATAAATAAAATGATGGCTATCTGGCTGTTTGAGACGCTTAAATTTCAGCTGATAAAACACTACAAATGGGCTCCAGGGAACCAGCTATGCCAGCAGAAGTAGCGTGAGGGTGTGGGGAAGCCTGATACATGATCTAATAGATGGTAACTTCTGTGATTCTACAAAGCCATAGTAACAGGACGCATCATGTGCATCTTCCCTGCCAAGTACAACCAGCTCCCTTCTTCGCTCAGCCTTTCAGCACACACTGGAGGCTGCCATATTACACAAGCCATAAAGCCATACACCTGGTAAAGCATTAAAACCAACCAACACCCTTTACAGGCAAGGGAAGATGATTAGTCTCCATCTTCATTCTCACTTTTAGAATAATTATCACTGCTCTTTGCTACAATTGACAGAAAAGCCGTAAAACACAAACACCTAAACACTCCAAGGCCTATTCGGTTTCTGTCTCTTGTCCTCTCAGTTAGACTCATGGTGAATTATGTCCCACAGCAATATCAGACTGCATAGAGGGGGCTGCCACGGCTCATCTGAAGGTAATGGGACACAGTAAAAATCATTGCCCTGCAAAGACTGTAGATATCAGCTGAGGTCCGGCTACGGAGAAGTGTTTGCACTTCCATCAGCAGGAGTCTGCACAATTAAATTCTGCATAAGAATAATCAGTTCAATATCTAAATGATCATCTGCAGAAGCAATTATCAGGTGGTGTATATAGGCACAGCAATTGAGCAGCCAAGTTCTGCTTGTGGCTTCTGAGTTACTTTTTTTTTTTTTTTTTAAATACAGATTATTTCAAAATAGCCTTCCATGTGCCCAACGAGAAGTCTTGATTTTTTTTTTTTTTTGCAAGTTCTTTACATGCACAGCTGTAACCTCTTGGCCTGAAACTTTTTTCTTTAACCAGGGGTTTCAGCACCAACTACAGTGTCTGCTTTATTCTTCTGGCTGCCACTAAACCTGAGAGAATAACTCAGTTCCTCTTTTCATCTCAAAGACAGCTGAAAAAGGAATCTCTTGTGATTACAAGAGCAACCTGATGTGACCATGTGTTGGCACAGAGAGATGAGCCTCCTGGTTTCACTTTCAGAATCAGATAGCTGGTGTAGCAGGAGTGTCTGTGGTTTTAACAATTATGCAGATGTAAAGGAATTACAAATAGTTTTATTGGTATTTGGATCAGTGTGCAAATCAGCCAAACAACAGAGGAAGAGACCTGTTTGTCTATGTACATTAAGGTTTTCAACAGCTTTTCATAAGCCAATGAAATAAACAGTGTTCCCAATTTGTAAAAACTGTAATTTCACTATCTTCAACGAGGAACAGCGATGTTAACACCACACCAAGATGCCTAATGCTTTTCAGGACAAAGTTGGCTATATACACCTTTGCTCCCATCGTGGCAGAACAGTTTCAAGGATGTTCACTTGATTCTCTTCCTGTGTAACACTAAACCCTCAGATGTGGTTTGGGGTTGAACACATACATGCATCAGTGCTCTTGGTGTGTGACAAACATGAGAAAATGAGTGCCAACATTTAGAAATGGACTATAAAGAGAGAGAAAGACTCAAAATCAAAGCAAGGGACTTTGAAGGATATAGTTATGCAAGAGAATCATCCTATGTCTTTCTGTGCAGCATCAACTGTTTTATGTATTTGAGACTTTTATGATACTAGGCATTTAATCTCCTGTTCTGCCGAGTGATCTTCCTCCATGAGGAGGCTCTCAACTTGCTGATCTCTTGCTGTAGGCACATGAGTTACTTTCTGCTACCCCAGGCAGACAGTGGGGGAATGGAGAAGTTAATAAAAAAGAGAAACACATATTTTGCTGAATGTCTCAGATGACAGGGTCATTTAATCAGCCACAAACGAATTCCCAGGGCTGGCAGCTTACCCAAGGGAGCTGCTGCCATGGTCCCTGTCCACCTTGCTCCCAAAGGCAGGTCTGTCCTTTGGCACCATGAGAAAAGCAAAGGGAAGAGGGTAATGGGGAGATGGCAAAGGGTGGGAGGGAACAGGAGGGAGGGAAATGTGGTGCAGGAGTTATTTGTGCGAGGCTGAGGCCCTTGGCTGGGTGCTTGTGGTTAGGCATTGATACGAATATTCTGGTCTGGGCACGCTTTCTCCAAATTGGGAAGGCACAAGGCTACAAAGAACGAGGAAATGGTAATATACAGAATCAGTTTCACTAATAGTGAAGCTCAAATAGGTTAAATGTCTTGTATTGGAAAACAAAACAAAAACAAAACAAAACACCAGCACCACCACCAACAAGAAAAACACAAAACAATAATAATAACAATAATAATAGTAATTGTGGAGACAAAGACCTCATTAGTTGGAGAAGTCTGCAGACTGTAATGACATCCAGGACACCTGTCAATGCAGGGACAGAGGAGGCTGTTTGATCCTAATCTATTTCTTGCCAGCATGGCTCAGTTCTGTCCTTGTTTGATCTAGCAGAGGTTTAGATGGCTGGCACTGTGGCCCACTCTGCTGCCTGCAAGGCTGGAGTTAAGTCTTCAGAAATACCCAGCTGACCTTGGAATGAGCTTTGCTTGGATTTGCTTACAGGTGGCGATCAAAAATACCGTGTGACGGCTGCTTAGTGTGAAATAGATCCCTTCCACACAAAAGCACATCAGTGTGTGTTGCAAAACACGACTTGCCCAGCCTGGGATGCCAGAGATGCCGTATCCCATTTGTGACACCGCCAGTGTGATGGGCTCCGTAGCGCAGGCTGCTGAGAAGTGGTCTAACATTACAGGAGCACGGGGAGCCACTGAGCAGTGATAACACCAGCCCTGCAATGTGTCTGCCCCACAGCAAGCCCCATGCCAAGCTCGGGCTGCCCCAGCAGCCAGAGCTACAGCAACTGAAACAAGGGGAGAAAGGAGAAATGATGCTCTCATGGTGGCTGTCCCAGGCTGGAATCTGGTTTGTCCTTAACAAGTTCCTTTGGCAATGGGGACAACCTCCCAGCCAAAGCCATAACCTATTCATATACATTAACTCTTCAGAGGAAGGGCAGAGGGAATGTGGTGGCATTATGCTGAGTTGCTGCGTGCAAGCACAGCCCCCAGTGAATGCCCAAGTCCCCACTGTCCCTCCTGTCATTAGGATTTGTCACAAAGCTTCTTTAATTTTCTAGGATCCACATGACATTCATTTACATTGCACGGTGAAGCAGCTTTCTTTTCCTCTCCTGATAACCGAAGTTATTTTAACCCACTGTCACAAGAGATCTGCACTTGATGACAGGCCAACTGTTCGTGCTGCTGAACAGAGTGATGTTCAATGGCCTTTTGTACTTCCCTGTGATTTGGAAGCGTGTTAAGCTGAGGAAAAGCACGGTGGATTTTTGCTGACCCCTGTGCACATCAGCAGTTCTGGTGCAGAAGTGCTGGGACCATCTGGCGGGTGTATGTCATCCTACAGAGCTGGGCTGACTGGCGACGGGTGCAGAGCTTGTGTGCGAGAAAATGGGGCTTGGCGATGTGGGGAGAGGAACTTGCTGGCTCTCCAGCACTGGAAATTTCAGTAAAGGGAGTCTACTTTGTTCTCGATGTACGAAGCCAACAGCCACAAACTGCTACAGGTACGTGTTGTAACACACTACTGTTGGCAAAACAGCTGGTGGGTGGCTGATGATGGAGATTCACCGAGCAGTTCTTTAAGCAGCTCATGTTCAGCCTGTGGGTTTTGTGAATGTGCCTCAAGTTGCCGATCAGAGCCGTGGGTTCCCTGGCTGCGTTTGAGTCTCTGATGAAACACATGCTCCCTGTTTGCCTCCTGAAGAAGGCGTCTCTTTTGGTGCTTCTTTTTCATTATGCAGTGGCAAGTTCATGAAAATCAACAGGAAAAGTTTGGGAAAGAGCTTAATGCAAGGATAGGAAGGGGAGATGGTGTTAATATGTCTGGATAAGCTGGAAATTTTTGCCACCACCAATGCAGTATTGGTTCCCAGTGCCTGAAGGACTCTCCTCTCACTCCATCTGTGACTTGGGAAGTCTTACCCAGTCCACGTAGATCCAGAAAGAAAACCTGGACACTGTGAATCAGAGATGGAGCACTCAGGTCCTAGACAGATAAAAGATACCATTACATATCATGTTACAGATATAATTTTGGCCTGCTGCACCCTTCATAATAATTGCAAGGTTCAAGCAAGTATCTCCAAATGCCCTAGCCATTGATGGTTTCTCTTAGTGGCCCCCACAAAAAACAAATAGACCCATCAGCTTTGGCATCAGTTCAAGAAAAGCCAGGGATGCCATATGCGTTCACATCCTGGCCACACGTGGTGATGGTAATAAATAATTGGTTGCAAATGCATGTGTTGCTTTCTTGATTAGTTGCTTTACTGTGGGATCTGCTGTATTGATTAACTTTAATCTACTTTGTATGTTATTCAGATCTGAAATTGAGTAGAGTGCAGGGGATGAGGAAACTGCTCTAATTTTTAGGGAGTATACTGCATTTGATTAATTTTATAGCCTGCATTGACTAAAAGCTTTTATGCTGGTCTGCTACCAATTTAACTCTCTGTGTTTGTCATTTTTTACTCCTGGGGTCCCACATAATTCAGTTTTGTAAATTGATTTGATTGATGTTTTCTGATACTTCAATAAAGCCTTTTGGCATAGACTTGTCTATCCCTCGCTTTGCACGTAACTGGACAACAACCACTGCTAAAGACAGAAATAGAATAGTATTAAATTAAAACGTATACTGAAAAGAACAAGATGGCCAGGGCAGATGCCTGTTAACGGCGTCCTTTGAAAAAGCACGAAGAGTAAAGCTGAAGTGCAAAAGAGCCTGTGTGTGGAGAGAAGAAAAAAAATCCCCTGGGAGACAGAGGTAACAGTTTGCAGCCTGCAGGTCTCCTTTCCTCCCTCCTTTTCTGCTCCATCTCGCACCTATCCCACGGGGCTGCATGGAGGGCGAGCCTCAGGCATGGCTCGAGCGTCTGCTGGGACATGCAAGCTCTCAGATCTCCAAAGATCTGGCAGAGGCAGTGAGAGGCTGTGCAAGTTATTGTTGGTACAGTCGCTGTTATTTCTGAGCACAGAGAGGAGGAGGGCAAAGGGGAGGCATTGTCACCTCTCTGCAACACCACCGCACACACCTTGTTCCTGCGTGATGGCAAAACAGATTGTGGAGCTCTTCTTGTCCAGCAGTTGCTTTTATTTATTGTTTTTGTGTTAACAGCTTGGGACCTGCACATACAGATTGAGCAAGGCAGCAGGTAGAGGTATAACACAGAGCTCACGAGATGATTTCTTTGGTCTTGAAAACAGTTAAAGCAAATACGATGTAAAATAAAATTATCTGTCCCAGCCAAAGATGCATGTGGGTGTACTTTTTCTTTTTGGCCAGAAGAGAAAGGTAATGCTCATATCAGGGCTTCCAATAATACACCTAAGGGGGAGTTTTAAGGGCTTGCTGTTAGCACAGCTTATCAGCACACAGAGGGGCCCGTGAGCTGCAGACGTGGGCCTGCTAGGGGTGCCCCCCATGTGAGCCACTAACAATAAGGACATCTGCATGACCGGCTGATAAGCACTGCCTCCCAGAACTGAGAAACAGTGAGAGAGGACAGTGATGAGCAGCTGAAGACTGCAGCAGTGACAGCGAGGTGCAGACCACCACCTTCTCCTCTCATGAAGCCCCACAACCTTCCCACAGAGGGGCGGAAGAACCACGGGGAACTTCCTCTGATTTTGTGAATTAAGCGTGGTGCTTAAGCAAGAGTGCTTGCATTATGGTTTGGGTGTTTTTAATTGCTGTCACCCATTCCAGGCTATCTCCTGTCCTAAGGGCAAACTCCAGTGTCTGATGACTGTGACTTACTGAAGGCTTTTGCATGCTGACTGCGATATATCCTTCCCAAGAAAGGGGAAGCTTCAGCTGATGGCTGCTCTCAATCACAGGCAATAATTTTGCAGTAAAAATTACTCAGCTCACAGGACTTTCCAGACGATAGTGGTAGAGAGTGAAGAAGTAAAATGATATTCAAATCTCTTCAGGTGTGGCCACTGTTATCTCGACTACCAGTGCCTCATTTTACAGGCACCAGCTTCAAAGAGAAACACAAAGAAAGCCCGGCACACGATTGTCAGCCACACTCATGCTCTGTGTCTCAGTTTTGTAGCTGCTTAAACATGATGAAAACAAATCTTTAATAGTTGCTGCTTCCATCATTACATTGAACTCTGTTTTCTATTCAGTTGCAAGGACAGCTAATTTCCAGCAAATGGGAACAATGCGCTCATGTTGCTAATTCATGCCACTACACACAAATGTTCAGATTATGTTGTGCAGATCCAAATTCCATTCTCATTCGCGAGTGCAACTAGTACTGGTTCCCGAGCAAGGAGTAAGGAGCCCTGAAGCAAAGTTTGTCACAAACTAAACCCTGAAAGAAGCAATGAAAGAACATCTGATTATTTTATATATATATATATTTTATTTTTCATTTTTATTTACTGGACTTACAGCATGGGGGAACCAGTGTCAAAGAAAATTTGAAGGCAAACAATTTGTCAGAAAGCTAGCATCTGCAAAGCTGCCACACAAATTTTCCCTCATCTACTGTCTGTCTTTTTTGGTTTGTGGTTATATGTGGGTGCAGGCAGGATATTTTGAGATAAAGGATTTGGGGGTGGAAACAATTGAAAGACATAAGTAGAGCACAGACTACATCCTGGTGAAGGCAGAGAGACAGAGTGATGTGCTGATGAGAGCATGGCTGGGCATCTGAAGTGGCTGGCAGTGGAGATTTTCCTTGCTCTGGTCCTGGGCAGAGGCCTTACGTGCCCTTCTGTAGGGTAGGGGAGCCTGGGCTGTGACCGGGCCTGAACCTCTGCCTGGCACCTCAGGGAGCTCAGTACTCACCCCATGTCCCTTCCTGCCTTTGTAATTCCCTGCATAAGTCATGGCCAACGCCTGGCGCACTGGAGAAGCTCACTCTCACACAAATATATGTAATTACACCCTCTCTGCCCCCTTTTTGATTCCTGGAGTGAAAGGGTCAGGCTGCCTGTGAAGGATGGGGCCCAGCGGTCGGTTCCATCACCTCACCGCTGCGTGGATTGAGCTCAGGTGGCCTCCTGCTAAGCTTTGGTGCTGGAGGCTGCGCTGCCCCACCTCGCTGAGCAGAGGGCAAGGAGAGCTGTGCTTGGAAGCTCTCTGACTCGGCAATCTGCCCACAACTTCAGCCACCACATAAAATCTCCCCAGACTCCCCCATTTACCTTAGGGGAGTCATCGCCCAGAAACTCCTGCCTGTCAGAAGTAAATTGAAAGTCATCTCCCTTCACAAATTTCTTGATATTTCTGTTTTCTAAGCTCATTTCCTTGCCTCCTGGAATATTACGGCTCTGGAAAACACTCCTGGACAGCCTTGCTTGCGGATTATACTTGTATCCTCATGTGCAAAGCCTCTCTGAACTATTTGCAGCCCTTTGCTTGCCTTCTGATCCTCAAGACATGGCTGGGGCCTTCAGCAGGCCTGGGGCCATGCCAGCCCTGAAGAGGCAGCCACAGACAGAGGTTGGCTCGCCAGGTTGGGGCCACCAAGCAGAGAAGAAACTTGCCCTTGATGGACGGCCAGGAGGGTAAAGCTCCAGATCTCGGAGCGTGTGTTATGGAAAATTTTAGGCACCTGTTATCTGTCACCATGCTACCTCCTCCTGATTGCCTCACGTTATGAGGTAGGTTGGGCTGGGCTGGGCTGGGTTAGTCATTGTTTGGTTGGAGACTCGGAGGGGACAGAGTTTCTGCAGGAGGTGGCTTTTCACTAGATGGTGCTCTTTCCTGAGCCATCCTGTGCCGTCCCCTTGTTGAGTCTGGGAACTTCTGAGTGTTCCTCTCGTACGCCCTTCTTACAGGGATGGGAGGAAGGCAAGTTAAACTGTATTTCCAGTATCCCTGCTCTCAGATGCCTCACCCTTCTGGAGCCATGTATGAGAAATTATTGCTTTACATCCTGGTTTAAAAGGGCGTACAGTGTCAGTACATTTCAGCCTCCAGATGATCACATTGCACAAGGGGTGAAACCTTTTTTATTATTTCAGTTGATTTAAACAGGATCAGCGCTGCACACCTTGGAAGACGATGCCAGAGCACTTTCAGCAGGAAATCTCCACTGTACACAGCTCAGTGTTATTGTTTTTATTCTCCAGAGAGAGCACACCAGGTACAGAAATTACCCGCATCCTTTGTCCAGCTCTCTGGCCAGCAGCAAGGTCTTTTTGGGAAGTACAGCAAGTGTTTTTGGGGTCAGCTACAGTGAGGTGAGACTGCCCAGCTTTAGTGCGACAGGAATCGCACGAGTAACTCAGCGTGACCGCTGTCTTTGTGGCCATGATCGCCTGGCCACCACCAGGGCTAGCAGGATGCATCTGTGTGCAGTAGGTTAAGCAGAGGGGAAACGTTGGGCCACCACATGAACTCATTTCCAAGAGCTTCCATCATAAACGCTAACTAAAGGCAGGTCACCGCCACAACTGCTCGTGCATCTTCTTTCCAGAGGCCTCCTCAAACCTAGCCACACGCGGACCACAGGCCACATGAATGCGTCTGCTGACGGTGGGTTGCCATTGCCACCATCTTCTGGGGCAAGGCACGGGAACAGCGAGGGAGATCGTCCTGGATCAAACTCCACACCTCATGCAGCAGAGCAGCGGGAAGGTGCTGCGGAGCAGGACGGGGCCGCAGGCTGTCCCTGTGGGGCACGAGTGGAGCTGCTGGATTTTGTGCTAGGAAGCGATGTGCAGCGTGTGCGTGCAGCAGATCAGCTTGTGCTGGGAGAGGCCTTATCCATTGCAGGAGGTGGACACGCCAGCAGTAGTGTACCACCAAGCTAAACAAGCCATTAAAGCTCCCGGCCAGCGCGTGGGGAGGAAGTATCCCCTTTAAGTAAAATTAAAATAAAATAAAATAAAATAAAATAAAATAAAATAAAATAAAATAAAATAAAATAAAATAAAATAAAATAAAAGTGCACATTAAAAAAGAATTAAAAATAATAATAAAAAAAGTTCTCTGCTTCTTTTCGCACCAGAAACACCCAAACCTCAGCGAGCCCAACGAGCGGGGCCAGCCAGGTGGCCGGGGGGGGGGGGTGCGGGGGTGCCACTCCCCAACAGACCCGCTTCACCCGGGGGTCTCTGGGCTGAAACCCAACCGACCCCAAGCCCTCGGCCGGGCACTGCCCGTTCCCCACCCGCTGCCCCCTGCCCGGGGGCGGCCCGGCCCGGCCCGGCCCGGCGGGCGGCGCATGCGGGCTGGCGGCTCGGGGGCGGGCACGGCGGCGGCTCTCGGCTCGCAGCCCGCAGCCCCCGGCCCTCCTTCCTGCCCGCCTCCCCGGGCGGAGAGCACCCGGCCCGGCCGCTTTTCCCACCCCCCTCCCTCCTTTCCCATCTCCTTTCCCCCCCCTCCTTTTCCCTTTCCCTTCTCCCCGTCCCCTGTCCCTTCTCCCTTCCCTCCCGGCCCCGCTGCTGCCAGGGGGCGAAGCCGCCCGCCCGCCGTGGGGTGAGTGTGTGCGCCCCGCAGGAGTTTTTGCGGAGGATGGGGAGGGGGTTTAGGGGGATAAGAGGGGGTCTTTTGGGGTGGTGAGGGAGCGGGGCCCCTCCGCGGTCCCTCGGACACTTCCCCGCCCTTCCTCCTCCTCCTCTTCCTCGGGGCTTTTCTCCGCGCAACTTCGTGCGGAGCCGCTCAGCCTCGCGTGCTTTTTTCGTTTTATTTTATTTATTTATTTTTTTCCCCTTAATTCTCACTCTTTTCCTTTACTTTTCGCTTCTTTGCTGGCGCGCCGCGCCTCGCCTGCTCCCGCCCCTATTGTCTGCGGGCTGCCCGGGGGAGAGGGGGGGGAGCGACCCCCGGCCGTGTGCCCGGGCTGCTGCGGGGGGGGGGAGCACACGAACACACCCCCAGAAATACATAAATACACCCAGATCTACACAAACACACGCATATATACACACAAACACCCCCCCCGGCTGGCCCCCAGCCTCCCTCCTCGCTATTCAGCCCATTGATGTGCTGCTGGGGGGGGAGAAATCAACAAAACCTCGAGCTTCGCTGATGCAACTTTGTATCTTAGTTTGTTTGGGTTTTGCTGAGAAAGTAATCCGAGTTTTCAATCAATTTCCTCTGTTCTTGTTTGTTTTTTTCCCACCTTTGGGGCTCAGTGGGTTGTTGGAGCCAGGCAGGGGGTCGTGGCTGGGGGGCTCTTGTTGTGGGGTCGCCCTGCTGCTGGAAAATGTGCTCGAGGGGAGCCCCGCTTCTCCTAAAGCCACTGCGATGATTCCTGGGTGAGGATTGTGAAAGCCTGCTCGTTTCTTCACCTGCGAATTGTCCGAGCTGGTTAATCCACCGGCCGTGGCCGCGTTATCCCCACAAGTCATGGAAAGGAGCTGGGATTAGTGGAGCCGAGTTTTGCTGACCTCTGTAATGGGCTCTGCCCTGTGTCCTTCGCAGGGCTGCTCATTAGCTGGAGCTCAGGAGAGAAAAAGTGCTTTAAAAAGTTCGTAAGGGTGTTCTGTGCTGGTTGTGGACGACCAGACGGGGTCTTGATAAAGGGATTATGAATGCTGGGCTCGTGCGGGACAGTTGGTAGCTGCGGTGTTCCCTGCAACCCGTGTCAGCCATAAAACTGTAGGTGCTCATGGAGATATGCGGTGCAGTAGAAATATGTAAAGCATGTAGCTTCAGCGCTGAGTTTAGACAGTTGCTCTGAGATCTGTGAGTGTCTCGTGTGCTGGCAGTTTCAGCTAATGTAATCTCAGTGGTTTTAAAAGGCCAAACTACATTATTTCCCCCGGTGGTGACTCTCTTCAGCTGAAAATCCCTCCCTTGCCTGGCGTGCTTTTGGTGCTTTGCACACCCTTGCCAAGTTGTAGGGGGACTGCGGAGGTGAACCGAGTTCCTCACAGTCCCATGAAGGTAAGGCACGCGTGATTCAGTTAGCGCCGTGTTAGAGGAGGTGTATTTTATTCAGAGATATCCTAGCAGTGGGTGTAGATTGACATTAACCTCACAACATCCGTGTCTGTGGGCAGAAGCTGTCTGTGCTAGAGGAGCACCCATTCACGCAGAGGGCTCTTGCTACACCACTGCGGTTCCAGGCTGTCACCTTTCGTGGTGAGATATTTTGCTTGGACCCTTTTTTTCCCTTTTTTTTTTTTTTTTTTTTGTGATTTCCAGGCCTCGTAGCAGGGTACGGGTGCGTTAAGCAAGGTGAGGATAACCCAGGCGTGCGTTGTCCCTTGGCACGGGTTCAAACATGTACCTATCTTGGTGCTTATGGCGTGAGCCTGGCGCGTCTCCCGTCTGTCCTCTCGGCGCTGCCCGGCGCTGGGCAGACAGGCTGGCCTGGGGCTGTTGCTAGAAGGGCACGGATGTGGAGTTGGGCAAGGCAGACGGGTTCTGCAGGCAGCCTGATTTACAAGTCTCCCCGCAGGTAGCGCGGCACCGTGTCAGCCCCGTGCTCCAGCCCGTGTCTGGCAACCAGGTCCGGGGGCCAAGGGATGGTCAGCACGGTCCAAAAGGTGAGGACGTGGCAATGCGTGGAGGAATGGGGGCCGGAGAGCCAGGCAGGAGCTTGGTGTTCATGATTTACAGCCCCACAGCAGCAGAGGAGGAAAAACGCAGTTGAAAAGTCCCAGCTTTTCATACAAATAGAGCCCTGCCAGGTAAATGGAGGGTTTTAAACATAGGCTGTGTGGGGAAGCTGTTGGATGCAGGCTCACGCAGAACTTGCTGCTAATCTCTCAGCAGGATACGCTCCTGACTAAGCCGTGTTCTGGTCCAGGGTACACTTCTGTACTGAGAGGGGGATTAAGTGCTGTTAAAGGAATCTGGTTATTCTATCCAAAGCATGAGGTAGGGCAGCGCTCTATAAATTATACCAGAGGAGAAAAACACTGGTAGGCTTACTGGCAGTGTTACGAGGGCAGCGGGGGCTTTCATAGAGCCTTCTGCTGGCGTAAGAAGTTTTAACAGATAGCTGCTGAACAGAAAAATGGTCAGTGGAAGTCGTTGTGCATGCTGTACGTATTTCTTTTCCTCTCCTTATCCAGGACACCAACAGATCAGTTTTCTCTGCCCGGTATTTGGTGATGTTCCACTTGCCTGTAAAACAGTCCTTGAAGCAGCCTGGAAGCCTTCCTGCTTAGTGCTCTAGCTTGTTATCTGTAATCTATGCGAGTGCTATTAAATATTATTTCTGTGGGGGTTCCCCACACAGGCAACAAGTAGCCCGTGGTAAATTGAACCACGTAGCTGATAAGTACGGAGAATCTTTGGGTTTGGTTTTGCTAGTGATGGCAGGCAGCGTGCAGAAGTTAACAACTGGGGTGAAAGGCTGGGTAGTGCAGGAGGCTGCCAGGATGCGATTTGCTCTCCCTGAGTGATCGTGGCCCCGTATTTTAGCAGGTTGATGGGTAGTGGTTTGGTGGTGTTGACCTGCTTTCCAGGCAGAGGGGAACGTCGGCAGCATCCTGTTTGCAGGCACACAAAAGGCTGAACGGCCACGCAGCTCAAGTGGGAAGCACCTCGCAGCCTGCAGCTTGGGATTGCCGGGTGCCAAGTGCTTGTTTGTTGCTTGCTTGCGATGATCACCCATGGGATGAAGGTAATAAGTGACTTTGTGGAGCAGCTGGTAGCTCTGTGGACGTAAATACAGTTTGGCTGTGGCTCACCACGGGGGATACAGCCTGCCTGGGAGCCTGGCATGCACCACCTGCACGGTCATTTCCAGAAAGCACCACGCTTCTCTAAACCAAAACTTTTTGTTAGGGTGTTAGACACCATCAGATGTTTACAAAAAAATGTAGTTGCCTTTCACCTTTTTTTTTTTTTTTTTTCCCCTTGAAAACTGCTGACAACAATTAGATGTGGGGCGGGAATCAGCTACTCCTAGTACTTACCGAAAACTCAAACACTTAAATCGTGGTGCCGCAGCCTGGCATCGCAGTTCTTGGCTGCTTTTGAACACAAAGCCAGGGATGTGGCACACCATCCTCTTGCCTCTTTATTTATTTATTTATTTTAAAACCACCTTTCTCCCTTGCAAATGACTTTAATGTAGATCTGGAAGGTAAAGCCCATCACTTGGAGTTAGCTGGTTAGTTACTTTGGTTAGCGATAAGAAAATGGGATGGCAGCACTCCAGGGAAAGCAGCTAGGCTGGGAACTTGTTGCTGCGTTCAAGCTGTACGGATCTTTGTGGAAAACATCTACCTTTATATATTTATGGCCCATTCCCTTTGCCACGCCAGCAGGGTGACTTCTCGGTTGCTGTCTACGTGACAAATCTGCCGTGACACCACGGAGCCAGTAAACAGCTTCATTCCTTCCCAGAGATTGTGGTGAAGCAGGCAATAGGTAAAACTTTGTCAGGGTTACCCTAACCTCGGACTGCAATTTCATGAGCTCTTTTGTGTGGTGAAGCTGTAAGCAGCCTGTTCTGCTCCCCGGCCGGGCCACGCAGGTATTTACGGGTCTGTTTAACGAACCAGACTGGGGCGTTGATTCCAGTCAAGAATAACTTAATATTCTTATTATTTCTGTACAGTTCTTACCTCGGGTCAGTTCCCTGGTGGAGGAAAGCTCAGCCAAACGGCTCCTCCTGCCTGCGTCGTGTCGCCCTGTGCCTGGTGGGGCAGCAGCAGGAGATGCGCCCTTGCTCTGGTGCTTCCTTCAGGGAGGTTCTCCTGGAGCTGCACCCTTGGAAGTGCTTTTCCGATTGCAAAGAAGGCATTTGACTGCAGTGCCCATCCCTGTTTTACAGCATGTGAAGATGACTAAGGAGATAGATGTTTCTGAGATAAGCCAGTGAGTTAGAAGTTAAATTGTTTCCTTTTAAAGTTCCCTAAGACTGCCATTACTTCTAGGCAGGCTGAGGGAGATGTCCCCTGCCAAAGTGAACCCTGACATTTTTATCATCTTTTTTTCCTTTATAACCATTTTAGGTACACTTACAAGTCCCTGAGGAAGAGGGTGTAATCACAAATACTTTTAAGTAGTCAACGGTTTTTAAAAAGTTTGCAGTGTGATGCTTGCAGAAAAGAAACTTTAATTCTGTTGTAGCTGTACTTGATCCCATGTCATTATGTGGTCATGCAGCCTAACAAGGTTTTCATATCTATATATAGATGTAAAAAATAAAAATTGGTTGTGGAAGGGTTTCTTGGGTGGTGTTTGCAACAGAAAAAAATAAAATCCTTGCTGGAGTAGCAATGCAGTTCTCACAGTCCAAGCATGGCGCTGTTTGGGAGCCTTTCAAATATTGGACATGGGCTTGGAGTAAGTTAAAGTAAAAAATACCCCGCAAACTACTGTCAGCACCTCCCACAGATGTAGTATGGAAGGCTTGAAACAGAATATATTCTAAGCACGTTGTATGAGGGTATGATATGGCACCTCCTGCCTCTTCTGTCTTTTTAAATTTTTTTTTAATCAACAGATGCGAAAAACGAACTGTCACAGTTTTCTTGCATGGGTAGTCCTTGCATCAGTTTTCCAGTAGTTTCCCTAGGACTGGTGGGGTGGCGATGGCTTGCTCCTGTCCGTGAGGTCGATCCTGTGTAGTTGCACTTCTGAGATGCTGTTTAAAATGTATGAGCACGGGTACTTGCAACTGATCCCCTACATCTTAATTTCAAGCGGTTGTGATACTTTCTTATAGTCTGTACTAAATGTTAGCCTTTGCCAGAGCAGCTGCAAAAAAATCTGTCTTTTTTAACTTCATTCAGGTGTCTGCTCAACCTCTCACAAATGCTACTAGTTTTCAGTCTTTTTGTTAAACTGCTTTTAACTTTCCATTTGCAAAACACAATCAGAAATTTCCCTAAATTGTTGTTTAAAGTGAAAAGGGAAAGGTAAACTGAAGGAGTTAAGGATTTCCTTCTGTAGCAGTGACTTCAGGTGTGTTTTTTTTTTTTTTTTTTCTCTGAGTGGGAGGGAAAATAAAATAGGTGATGAATTACTTCATTTAAATGAAGAGATGAACCTTGGTGAGACTTATTCTTGCTGTGTGCGATGTACTGTGATTGTCTTGGAGTAGAGCAGGAGGGTGTATGGCACTGGATGGCGATGTTCAGAGCTTGGTGGTGAGAGACTACCTGACGAGCCGTGCTTCAGTCCCACATGTGGCTCCGTGCTTTTTATCACCCATGACTAATGCAGATTGGAGCAGTAAGTTATGTTAAAACCTGTGTCGGGCTTTGTAGCTTCATCTAAATTGTATCTGAGGTTTCTGGCAAAGTTACTTGGGAAAGTAAGTCTCTTTCCCAACGTGTCTCTGCCCCCAGTGGTGTAACTGCTACATCAGCCCAAGCACTACAGTTAATACAACCATTACAAACAAGTATTTTGGCATGGAACAGCTGTTTTAAACCGGGCTGCCTCCAGACTCCAGCTACTGACTCACCCTTTTCTCTTTTTTCCATGGGCAAAGGCGCCTGGGCTGCGTGACGCGCGGATGCTGCTTTCCGCAGGTATTGTGGCCAACTGCGAGCATCCTGCAGGGCTGAGCCCCCTCCTCATGTGCAAATGCAGCGGGGCTGGGTACCAGGACGTGTGGCACACTCGCCTTCCTGGCACGTGTGCCTTGGCACCTGGATGAGCCTTGGAGGCAATAGTAAGGAAGGGGAAAAATAGGGAATGCCGAGGTCTGGGGTTAATGCAGTGAATGGCGAGGTCTTGTATGGAGACTGCTCATTTTATAGACTGGTTTTCCTCCCGAGTTTCCTCTGGGATGCTGGAGCCTTCAGTCCCATAATAGCGTTTGGACAATGAATGCTTGGATGGAGGAAGCAGGTGTTAAAGAACGGGGGAAGTGACTTTTTTTGGGGGAGGGAAGGGGAGACGGGATATCAAGATGCGTTGGGTATACAGGGCGATTTCTCTTGGTGCTTGAGTGCATACAGCGTCGAACCCACGGCTAAGATCACAGCAGAACTGGGGCTTGCCCTTTTCTCGGTTCACATCACTCGGTGAGTCAGCTGAGGAGTGAGGCTTATGCCGCCGCGTACCTAAGGTCTTACGTGACAAATTCTGTTGGGTTTGTTCTGTGCTCTCGTAAATCTTGCGGTGTAGCAACAAGGCTGCCTCGCTGATGGCACTGGACGTCTTAAACTCTGCACTTTGAGCTTGAGGAGTGCTGTGTTTTAAACAAACCGGGGATGAATGAGTTTGTGTGACCTAGATTAAAACAGTTCCTGCAGTCTGAGCTGAAGCTCTTTAAGTCAGTGCAGATATTGATCCTGGAGATGAAAGTAAAATATGCTGGTTCACATGCTACGTAGCAGATGTTTTTGCATCCGTAGCTGAAAGACTTCCCACACTGGGAGTAACGACAGCGCTTTGCATGTCTCCATGGGGTTTGCAGCCCGGGCAGGAGCTTCCCTTGACAAGGGAGTCAGATTTTCCATCGCCGAGTGGTTTGCGGCTGCTCCACCCATTTTACGATGAGTGATCATCGTCTGCGAGCGCGGCGTTACACGAGGTGGTGAGCAAACCTTTAGTTGCATTAAATGTAAATGTTTACACTTTCTCTTCTCCTAGCAGCTGCAAAGAGGGGAGCTTGTCTTAACCGAGGGCTGGCTAGAGAAATGAAGACTTCAACCCCCTTTCCCTGCGCTGCTGTGAAGGGAAGGCTTGTTTAACAAGCAATCATTTCACAAGGTCCAGGTGACTCTTCACGCTTTTGTGTGATGCAAGGCGAAATGTTGCTGCAGATGTTGGGTAGCTGTGGGTTTTCCTGTATTGAGCGGCGCAGTCACCACCAGGAACATAAATCATGCCTCGTCTGCAGGACTGCTGGGGGTGTTCGCTGGGGATTTTGGCTCAAGAACTGACCTGTGCCCGGCTGCTTGTGCAATGTGGGCTGAGCTCAGAGCCGCTTCTCCGCGCTGGCCATGGCCACTGATGAATTTCTGAATGAGTCTTCTGGTCGTCATCACCTGAAGGAGGGTGCGTGCAGCACAGAGGGTGAGGGTTTGAGGGCTTTTGAGGAGGTTGCCAGTGCCTGTTTGGGTGCTTGAGTGGGGGTCTTGCTCATCGTCTCCAGAAAATGCTGGGGGGAGCAGGGCGATGGGACGATACAACTCAGCAGGCGTTTCTCAGCTAAGGCAGAGCCTTGGTCCTGATTGTACTGAGCCCTGTTTTAAGCTAGAAAAAGAACCAGCTCATTGCTTAAAGAGCTTGCAAGCTATGACTGCAGATAATAAATATGTTTGCATGGACGTTAAGAGGATTAATTGTTTGTGGAGCGCGTTGGATGTAGGAAAATCCAAGTAGCGCTGGAGAGGTAACCAGTTGCCTGTCATGGACTTGTCATTAGTTTGTTTCTCCCTCCTCCATTCGGATTACAAGCGACGTTTGCCCATCTGTGAAATTCATGTCTAAGTCCCACATCTTCCTGTATTCTGGGTATTTTACTTTTTACTCTTACAGCTTCCTCATGGGCAGTAGCTTGAAGGTGGTATCAGATGCAGTATCTGCTGAAGAGGTGTGCCGCAAAACGCGGTGTGCTTCCTTCTGCAGCTGGAATTAGCTCTGTTTAAACTACGGGGGAAAAGAGTGCTTAAGACCTCCCTGGTTTTGGCTTTATCAGATTAACTAGGATTTTGGCAGGACTTTGTGCTGCTTTTTCTTAGCCAATCGACTTGCATGTGAGTATTCAGTAACTTTCTTGTGTTATAATCTCAAAGTTCAGAAGTCGTCAGGCTGCCTGAGAATAATCAGAGATCCTGTCCCAGCAGCGGGCATACAAAATGCTGGTGCTTCAGAGCACTGATAGCAGGCTCTGAAGTGAAACCTCAGAGCTACCTGAAGAGCATGGGGGGCTTATGGCAAAGAAAATGCTTGAAAATGTGTATATCTTCCTGAAACTGCAAAACGTGTGCTTTCCCAGCCTTTCTTTGCTAAGCTGCTTGCGTGACCCATTCCCTCTGTTGTGTGCTTTGAGATGGTAGATAAATGGCAATCACCCAGTTATTGTACACTGCGTTATACAAACCGAGTGAGTGTTTGAAGTGTCTGAAAATGATAAAGGGCATTCAGTGAGTGTAAATTTAGAAAGTCTTTTATGCTCTGCTTGGAAGATAGATATTTTTTTTCCTCCCTCTAGAAATTAATTTGTGATCTTTGCCAACTTTTACTAAAAAATCCTGTCTCATTGCTGCTTCTGATACTAATAAAGAAATACCAATACCGTTTGCTTAAATACCTGTGTGTATTTATGCCTGGGGCTTATGATATTCCAGTGCCGAGAGAAAACTTGGGCCGTTTGGAGGAAGCGTGCTTCAACTCTTGTTAAGTTTTGTCTTCAGGAATGCTGCATCACTTGATGTTTGCTTTGAGGGAGCTAAACTGTTTTCTTTGTAAGGATTTTTTTTTTTGGCTGTCTTAGCTAATGCTGGATCAGAGCCACTGGATAACGTGAGAATGAGGGATGGGGTTTGCTTCAGTCCTTGATGGAAGCCGAAATGAAGAGCAGGGAGCTGTTGCAGCGTGGTTGTGATGCTCAGCAGAGCAACGTTTTGCTCTCCTGTACATAATGCTTCCCTGTGCCCTGGGATGCTGTTACACAGGTGTCTAGCAGCAACAGAGATTTTGGGAATATGCCGGAGCTGGAAAATGCATGGATGGGCTACGGATGTGCCCCTTCAAGCTAGAGGGAGTTGCAGAGTGGCAGTGGCATGGAGCACACTGGGAACTAATTGCCACCTCTGCTTCAGCATCAGCAAGCCGTTCCTCGTTCAGGAGCAGATTTCTGGATGTGTTCAGGGCTCTGTGAAGCACGAGTGGCTGGTTTTGTTAATTTCTCCTTGCAGCAAGGCTGCAATTCACTGCTGGGTGCAGGAGGCTCGCCCCCGGTGCGTGCCGTGTCGGGTGCTGGGGGTAGTTGCTTGCCTGGTGGTTGGTGCCCGTGCCTGCCAAGGAGCCCAAGAAGGATCAGGCCAGATGCTGATTTTGTTTCGCCCTTTAAACTTTCTTTGTCAACTCTCCCATCTCTGTTATCCAGAGAATAAACCTGATATGGCCAGCCCGGAGAAGTTTTGATGCATCCAGCAGCCAAGAAATCAAATAAGTCCTAGTCTATTCTTAATTTCTTGTGTTTCCTGTGGTTTCATTGTTTGTGTTACCAGCCCTAATATTTACATACTTTTGAATGAGCTTTTCTTTTTTTGGAAGATACTGCTTTGTTCATATGCCTTGCAGAACAGGTTCTTCCATGCTTTTTTTTTTTTCTAATAACCAAACAACTTCGTTTCTCAAAGGAGTAGGAGGGGAAAAAAAGGGAAGATTACAGGAAACACCGAAGGGAAATATCTAAGAATAGAATTGTTTTTTGCTGATGATATGCTAAGACTCATTCTAAACTTGCATCTACCCTTGCAAATGTCCTTGGGCTCTTTGAGAGCTTTGTAAAACTTCTTGCATATCAAATTACCTGGTCGGGGGTGCTTTCTGTGAACAGCACATGCATTTACAGTTGGCATTTTAAATGCAAAGGTGCTTCTATGAAAATGATTGTAAGAACAAAGCTGTCCTTCCCAATAAAACCCCAAAGTGCTAGTCAGCGGGCTCTGCGGTGTTAACATTTAAAAGCAGTGCTGGTATATGTCCTGCTGTATGGCTCTGGGAGCTCGGGTGTTTTTCAGTGAGGCAGGGGAATTTTACAGTTAAGCTCCTTGCCTTCCTTCAGGGTGCAGGGCAGTGACATCCTCTGGCCGTGTTTTCCATGGATGCTTGGTTTCCTCTAATCATCCTTTAGGAAATCTTATTTTATTTACTTATTTTGAAACTCATTCATTATTTTTTTTAAATATCGTAGTCCCCAAAGAAGTTGTGATCAACCTCTATTTGCAGGTCTCATTCTTCCCTTTTGATTATTGTGCTGCTCTCCCAGTGCATGCCTTCTGAAAAGAAATAAGGCAGAATTTGTGGACTTCTTTTCCCTTAGATTTCCCCGCCGTGGAGTAAAACCTCTTTGCACGTTGATGAATAGTGGCTGGGAAGCCTGTCTAGCTCTGCAATGGGATCCATAAATAGCATTAGTGTCTGGTTTGCTTCGGCGAGGGGAGCGTGCCTTGGTGGCAGGAGGGCAGCCCCGCTCCCTGCAGGAGAGGTTCCCTGTCTGGGCAGTGTTCGCCAGCACGACGCTTTAAAAGAAACATGATACTGAGTGTGCAGCTTAAAAATTTCAAGCGCAGAACCCCTTAAAAGCTTGTGCAAATACTGATTTAATAGAAATGGGCTCTGTTGACTCTTTTTTTTTGCTCTCTCCTCTGCTGTGGGTTCGGAAAGGATGCAGCGGATAATAAAGCTGTTGTGAAAAAATGTTTTTTCCTCATCGCCCTTTCTCTCCCGATCTCTTGCTGTTGGGGCCACCTCGGGACAGGCTGAGAACGTCGTCAAAACGTGCTCTGTGCATAAAGCTGCAGTGTTTTCGGGTGGACAGGGCAGCGCGTGGCAGAGCTGTTCCAGCTGCCAGGCTGGATCTGGCAGCCAATTCGCAGACCTGCTGGGTCTCAGGATTGAGGGTTGGATGAATGCCGCCGAAGTGCACCCTCCCAACAGTCTCTGAGGTGTTTTTTTCTTTTTTCTATTTTTTTTTTTTTTTAAGCCAAGAGTGTGCCAGGTTTGGTCTCAGGAACATTTGGTTTGCAGCACACTTACTCTGGAGGAAAAACTGGGCAAGAAATCAGTTTGTTGTGGAAGCCAGAAGGAGAAGGTGACACGAGCCACGTTCAGGCTGCTCTGCAAAGCGCCTGGTGGCTCGCAGGGCAAAATGACACAAGGCAAAGCTGACGAATGGGAATAAAACCGGCTTTTGGCTTTCCCCCTCGGCGAAGGCTGTGGTGAAACGCTCCCCTGCTGCTCCGCGTTTCCCTTTTTCAACTGCTCGTGGCATGGTTATTGCTAGATGTTGAGAAATGTAAATAACACCAAGGTAGTGAACCCGGCATTCCCGGCTCCTTGGCAGCATCCTTGACTGGAAACATCTGCCTGCGAGCCCTCCGCCTCGCGCTTCGCTCACGCAGCTGCACGCCTGGAGCCTGGGTCTGTGCAGAGCCCTACGTGCTGTCGAGTCCTAGCAGCTCTCCTTCGCCTTTGCCTGTGTAAACCAGACAAAATGGAGGAAAACCTAGAGGTCAAAGCAAGCGATTAATGTGATTTTTTTCCCTTCTTTGTCAGATAAAGTCGATAAAAGAGAGGTGGTGGTGTGGAGCCGGTCTGAAGCGAGGTGGGAACGCAGAGGGGGAGCAAGGGACCTGTCCTGGGGACCCCCGAGAGCAGATCTGCTGCTCCGGGCAGGATCTGGCCCTGCTCCCAACCCCTGCTTCCCCGCTCGAGTTTCACGCTCAAATCACAACCCCTCACGTGGCCCCGATGCGGCAAATGTGGAAATAAATGCAGTCTGGCTCTCCTAGTCCTATTATCTGAACGGGCTTCGCTTGAAAGGATGCCTTCATCTACAGGCTTGTAGCCCGGTGGTGACTGAACTGCTCGTGCATGAAACCGTGTCCTGAACGGGGCTGGGGGAGAGAAGGAAATTACATGAAACCATAGCAGCGAGCACAGAGAGGAGGGTAGGAAACCACCCTGTCAATGCTCTTGGTGCTTTTTCTCCAGTTCGAGTGGGAGATCTCAGTTGGTTTTTACTAAGTGGGCATTAAAAAAAAAGTCCAAGAAGTGATGCAAATAATGCAGGAAACACGTAACGAATGTTTTGCGATTAGGAGAGATAGTAACCTGGTGCTCAGAGCCTCGGGTCCGCTGCAGGATGTCAGTGCTGCTGGTGCCGAAATGGGTGAGTTTTGTGTGGCGGTAGCATTGGCAACTTTGCCTCTAATGCAGACTTTGTGCTGTGCGTGCTGCAGGCTTCCTGTAAACTGTAGGCAGCGCTTTCAAAGCTTGTTAGGATTTTATAAAAGGTCAAAAATCTTTCTATTGCATCGCTTCTGTTTAAAGCAGGACTGCACGGCTAGATTTTCTTGGGCTTGGGGCATAGTAGTTAAATTAAAACAACTGGGTGTGATGCATTTATGAAAATGTTTTTGCATGTTTTTTAAAACTTCTTTTTTTTTGTTTTCTGTCAATATGTGAAATACTATTCCTCTAAGGGAGTCCTTAACTGTGCTAGCCAGAGAGTAAGTCTACATGCAATATATCCAGTTCTAAAAAAAAAAAAAAAAAAAAAAAAAGGGGGTTATTCATAACATAAATTACATGCCCAGAATTAACTAGGATTAAAATTACAGTGAAGACAGGCTAATAAGGGCTGTACTCTGCCTAGGAATTTGACTTAAAGCCTACGTTGGAGCCTGAAGTTGAATTTGAGCTGCCAATTCAGCAGAAGTGTAAAACGCCTCCCTGTATCAATTGGAGTGAGCTAATCCAGAGTTTGAAGTGAATTAGTTTTTCTTCTTTTCGTTGGACAGATTTACAAAGAATTATTCTGATTTTTGTTTTCCCCTCTGAGTCATTCCAAAGCTAACACAGTCATTGCATAACGCAGGGGGGTTGCTGCTGCTGTCTCTCTAGTGTCTCTTCAGGATTTCCAGCACTGTAAGTAATCGCTCAAGGCAAAGGTACACTAATATCATTTGATGAGCAGGAAGTCTACAAATAGCTGTGGTGTTGTGCCATAATTACATTTGCAGTGATGCAGGTGCTTGGTCTTAGCTTAGTCAGGACGACCAGTGCTTCAGATAGCCAGCTCTGTACGAATGCGCGAGTGAGGAGGTGGGGGGTATTTGGAGCACAGTGCGGGAGCAGAACTGAACACAAGAGTTTAAGAAGAAAAAAAAAAAACAAACAACAAAATACCCCAAACTACCCTCCCCAAAACCAAACCACCAACAAAAAGATTTCAGGAAGTGTTTTGCTGGTGGCACTGCTCCTGGCTTGGCTTTGCAATACCAAAACCAAACCACCTGGATGCCCATTTCTTCTGAAACGGCAAGATGCCTTCCTCGAGACTTTTTGGGGCCAATTCTGGTGGTATTAGTTTGACGTGCTGCTGGTTTTGCTCAGGTGAGTCTCCTGCTGCTGTCCCCAGGCTGGGTGTTATTTGTTGAGGTGCTGTTTTCAGCTCGTGCTTCTCCCCCCTCAAACTTGCCCTTCGCTCACGAGCTGCAGGAGCCCTTCTCCTGATGGTCCTGGAGGAGCACAGGAGCGGTGCGTTCGTCCTCGAGAGGCTGGTTAGGTGACACCCACCTCTCCTCCAGACAGACAGAGTGTGAAAGCACTTCATTAATACTTAACTGGAGTACTTAGCGAAAGGGCTGGAGGGAAGGAAATACTGCCACTTAAATAATGCCGTGAGAAAGGTGGGAGGCTGGCTCGTCCTGCCTGCTCTGGCCACAGCAGGATGACACCCTGCCTTTTGTAGCTTTGTGACCTTGTGTCACTGGCCCATGAGTTTATTTGGGATCAGACCGATGCAGGAGAGGGGATGATAAGCATATGGGACTGTTTCTGTAGGTGATGTTCCTTGCTGAAGTTGTCTTGGAGTGGTTATTTTGAGAGGAAATCTTGGCTCGCGTTCATTGAGCTGAGCTATCGAGAGCAGCCTGTGATGCGGAAGAAAAAGGAATGGAAGAAGTGAAGCAGATTGGGGAAGGCCATGTGGATGAGATAAGTGGAGCACCACTCGCCCTCTCTCTTGAAGTCCCCAGCTTTTCCTCTCTCTAGAAATGGTCGGTATTGCAAGGGGGCTTGGAGGCTTGGAAAACTTGGTTTGTGTGCAGGGAGCTCACGGACAGAGAGTTGCAGAGCTGTGCCTGAGCTTGCTGTAGAAGTTTATCGCTGGGAGATGAACTGATGTCTTCAGCTGCATTGGCCCCAGAGCTCCGGGGACATAACAGAATGGTTGAGAAAGGGAAAAGTTGAAATTCCCCAAGTGTCTGGTCCATCCCGTGGGGCAGTGTGCGCTTACTTCTGCAATTATGAATGGCTCTCCCCAAGAGACACCGCGATAACTTCACTGCTGCCCTCCTGTTATAAATACAGCTTCTTCTGTGCTGTTGTTCAAAGGCTCCTTTGGAAGCCTGATTTAATCGTGGAGCTGAGTGAATAATTCAAAAACTTTTTTATCAAGCACTTGTTTAAATTCTTAAATGAGCTCACCATAACCTTTTTATGCACCCCTCCTGCATGTGTCATACAAGTATTAGAATAATTGAGTTTTACTAGCGCAAATGTTTCTGTGAAGCGAATTTTTAGAGCTTGATGTATGACTGTTTATGGAAAGGGGGAATGTTAAAATCTCGCACACCAGTGTCTTTGCCAGAAACTCTCGCTCGCTTACTTAGGAGAAGGGGAGGGGGCGCGGGACCCTCGGCTTCGTTCGAGCAATCTCATTTGTCAGATTGACTGGTATGCAGCTTAAAAACCGAGCACGTGTTTAAGGGAACTTCAGCTGTATCTATTTTCCAGGCCTTTCTACAAACAGTAGCAGTACTTTTTAAAATATTTGCTTTTTTTCTGATAAGTACTATTTCTGACTTTTTTTTTTTTTTTTCCCCTCGTCTCCCCTCCTTACATGAGAGGAAGCAGCATGTTCACGATGCATCTGCTTAGCATCACGGAGTAGCTTGGTGCTGGGATGCTGAGCAGAGAAAGTCCCCAGTTGTTTTTCGGGTCAGGTCTGCTCCTGGCATGCAGACCCGGATAAGACTTGGGGGAAGCCTTGCTGAGGGTCCTTCGGGTGTGTTTAGTGGGGCTGCTCACCTGTGCTGGTGTTTGGTGCTGGTACAGCTCCCTGATGTTAGCTCACTGCCCAGCACTGACTGCCACTGCAGCACCTTTATTTGCCTTTCAGCCAGGATGTCTGGTGAACCAGCTTCATTCATCTTCCGCTTCCGAAGCGAAGTGGAAGACTTAGGAATTAAAAACCAGCTCGAGGAGGGGCTGAGGATTAGGTAAGCAGCCAGGAGATGCTGTATTCTCTGTGGAGAATAGTTGGTAATTGGTTACAGGAGTTTAGCAGAGGCTGTTTATTCTGTGTGCACACAAACCTTCTGTGCATGCCTTGGCGTCCCTCTCACCCTCCTGGCAGCAGCGAGCGAGTGCTGCAGCTCCTCTCAGCAGGCGAGAGGGACAGTCCTTACTTCCAGAGCATCCAAAGTTTGGGAAGCCTCAGCTGAATCTGCTGGGCTTGCTTTCTGATTTTGGGGTTTCTTTGACTTGTCTCTCAGCTTTGCTTCCAGACCCCTTTAGCAGACTGAACGTGCACTGGCAAATGCAGGTGGTTGTGCTGAGCACAGCTGCTGGTAAGTGTCTGTGTTCACAACATATCAAGAGCATTGGAATTGCAAGCTTGTGTGGTGGAGCAGATCCTTGGAGCGACAAAGAAGCTGCTGTTGAAATCTTCTGCTTCCTTCAGCCACAGCTATTCCAAGTATAACTGTTAACGGCACAGAGGCTAGAAATTAGACAGCCGTGCATCCGTATCCAGGCCTGTAAAGGAGGAAAAAACCCATAGGTTGGTCTCTAGAAGTAGGAGCGTTTGTTTGGGTTCTCCAGAAAAACCCCAAAGCACATGACAATAACCAATCTTGGATTTGCAGAATACCAGCAGGTCACACATCAGAGCCCAGGCGAGCTGTTCGTCTTTGGGTTTCCTGAAACTGTCACATGCAAGAAGTCATATTTTACCCGAAGGAAGATTAGCTGCGTCCAGATAAGTAACAGTGGGCATTGGCCTTATTGTGACTTTTTTTTCTGTTGTGACCAAGGAGCCATCTAGTCTGCGCCTTTTCATTTCCTTGTAATGCGATGAGTATCAGTGGTTCATCAGCTCCAAATTGCTGGTGAGTTGGACTCCTTGGACTTGAAAACTAATGGGAAGGTTTGGGTGCACTTTCTTCTCTTGCTTTTAATTAAATATTGGTGCAACAAGGGTTGTTTTGTGACAGGAAAGGCCCAACAATCTTACAAAACGTGCAGAACGAGCAGGCTGTGTCTTGTCATGCTATTACGACATTCCCACCATAGGCAACACCCTTTGTGTTTTGATAAACTCGCCCTTATTAATGGTGTTAAACTGCAAATTAAGTAATAAGAACAATTGCTTTTGTGCACTGTGTATTTCTAACAGCGTATTAGCTCCTCGGACGTTGCGATGCAGAGGGTGTCTGCAGATGGGTAAGCGGCATCACTCCCACTTGCTGTGAGGGGGATCTGAGATTTGGCAGCTTTTTGTGAAATCCCCGCTAAATCTGAGCGTTTGGCAACTGAAGTTGGTGATTGCAGCAGGCAGTATCTGTGCCTTGGCCCGGCACAAGGAGGGTGAGCCCCAGCTGAGGTCTGACAAGCAGCCCGCTGGTGGCTGGGCTGGAAGCCACTGTCGTCGCCTGGCTCCTTCGTCTTTGCTCTGTTGGAGAAATTACCTGAGCACAGAGCAGGCTCCAGGGGCTGTATGTTTTGTGCTGAAGTCATGTAGGAGGTTAATAATAGCTGCAAGGAGAAAACGGATCAAGACGAGCTCCAGGTTTTGTTATGGCTCTTTTTTTTGCTTGTGGTGGGTGTTTGCTGGAAGGGGATGGGAGCGAGGAGTGCTGGTGGACGTGGTCTTTGCTGGGACCAGGAGAGATGTCCGAAGGAGACCACAGCATTTTGAGCCCACTATTGTCGTGCCGTTTGCTTTGGCGTGCAAGAGGAGATTTGGCAGCCTTGTCCCTTTTTACGTACATGCCTACCTTACCCTCCCCGTGGGGACCTGTGGACCATCTCTGCTGGGTTTCTGCATCATGCCAGCTACGCTTATTCCTTCTTGCTGCCTTTTGGAGGTTTGTACACCCTCCCTGTCCGATTCAAATCGGTGCCTGTTTTAAAAACGAGCAAACAAAAGACATCACCTTGTGTTTCACATCTTCCTGCCCATATAGAAGTGTAATAAAACATTTCATTATTTTTGCTTGCGTTAATTTCATTTAACACATTGTCTGGGGGAAAATGGTTAACGACGTCCGTTTGGAATGAATGGAGTAATGAAGGATAGCAGAGCTGGTTTCTTCTGAAGCTGCATGCTATTTTCTGCTGTGGGTGTTTTGATTCTTGTTTATTTTGCAAGCTATTTTGGAGAAGAATAGTCTGGGAGAGGGGAAGGAAGAGGCAGGCTTTGCCCCTGCAACCATCATTGTTAGCCCTGACTTTTGGTTGAGGTTTGCTTCTTTGGCTTGACCTTTCAAAACTTAAGAAATGTGTTTTTTGTTTGCTTTTCCATCTTTTTACGTTTTAAAACAATTGTAACTGTACCGGATTGTTTGAACATTAATAGGGAGAATGTTTTTCAGCATCTTGATAGAGTTTCCAGGCAGCTTTTCATCAGCCAAGTACTATACCAGGCTCTCAGTGGTGGGGTTTGTTTGGTTAGCTCTGAGAATCTGCAAAGCAACTGTTTAAAATTGCTGACACATGTTAAGTAATGTGGAAATCACCATCCTGCTCCGCTGAAGTCTGAGCGCTCATGTCTGCAATGAGAACAGGACCTGACCCTGAAAATTGCACATGAACTGTCTTAATCTGGAGAGCATTTCCTAGACAGTGTCTTCCTTCCAACTCTGGCTAGTTTATCCTATCGGTCTTGGGAATTGTTTGAATTTAATTTATTTTTTTTTTATTTGCTCAATCTGTTAAAAATATCCTGTTCTCCCTTGTCCACGTATTTTTTTTTTTTTTTTTGATTTATTCATCTACGTGCATGCTTGGTGATGCTAACTTTAAACAAAACAAAATCCTGATCCTGTAGTTGAATATCAGGAGAGGTAATACCTAACCCTAACAGCAATGCTCTTGGTATAATGCTTATTAATAAGAAATCCATAGTCTTCCATCTCCCTCCTGCAAACCTCTACTTTTCTTGCTTTGGAGCAGCTGTGATCAGCCCGCACAGCTTCCCTTCCTCCTCTCCTGAATAAATCCAACTACCTTATCTTCTGCATCGGAAAGTCTTCCCTGACTTTAACAGCCTCTCTAGGAGCACATATAAAAGGGGCTTTCACTAGCTAACAGGAAGCGAAATGAATAGAGGAACTCTTGATAATGGCCTGTCTGTCTGAGCGCGGGATCAGCCCGACGAAATTGTACCAGATTGGTGAATGATGGTGCTTCAGCCGGGGCCAGAATTATAAGTTTTTAATCTTGGAACAAGCAAAGACTTCTTCGTCTTAAATAGTCATCAACTCCCTCTTTGATTTGGAGGCCTGTAGTCATCCATATTCAGCTAGGCTTTTTTTTTTGCTTTGTTTTTTAAGTCTGAGTTCATGAGTCTGAAGAAGCCTTGAGTGGATTTTTGTGCAGCAGTGAGTGCGGGGGGACCTGGTAGTGCCCACATGCTCCCACTGCCCTCCGCTTCCGAGCCTTTTAATTTTTATGCCCAGGGTAAATTCTTGAGCATCGCAGCTTTCTTCACATTGGTCTGTGCCGTGCTGCCCTCAGGCTTTTGCAATTAAGCCCCGGCATTGTTTGGATATTTTTAATGAGCCATACTTTTGGTTCCTGCCACCTTCAGCCCTATGAGGGTGGGGGATGCCTCCCGGCTTCCCACCCCACAGCCTGGGCATCCAGCAACACGCAACAAACAGAGGAACAAATGACCAAAAATCTAAATGGGGCAGCTTGGCTAATTGCCTTATCCCCAGCTCGTCTGCCAGATAACACCAGTTTTAACACAATCCAACATGACTGACATTTGAGGAGCTGCGTTGGTATAATACTGGCAGCACCTGTGGAAAATCTGTCGTGTTGTTTCTGATATGTTTGCTGCCTGATTAGCACCTTTTGCTTACAAATTACTGTCTGAAATGCAGCGTGATGTAGTGAATGTACTCCTTTTTCCTTTATATCTCTGACTTCATGTCCCAAGGAAAAAAAGTAAATGAGAGCTTTAGCCTGCTTACTAAAATTTTGCACTTTTCTCTGTTGTTTCAGACCCGTTTTCTTGGATTTTAGTACTGGAAGACTCTCAAATGACAACTTTGCTTAGGTAAGTGAAGCAAGACTTTTTTTTTTTTGTGGGCCTTTTTTAGAATCACTTCCCCTATCTAACTACTTCTGCATGTTGTGTTGTAATTGTAAGCTGCCAGCCAGCTGCACTGCATGTGCTGTGGTTAGGGCTAGAAAGATGTAGTAAACAAAAGTAGGGTAATGCCTGTAGTATGACATAAGGACCTCATTTATTAATTTAATCAAATGAAGTGGACATGGTGCAGAATAATGAAATACAGCTTTCATCTGCATATTACTGCATCATCTTATCTATTTATAAAAGTTTGTGTTTTAAGAGTTTCCCTCTTTTTTTGGAAGCCAACTTGTTTTACTGGTATTTCTTAACGTCATTTTCTTAGGAAACTGAAGTCTTAGTATTTCCAGATCTGCAGTCGCCTATCCTCCATCCCTTTCAGTTCCCTCGATAGTTCTAGGCAGCAGTTTTTGATGGTGAGGACAAATCACAGAAATCTTGAGATGTGTTTTCCTGAATACCCTTGGAAATCTTGCTCCTGTGCTGTTAAATAGCCCAGCAGTGGTCTGCATGATGCGTGGAAGGGCCAACAGTGTGCTGCTGTGCCAAAATGCACTGTTTTTTCCTTCCTTTGTGATGGAGAGAGGATTTGGTTGCTCCCTGACGCAAGGCAACAAGTTCACTTACAGATACACAGCTTCTTTGGTGTCCTAGCTGGAGTTGCTTGTTGGAGGCCAAATGGTGACGGCAGCACTGAGATGGGAGTAGAGCATCCTAGCATCTGTGCTAACTAATACAGAAGGGTCTGTGAAAAAGTTTTCCTTTCTCAATGTTCTGTGCCGCCGGGCCCCTGGCTGTACCCACCCTCTCTCCCTTTTGATCTGTGTCCAGTGGCTGCTCAGCCTGTAAGCTGCTGGCCTTGGCCCCTCGAGATCACGGACCTCAGTGAAGTTAATCCAGTCCTAAATCAGGAGCGTGCTTCAGTCTGCTTCTCCCTGGTGTTTGTTCCTCTACAAAACTTGGTTTAGCAAAAGGGAAAACTCCAGCGAGGCTCTTGGATTCCCCTCTGTTTTCCATTTAGCTAAGTTTCCCGAATGGATCTGTTTGCTGTTCCTGTGCCAGGAACTCGTGGAGCCTCACGTGGCGTGGCTTTTGCCTTCTCCAGAGATGCACAGACCCTGGCTGGTGGCCTCCCAGCTGCGGGGTCTGCACTAAGGTGGGCCCTGCAGTCCTGCTGGGTGCTCTGCCAGGCGGCTGATGAGCTGCAGGCAGGAATGGGCTGTACGACCTGGCTGCTGCTGGCCATGCCAGCATCCTGCATGTTTCTCCAGTTCTCAGAAAATACCTCGGCAGAGCTGTGCACGTCTGAAATAGCTCGTCTCCTCATGTGCTCTTTGCACCTTGGATTTGATCTTGCAGGAAGGTGAAGGGTGAGGTGAAACTCTTTCAAAAGCCCACCAGCAGGAAGGGTGGGCTCTTACTTCAGAGCCGTGTTCTGTGCTCAGGACTGGCCCCGCTCCTCTGCATGCAGGAGCAGCAGCTCCTGACCTTCATGCCACGGCCCTGCTGCTCACATTGCTGTCAGAATAAGGAGGGTGCAGCAAGCCCAGTGTTCCTTCTGTGTGGGGAAGGTGTCCGTGCAGGAAAACTCCTGGTTTCTGACTTATTTCATCAGCACCACTGCTTGCTTGGGGCCGGGAGGGTGTGCATGGGGATCTAGCAACACCTCACTCCTAGGACATGGACACATGTGCCCGTTGCAGCCTGTTTGTGGTTCCTTTGTGTCTCCTCCACCTGCCTGTGGCTTCTACCAGGCAGCCTGGGGGTGACCCAGCTGCAGCCTGGGGCTGTGTTGATGCCGCAGCCCTGAGGAGCAGGCTGCGCCAAGCAGGCAGGCGTTTGGGCAGCGGTTCTGAAGCCAGCTGAGGAGCAGAGCCTTTTAACTTTGTATATTAGACACATCTATGAATATATGCAGAGCTGGCTAATAAATAACCTGGGGAATGGTAGTTAAGAGGAAAGGACGTAATTAATTCTGTCGTGTACTGTGCTTTAAAGTCGGGTCCAGAGCAGTAATGTTTTATGCCAGAAAGGTAAACACTGTCATTATTCAGCAACGAAATGCGCATGATGCTGACACTGTTTTCCTCCTTTTGATTTAATAATTTTTTCTTGTAGCAGTTTTAATATCTCAGATGGTCTTTGTTTGGTGCAGTGGAAGCCTGGTGAAGCCCTACGCTTTCCGAAGGATCATCACTCCTTTATTTTAATTGAGTTTTGCACGAGTGCTGCAGTGCTGACACGGGTTGGGTGCTGTTCGAGAAGGCTCTTACTGTGTGTGCTGTGGTCGGGGTGCTCGGCTATGATTCCTGCAGTGCAGCTCGGAGGGAGGGTGTTTCGGTTTCATCAGGTGATCCCTTTTCAGCTCCCTGTCCTGCTGTGTTGACCTAGGTCAAATGCATGTGCTGTTCAGAAGAAAAAATCTTTGTGGAGATGCTATTAAAAAGTTGACGTTTCTGTTAATTTGTACTTTTTGTTTTCTTCTTTTATACCAAAGCACAGAGGAAAAAGTCTGACTTAGAGCAAATGTAACTTTGCGTCTGCTTCAAGTTCAACATTTGTTGTTGTTTATTTAGAGGGGGGAGAGAGGAATGGGTGAATCCTCAATTTTTGTCTTAAAGCATGTAAAGTTGCTATCAGAATGACACCTTTGCTAACAAGTGTAGCTGTCATGGTAAGAAGTTATTTAAAATCACATGATTAACTTTTTGCCTTACAATCATAACTGATAATAGGAAAAAATGATAAACTTCACTTTGAAGTGCCCACCCTTACTATTACGCATAAACCCACCGCACTTCTGATCTTAGCAGATCTCTGGATGTATAAACACACACAGCTGAGCAAGGAATTGATACCCCTGTTCCTGTTTTGTCCATGCTGTAGACGAGCCAGCCTGAATATCCGAAAATCATTTGAGTTTGCCTGAGTGAAGATGTGTATCCGGAGTGTGGTGGTGCTGTGCAACCCCTCAGTGCCTCTTCTGGGGAGTTTTCTTGGCAGTTTTCCAGCTCTGGCTCTCCCAGCAGCAGTCATGGTTAAAATGCACTCATGGAGACACCAGTGCAATCTCTGATGTAGGTCACAGCCACCTCCTGTATAAGTGGAGGAGGGATGCCTGTTACTCTTAGAGGTTTTCTTTGGAAGACCAGCATCTCCTCAGTGTACCCTTGTCTCTCTCTGTCTCCCCACCAAATTATACCACGAAAAACTCTTTCTTCTTCCACTGTTTGCAGCACTGTCAGTTCAAAAGTGGCTGGTAAAAAAGCAACGTGGTAAATTATATTTCTGTGCTTCTTCAGGGTTCTTCTGACTCCAGAAAGCTTGCAAAACTCTGAGGAATGCGGAGAGGAAGGGAGTCCTTCCTTGGTACAGAGCCAAAAGAAGTTGCATGTTGTCGGCTTGCACAAGCTCTCTTTCTTCGAAGTATGAAACATCTTTTTTGGGGGGGACGGATCTGATAGAAAATTGTTTGCCCTTGGTGGGTGGCATGAAACACATTGACTAGAGGGGCTATTGTGTGGTTAATGTGCTGTTTATTTTGCATCCAGTGGTCTTTTTATTTTGCTGAGGCAGATGGAGGGTTTCCCAGCCCCACAAGCACAACCATGGGAGAGATTAGTTGGTTTTAGGTTTCACCACTTGAATTATGAGGTTAGCCTGAGACAGAGATGCATCCCTGGGTATGGAAATGGTCTTGGCCCAGATCTTGTCTAGCGATGTAAAGCCTGAGAAAGGACCAAGAGGTCATCTTGAGCTTCTTAAGGAATGCAATGTATGTTCTTTCTGTGGCATGTGTGGACTGTTGCTTTTCTTTCTTTTTTTATTTCAAAGGGGAAAAAATGGCTATAAGCTAATGTGTTAATTTTTTTTTAAAATGCTTTAATTGTAGCTCACTTTACAGCCACATAAATATTTATATCAATGATATTGAAGCTTCCGTGTTAATTCTAAGAGAAATTTTGCCTCTTCCACAAAGGAAAGAGCATTTCTCAGAGCCTCTGCCTCTTAGCATGTCTCCCCCACTTTACCTGTCTTCCAACTGCCCAGCTGGGCAATGTTCTCAATCTGCAGACACTGGGATTTTTTTTTGCACAGATAGCAATAATTAAGAAACTACTGTGCAGTTCTCCCAGTATTTGTTACAGAAGTGAGCTTTTTCTATTCGTGTCAGTTAAATGATTGCCTTTTTTGACGGTGCATAGAAAACTGAACCTCTGGAACAAGCTAAAATGAACAGAAGCTTGTTTCCTCTTTGCTCACATAGGCACTTATTCACTTCCCCATCTGCTTTGACTTTGAAGATCGCTGAGATTCTTCCTCTGTCTGACCCACTTGGCATAAGCTAGAGCAGATTATCTTTCTTCAATAGCCAAGTTTATAGGGCTCCAGCTTATTCGTAAATAATCCTTGGAGTTTTTGAGTGCTGCCTTTCTCCTCCTTCCCCCTTCAAAAACTGACTTGCTGTCGTTCATCTACAAACTGGGGAAATACTTTTGCACTTTATAGGTAGAGAGGAGAGTTGGCTCTGTCACTAGGCAAGAGGGCGTGTAAAATGTGTGGAGGAAATTTCTCAATGTCTGCATGATTTTAAGTATTTCTTTCATGCAATTTCTGTTTGTGGTCCTAGCACAGAGGAGAGCATTGGCTGTAGGGAGAGCTTTGCTCTGCTTGTTTTTGCACAGAGTGTGAGTGTGATCCTGATCCAGAGTACAAAATCAGTATGAGGCAAAATACAGGGCCTGCATACACAGAAATGCCTTTATAGAAACATATACTTAATGTGCTTCAAAAGGACAGAGAGCGCAGGATGTTTTGAAGGCCAACGCTCTGTCTTTGCTCTGTTCTCGAGTGCCTACATCAGTAACTGGTTTGTGCATGAGCGATTATTTTAAGGTAGCATTAAAACTCATTTTCAGCTTTCTTGAACATCCTTTTCTATTGCTCTGTTGGGACTGTTGAGGTAAGCTGTGGTACCTGTGCAACTCGTCCCTTTGTGTCTGGCTGCGTACTGCAAGCGACCTCTCCTCCTGCTCTGGTACGTAAGGATGTGCTGTGCCCTGACAGGTTTTGATGAGTAGCTATCGATGGCAGCACTTATTGATAACAGATACAGTGTTTTATAGAAAAATTATTTTTTTTATCTATCCGCACCTGAAAATTTACTTTACAATGATCCAACATGTAAAAATCCCAACATTTTCCTGCTAGTTTTTGTAGGTCCCACTCAGCTGAGTCTGCCAGAAATCAACTTGCATCTAAGCACAGTTACTAAACCTTTGACTTCTACGTGTTTGTAGATGTAGAGGAACAATAGGAGTAGCAGAATAAATATCCTTGTTTTGGCCTTTGCTTAATTAAGGGAGTGGTGAATACCAAATATATGGAACGACTTGAGGTGGTCATCCTGCTGTCTTTAAACTCTTATTTCAGTGTTTCTCTTTGCACCAAGTGAGCTTGATTGCCTGATGTAGTCCTTTGCTTTAGCCCTGAATGAAACAAGGCGTAACTTCACATCTGCTTGCTCATAGTAGCCTGGTATTAACCAAGAGCGTATGTATTTCTGGGTTCTGGCTAGCTTTCCTCCTTTTTTCCTTCCTTAATTCTCCCACGTTTCTAGCCATTACACCCTTGCCAAAGCGTGGGGTAGGTTTTTTTGGTTTTGTTTTGCTTTTTCTCTGCAGGCTTCGGTGTGGATGTGACTTTTTCGGTGGACTCCATAGTTCTGCAAAGCAGCTTCTCTCAATTTGAGTTTGCAAGCCTTGTGACCTGCATGTGGCCCTTCTGGCCCCTGGGTAGCCAGAGACAGCAGCCCTTTGCAGCGAGAGAGGCTGTGCTTTGTGTCCTGCTTTGAACATGTGGGATTCTAAGTATTTCCTATTAGCTGTACCAGTAGTATAAACAAACTGTTTTGTTTAGTATAAGCTTTTTATCCTGATAGGATTGGAAACATCTTATAAGGCAATGAATATAAATTTAAAACTAATATTTGTCATTATTTAAATAAACATAAACAAGGATGGTATACAAAAGCACTGATGTTCCCAGCCTAGGGACCTGAGAGACGGACCTACTTGGATGTAGGCTGTTCACTTTTTGCCCCCTTTATTGAAGTTAAGGTGTTGTCCACCAAGTTCATACCTCTTAAAATTTTTGTCAGTGATGGGATGGATATATATAATGTACACGTATATTGCAGCAGAACTTTGACACCCCAGTTGGCTTTATACAGCTTGAGTCCAAATCAAAACCTTTAAACTAGAAAGGGTAAAGTAGCAGATAGCATGCTGCAAAAAGTCTTGTAGAGGACTAGAGGGTGGGAGTAGTTCCCAGATCCTAACACTGTAGAGAAGTTTCCATGCTAGTCTGTTGTATTTGATTGGTGTACTAGAAAGGAAAACAAGAAGCCCCTTTGTCTTTATAAAGTTTTTCAACTCTGTTTAAGTTCAAAATATCCCATTAGATTCAACAACAAAATGATCAAGCACTTGTCTGGATGCCAGCACTTCCAAGCTCACTGTATTTCTGTGAATCAGTGTTAACTTTATGAAAAATTAAGCTTAGGGCTTGGAAAAGGCAGATGCTGATGAACATGGGGAGGGAGGAGAAAGAGAATGTGGTGTTTTGGGTAATAAGGTGACCTCTGACTTTATTTACCAAGTAGCTAGTGTTTTTCATTATAGAAAATATAAAATTTTACCTCCAAGGAACTTCGGTTTGGCGGGTGGAGGAGTTCATAGTGCTTTCAAGGCCTGACTTCAGTTCATAATTCATGTATCTTCACAGGCTAAGAGCGTTTTGAGCTTTAGCTCATCAGGCTTTTCAAAAAATTACAGCTTTGCAGATGTGAGAGAGGCTGAGGGAAAGCCCTCGCCTCAAAGTGGTGGTAAAATGTAAAACTCATATGGGTATGGCTCTGATCGACATCCATTTCAACGTTCCCATGAAAAGCTTATGAGCTGGCAAGGATTCAAGGACGGAAAAAAATGCTCTGTATACAACATGTTTTATTAATGTTGAAAGAGTAATGTTGCTCTATTTCAGTGTCTGCCACTGCACAGAATAAGCTCAATTTGGCTCTTGTAGACTTTGGCTTTTACCCTGTATTAAACAAGGTGTGACTTCACATGTGCGTTTTCCTAGTAGCCTTGTATTAATCAGGGGTATACATATTTCCAAGTTTTGGCTAGGTTTCCTCCTTTTCCTTCCTTGATTCTCCTGTGTTATGGAGTGAATTCATGATTCTTGGCCCTCAGCTGGTATTGTAAAGTGTACTCAGAGTAAGCCTTGATGTTAAGCATCACATCTCACTTACTTGCAGTGATGACTTTTTGCCTCCTTTTATATGTAAAGGTGAATTTGAAATTAGGCAGCTGAGAAAGTGGAGTAGCTTGTTGAAACTTGGCAAGTCTAGTTGATCTAATACGTGATTTAAATATATAGATAGATATTTCTAAGGGAAATCAGTGTTGTAAAACCTGAGCTCTAAGATGAAGTTGCTGAATTTGTGCAACCATAATGGTATGGGTGGCATATAGACAATTCAAGCACAAAATTCCAATTTACAACCATAAAAAGTTGGTGTTAACTTTGGTAAGATGACCTCTGCATCAGGGCTGGCTGGTGAACAAGGCATGGCTGATGGAGACAGCTGAAGTGGGAACGCCTGCAGCGTGCAAGGCATCAGGTCACACACTGAAAAAAGAGCCTGAATTCAAATCCTGAACACTGGCTTCTTTCACTGCCGTGCAGTTTGACTGCAGGATTGTGCCAGGGTTCTTTGGGACTGGGAAAAGACATGTGGATATCTGGCTACTTTAGAGTACCTTTTGCTTCCTGAGTTATCATAGTTAAACATTAAGTGAGATTGCCTCCTTGTACTTCTGATTCGTGGGTACTGCTGCTTCATTAATATTTATGAAGCACTTCGAGCACTTTAAAAGTGCTGTAGGATTACAAAACATTATGGCATTTGCGTGTGCATGCTCTTAAGCGTGGAAGTTTCCAGCTCCTGCTGTGCAGCCGCCTGGCTGAGTCATGCAGGTTCTCCCTGCCCCAGTTCTTCCCTGATCTGCGCACTCCTCCCACTTGACCAAAGCCACCGATTTATTTTTTTTCCTCACCTTCCTTCCTGCCAAGGGCTGGTCAGTCTGTCCTTTGCAAATCAAGCAGTTCTTTTCCCTGCTTTTTCACATCTCCTCCATAGCAGCTCTTTTGAAGCTAATTGTGGTAGTTTCCTCCCCGTGCCCTGTTGACATGTTTCAGCGGTGCCTATGGACATCTTGACCTTCTTGCCCATGAGGTTGGCTGTTGGTTTCTGACAAAAACAAAGCCTTTCCCCCATCAGCTACTCCTTGGATGAGCATCAGCTGCTCTTCTCCCCAGGGTTTGCATGGAGATCCCTGGAGCTGGAGAAGATTTTGAGGCGGCAGCCAGAACTGAGGCCAGAGATGGGTGTGCATGTGGGCACACGCTACAAAACAAGTGTTTTGGTGCTGCCTGTGTGACGGGGACAGAGCGAAAACATGCTTGTCCAGAAGTCTGGTGAAGGTTCACCCTTATGGGTATGAAGGCCTGGCAGACGTAGTGCTCCCCCTGCAGCAGCCATCTTGTAACGGCAGCCGCTGCCAGTGTGAGGAGCTTGCGTTGCCTATCTGACCTGTACATGTTTTGGAACTTATTTATCACCACCAGGCAACTGAAAAATCATGCTGAGCATGGTTTTGTTTTCTGTTTTCATTTAGTTTTATTTTTTGGAAAACTTCCCATTTTTCAGATCGGAGTAGGCTGGACTTCTTAATACGCTTAATATACCATGTCTAACTAGAGATCTGGAAATATCACCTGCGTCACCAAAAACTCAAATCCCCTTTGTTTGTAACCAAACCGAAGCTCGCTGGGTCTGTCTGTGCTACCTGTGGCCCTGGCACCAGTGCTTACGGCTGGTGTCCTCTGGAAGAAAAGCTCATGTAACTCGGTCTGCTTCCCCTTGTGGAGCCGAGGCCTTAATTCAAGCGTGGATAAAGCAAGGAATTTGATCAGGCCTCCTAATGTCGGTCACACTTTGAATGAAGTGAAATGGAGTAGGGATGAGTTACAGAAGACAGACTTTTTCTTGTGAAATTTGAAGTTTTTGGCATGCCACTGAAAATATGAAGGAATTGTCCCTACCTATTTTGCGTGTTCCAGTTCAGCTCCTTGCCTCTACCTTTGTGTTATGAGTGGATAATATGGAAGAATTCTTTTATTTTCTGCAGCGTTGCGTGTGGCACAGCTCAGATTTTTGAAGTCCTGCTAGCAGAGTCCACCAGCTTGTCTTGATTCTGGATATTGCTGGATTAAGACACACAGTGAGTTGCTTTTAATCCTAAATTTGATCTATGTTCAGTCTAGCAAAGCTGAGAACATTTTGCTATGCTGAGACCCCTCTGTGGGGGTTGTATGGGTTTTCTTAAAATAAAACTGAGAGGAAGGGAAAGGAGAATAGATCAGGTGGTTAAGTTACTATTACTGTTTGCTTACTGCAGCAGTAACTTTTATTTTGTGGCTTTTCCCAGGGCTGGGAGAGGAAGGGAAGGAAGGAGGAAGTTAGTTGTACAATTTTTGTTAAACTGGGTTAGCTCCTGTTAAACTGGTGCCTGCCGCAAAGCAAAATTCTGCTTTGTTGCATCCAGCATCCCTAGGCATCTTCGAGACGCAGAAATAGTGAAACTCTTGGAGGAGCTGGACTCGGCTCACCATCGTCTTTGTGGGACAAGAGCAAGCTGAATGCAGCAGGGCCTGGAGAGTTTGCACGCTCTGCTGATTTTTGGTATTCTTCAAATCCTGACAATGCCATGAGCTGGCATGAACATTGTCAAACTTTGCTCCGGATGCCCTTCGTGCTTGCTGCTGTGCTCCTTCCCATCTCCCTTCCAGTCGAGTGTTACCAAAATCTTGTTTCTTCCCCTTATAGCTCTAGTGAGGCAAGTAAACCAAACCTTGTGCAGGCTGGTAGACTGAGAGCTGAACCTGCTGCGAGCCGGGTTGTGGATGGGGAGGTGAGCTTGGTGAGGGCGTCTTTAAGTCTCCTGTCCTGCACCTGCCTCGGCCCACGTGTTGTGCTCATCTTGCTGGCCTGGGGCTGGCCCTTTGCCATCAGTGCTTGTTTAAGAAGTTAATCCTTCTAAAAGGCGCTGAGCCACTTGGCCATAGTGTGGCTGCTGGAGTTACGGGTGCATGAGACAGCAACACTGGGGGGGAAACAGAGGGGGAAACACTTGCTGCTTTTTATTTGCATGTGGAGTTACGAGAGCGTGGGGTACGTGTGATGGCATGGAGTAGTTTTTATTTGAACACTGGCTCAGCCATGACCTCCGCACATTTACATACTGAAATGAGGTATTCAAGTCATTGCAACGTGATAGGAAAAATCTGTTAAGATTGCAGTTTATTTTTATCAGCTGACCTTGTTCCAACTAACAAACCAATTTTGCTTAATCTCTTTTTTAGTTAAGCATGTTGTACTTAAAGGAGTAGATTACTAGTATTATTCAAAGCATCTCTGAATCCTGTCCGTTGCTCTTCATGCTGCACAGGTTGATATTTCAAATTAAGTGCATAAAAGTAAGGGGAAAAAGGAGTGAATGGTGTACATAAGAGAGAGTTCACTTGCTGTTATTCCTGTGAGCTGGTTGCACTTACAGTTTCTCCTAAACTTATGTTTGTATTGCACCATGGGGTGGGTGAAGTGCCACACACCTGGGGGTTTCAGAGCAAAAGTTATCAATTTGGCAAAGCTCACGAACGCTGTAACCAAAGTTAAATCTCGAGTGTGTTTGGCCTTCCATCCAGCTGGTGTTTTTGTAGAGCTGAACTGGACTTTACAGAGGGGGAGGAGGTGGCTAGGGTTGGCAGCCCTGCCTTGCAGAAACGCTGCTGTTCTCATGTGCGCAGCCTCTGTTGCTTGCCAAGCTTCTTCCCAAGCCCGGGGGAAGGGGCAGAAGACAAGGTGTTGGGCATCTCAAAGCCAGACTGCGTCAGGGGGTTGCTGGTGTCATTCCGTGACTTTTTAGTTCTGGTGTACAGTGTTAGGACTATTTGAGCAACTTTGGAATTTAGGTCCTAGAAAGAGGAGATGGATGGAAGCAAATAAGATGAGGTTTCGTGCTTTTGTCCCCTTTAATATGATAATTTATGCCAAGAGAGGAGACCCCTTGAATTACGTAAGTTGTTTTCTTGGCAATGATTATGCAGAATGATGCTTGCCTGCTCTGAAAGGTAATACCAGAAAAGTCTTCCCTGTCCTTTCCTTCCTGTTGTCAGCCTTTATAGTTAGCTTCTTTGCTGCAGTGACCCTCTAAGATGTGTGGTCTGCACGCTACCAAAAATATATGACAAATAAGCTTGTCCGGGTGAGAACATGGCCTTGATGCACAGTTGCTACCTAGAGCCCTAGGCTTGGAAGAAGTATTAGTGTTGGAGATGGTGGTAAAGAGTAATCTTCCAGGTCTGTATATTTAGTGCTTTTAATGTTTTAGCTATGCTCCTGGACTATAATTTTTTTTTTTAATTGCAAGGGACATAAATATTGTTACATTACAAGGGAACGCAAAAAAACTTCTTTCAATTCACACTACATTCCTCGTATTAAAAAAAAATAAGTCTAACAGTGATGCTGAAAAGCTTACACCTTTTGAAGCTGTGTGGAGATGAATATTCAACGTATGAGCCAGGAGCAAGCTGCAGCAGGGATTATGTGAGAGCTTTGTGTGGGAGGAATTTAATTCATCCATGGTTTACATAATATAAAAGAGAAGACCCCTCTTTCTCTGACTTAGGGGAGTGGCCCCACTAAAGTCAGAGCTGCTATTCACATGAAGGAGGATTTGCAGATTGTAGCCTAATTTAGATGTATTTATTTGTGTAAGACCAGCTCAGTGATACAGATAATGCACAATTTATTATGTCTGTTAAGCTTTCAGACTTCCATCCAGTTTAGGAAGAATTCACTGGACTTTATCATTCTGGGAAATGAGCCTGTCATTTCCTGAAGAGATACAAGGAGCATTGGCAAAGCTTGTGATGCCAGAAATGTTTCTATGTAGTGCTTGCAGCCTGTATAGCACAGAGCACCCAAAAGGACAGTTGGGAGTATGCTTGTCTTACAATATTTAACCAACCAGAAGCATGGCTGGTTGAACATTGCCTGTGATTCTGACTTGGTATGTGACTTACAATGCCTGGCAGTAATGAAGCACTGGTACACAAATACCGGGAAGTGGTAGAAGTGGAAAGAAAGAGTTTACAGCTTCGTTTCTGGGAATTTCATGGAGGAATCAGTTCCTACTCCCAAAAGAGACCTCCTGGTGGCCCTTTCAGACCCAAGGACCCAGCATAAGCTTTCACAGCTTTCCTTTGCATTACTGTTGGAGGGTGATGAGATGGAAGTGGGCAACCATGAAGCAAAAGTGAGAGGCTCTTGCTGGCAGCTCAGCAGAGCTGGGTGCTCAAAGAGAAAGGAAGTTACAAGATGGCAGCTTTGTAGATTCTATGATTATTTTTGAGGTACGGTTTTATTGACCTTCCATGATCATATCTGCTTTGGGGTATACCTGCATTTTTGTATTGGACCTTCCTCTTTGAATATGTTGGGCACCTTTCTCATTGCTGTTAGAAGTCCCCCAGACTGCTCATCCCTTCCATTTAAGCCATGACGCATCTGGTGACGTTTGTCTGAGAAAGTTTCCTCTTGTTGCTCTTGTTCCTCTTGTTGCCCTGAGAATGCTCGGGGTTATATTCAGCATTCTTCCCTCCTGCCTATCTGGCTCAGAAGGGGCTGGAAAATCCTCTGTCAGAAATTGGTAGGTGTTTCCTGTCCGCCTGAGGGTACTCTGCTTCCAGTCCACGCCACCGCTGCCTGCAGCTCTGCTTTGTGTTGCCTTGTACCAGCAGCACGTCCCTGGGAACATGGTGTACCTGAGAGGAAAGGCACGAGCCTGTTACAGAAGTTAATTGTCATGGATGCTGATGTGGAGAAAGTTTGTGTGGCCAGCACGATCAAAGCTAGTTTTTAAGGGGAGAGAAGCTGTATGTGAGAGATGGCTCACTGATGGGAGCCTTCCAAAGGGGAAGAAAACAAGCTTCTGGCTTTTCAGCTTTATTTTAGGGGAGAAGAAAGGACTAAGGGGTCTCTTTCCCCAGGTGAGTTATATTGATGCAGCAGATGGACGGAGCAGGGCAAGCACTTTGACAGGTGCCCCGCTAGCAGTTTCACGATGCTGAATGCGTCCCCTTCGGTTTTAGCTCCTCTCATGCTCCATCCACTCAGTGCCAAACATCTCCTGAGGATGGAAATGAAGCTGGGCTCATGCTGCCTGTTGGCACTGAAGAGCAACGCCTGGTGCCCCGTTTTCCCTTTCCAATGCCCTCCTCTAGCCTTTTGCTGCCGAGCTGGCTCGGTGCCGGGCTGCTTGCAGGCGGGCAGCGCGATGTGCTGCGGGGACAGCTGCTGGCCTCCAGTGTCCCTGAGCTGCCCATAACGAGGAGTCCTGGGACGTTTTTTTCAGGGCATAGCCCGCATTGCTCTCACACTCCCTTCTGCCCGTTGCTTGCCATCCCAGTTGTAAGCAGGGTAAGAAGGAGGAGTGTTTGGTTTGGCTTGGTTTAAACCAGAGGTTGAAACGTTTGATCAGTTTTGAGAGGTAAGAGCAACAAATAGGGCACAATGGCGTGTTTTAATGGAAGAATTTGAGGCACAAGGATTGTTGCACTGCAGACTTCATTGCTAGTGCCAGATGGCATGGCCGGAGAGCTCAGCCTCAGGTGAGGGTGTCCAGGCTTTTAGGGAGGAATCCTGTAAACTAAAAGACGTTACCCTGAGTTTTGTAGTGACGTAACTCAGAGGCACGGCTCAGGTGCTCTGTGGTCTGAGGGCGTCTGCCCTGCATGTACGTGGCTTGGGTCTTTGGGGTAGATGGAGCCAGAGTTACCTGACGAAAGGGACTTCTCCCTTCTTGTAACTCTAAAGGACTTCTACTTGGGGGAAGTGTCCTTTTTCCTCCCCGTTTTGCTGTGCCAAAGTGCATTGGGACTATGCAGTAAAGCCACACATGCTTACAATAAAAAGAAGAATGAATCTGCATTCTTCCCCGTTGCTTTTATGTGGGCCTTTTGGCTCACGCCTCACAGGCTTGTTAGAGGCTTCCAAGCCAAAAATGCAGCTGCATTTTTCTGTGTCACATGCTGCCTTGCCAGGTCCAGTAATAGCAACCATTGGACAAGAGAGTAACACAACCTGCCTTACCGCAAGTGTGCGCGGAATCAGACTCGTGGGAAGCTCGAGATGACTTTCATAGCAAGTAAAAAATGTTGATCGCACTTCCTCCTTCTCCTCATCCCCGCGCATATGCTGCTTGTTAACACCCTGGATGCTTGTGGAAATAGTAGTAATAGTAAAGTACATCTCTGGTCCGGTGATAGAAGATCTGTTTGCAGGAACTGGATCGGGAAATCTTTCTGGGAAATAAGTGTAGCAGTAAAAGAGAAGATTTGGATTACGGTTGGAAAGCGTTGAGAAATGCATAGTTCTGGCAAATGATACGTTCAGCTGAGAAAGGAAATGCAAAGCAGGGACCCGGCTGGATTCTCCAAGTGGCTTGCATTCCCCGCGTAATGCAGATGTTTCTCAGAGCAGTTTACCAGCACGTCTTCCACATCTTCAGTCCCCTGAATGGTAGTCTTGTCTTTTATACTTTCAGCTTTTCAGGGTTTTAGTTTTAAAGTGCCGTGAGAAGATTTGTTGTTCTAAAAAGCAGAAATGGAGCAATGCTTGGAATTGTATTTTGAAGTCATTTGGTGGGCTGGTAGTTTGGCACTTCTTTAAAACGTTCCGGAGAAGCCCCATGGTAGCAATCAGCTGCTTCTGGTCAGAAGACAAGCTTGTAGGCTTTGAGAAAGGACACGACTGCTTAACTGGAAAAAATGTGCAGTGTTGGATCCTTCCCCTGGGACGGTGAGGATAAAAGATGCTTTTAGTGTTTCCTGAATTCATAACAGCACTTGATATGTAGCCCATCTTCTCCCTCTTGTGTAATACATACACGTTCTCCATGTACAGGTTTTGAAGTGCCTTTCTGTACAGTTCTATGAAGCTTCTTTAATCCATTAATAAAATGCAGCGAATACAGACTATGACTGTAAATAGCATATACTATCACTGAAGAAAATTCATCATCTTGGAGGCTGTTTTAGACAGCGCTTTTTGTTTTAATTAGGGAAAATGCCAGTTTACCAGTGCTGCTGCTTTTTCACACTTCAGGTTGTAATCCTTTTTTTTCCACAGGAAGATAAATATCGCTCCCTCTCATTTCTGTGTGTGAGATAGTGGGATGTGAGGCTTGTCCTGCTGCTTCATGCTAAGATTGGTGGTGCTTTTTGGGGAAGAAGCACATCTGGACCACCACCCAACGAGCACCGCATGTTCTGGTACTGGTGCTGTAGGAGCCTTGATGGCAATAAGAAACCAGACGAGCTTGTAATGAGAGTTTGGGTGATGAAAAAGACTAAAAATCTTTCACAAGTCTTTTCATGGTGCTGCAGTTTTCTATGCTGACTGCTTTTAAGTTTTCTGTTGATTTCTAACCTGTAGCTGTCAGGACCAGTGTGTCTTTCAGTGCCTGGTGGATATTTATGTGACAATATTTAAAATGCTGAGTAAAGATACAGCCAACATAGGTATAGTTCCTATGGTCTTGCTCAAGAACCTGTGACTGCATTATGTCATTGAATGTTTGTAAGATACCCTGCAAAACAAACAAAAATACCAAATTCTTCACCCAATTATTTCCAGTAGTTTCATTATCTGTGAAAATAATAGCCTTCAAGATAGTGATGTTTCTCTGCATATCCTTTTGCATTACACGTTTGTTTATTGTTATTAAAATAACTTCCACATTTTGCAACTTCTGTTCCTTCATCAGTGTGAACTGCAACTGTTTGGATTTCTTACTTTTTGTAAATATGTTTAGTAAAACTTTGGTTTTCTTATCAAAATTGATCCTCAACTCATTAAGGAAGCACTGACATGTAGTTGAATCTGCTCTAAGGCAACATAAGCACACCTGTGTGTGCACAGGTACCTTCTAGTCAAATGACAGGACAAAAACACATTTCCCATAGGTGTTAAAGGAGCAGATTGTGTTACTCTTGGACTCTTCCTTCTCCTTTTCTTGAGATAATCTTGGAGCTGAGCACTGGCCCTTCTAATCCAGCAGCGAGCTCCATCCCGTGTTTAATACCAGCGGGACGGTATTGCCGCCGACCTCGGTGACCTGCTTATTTTGAAAGCAGTGCACGCTTTGCTGAGCAATGGGGAAGGCATCGAGGCCTTGGCTCTCCAGCGGCCTCGAGTGCTTACTTCCTAGCAACTGATTAGCGATTACTGTGGGACGAGGAGATTCAGCTCCTTTGATGTCAGCCAGCTAAAAACCCAGGCGAACGCTATCCAAGCTCTGCAGAGCCTCCCTGCCAGCAGCGAGGGAACAGGCACCCTAAAGCATGCTTCCCCTGCCCTAAAATCTCCCAGACTGGGCTGTAGGCCCAGTTTAGCCTGTGCCCAGCTTTTAGAGGGGTAAAACAGGGTGATGGGACTCTTTCCTGGCATTGGTGCCCTCAGCCTCTAGGAAAATGCCATTTGGCAGTGGGTAGGTGTTGCTTGAGGCCTTCTCGTGGAGGTCGGGATGGGGATGGGCCCCCCTCTTTGGTGGTGGGGAGTGGGGCTGGATGAGTCACTTTGCTCTGCCCTTTTTGGGATAACGCTGGCTAGATCAGTTGTTAAATGTGGCTGGCTTTGTGAAGTTCCAAACCAGTTAAACTTCTGTATTCACATCAAGGCCAAATTGATAGGAAGAACGTCAGCTGTGCATAGACCCTGCTGTTTGCTTTGTCCTGTTGCACTCTCGGGGTGGCAGGAGAGTGGAGGAATTTGGGAACAGAGCAGCAGCTGAACACAGCAAGGTGAATCAAGGGCAAAACAGGAGGCTTAACTCGCAATTTCCTTGTCTTTGTTGGTTTAACTCTGACCCTCCCTGTTGTTCAATGTTTTGTATTTAATTTCCTCGGTTGCTTAAGGAATGGTTGGGGCCAGCAGAGGAGCTTCAGAGGTGGAGCATGCAAGATACAAATCATGAACCTGTGTTTTACTCCCAGCAGAGAGTTAGGTTTCTCAAATATGAGGTCAGAGAAAGTAGATTCAAGTTTCAAAGGTGTGGAGGAAGCTTTTAGCCCTGGGTGGCTCACAACTTTGTTCTGTAGCCTTGAGGATGAAAAAGGAAAGTCCAACCTTAATTTTCTGGTGATGCTTGGAAGGCGTTAGATGAGTGCATTCATGAGCAGATTTTCTGGCAACAAAATGGGATCTGATCTCTTGCCGTATCTCCGTGTTGAGTCTTTGTTTCCAGCCCTAGCACTTTGCTTTGTTCCTCTCCTGATGCTCTGGCAGCTGGAAGGTGGAACTTGCAGAGGAAACCAGCTGTACTCCAAGCTTTTGCTTGGCAAAGTTGCTGAACACAAGTTCTTTGGGGTTACTGGGCTTGGCCTCCAGCTTTGAATCTCTCCTGTGAGCCTTTACAGACAGGGCTAATCCTGAAGTAATCCTGAAAATATGGGTGAAATTTGTCAGCCTGTGACAGAAGCAATTGAACTTAAATGATCCCAATACTTTCTTCTGACCCTAACGTTGTCTCAGAAAAGGCCTGGAACAGAAACAGCCTCCCAGCCTAACATACCAAAGGAAAAGCATAGTCAGTAGATAGATGTTAATCTTGTAGAAACTCTGGAAAACAATTTGTTTTTTCTCTTTCCCTGTCTGCCACCACCCTTTTCATTCTTTCTTAATCACATGCATACCTGTTAGCCCTTGGCCACTCAGGACGTTTGCAGGAAGAGATCTCTGTTGCTTGGGAGCTAATCAGCTTCTGCTGCTTGTCCTTTCTCCACCTGAAGTTCTCAGGAGATCTCCTACTCCTGCGTCACCAGCAAGACTTTAGATGTAAATTAAAAGCCCTTCCCTGCCGCCCATGGGGAGAGCCCTCGAGTCCTTCAGCCCAGCAAGCTTTCCTTAGGCACCATGAAGCATTAAGTCTTCCATGGGCACTCTAAGAGCTGTAAGATTTATTTGCCTTTTTAAAGCAGGCATTTTAAAAGCTTGTGTGACGGTATAATTCTTTGTGAAACAGACTTTCTTCACCTGTGACACTAACACTTACTATGATGTGATCAGTTATCTGTGATCTCTAGCAACCTCTAGTGCTAACTGCTTATTCTGTGTACCCCTTGTGTTTTTCTCTTTGTGGGGAAACAGCATGATGAGCGTTTGCTAACATTAAGAAGTGGGTTAGATGGATCAAGAAGATGTGGAGATTGTCAGAATGCTTTCTTAAAAACTAAACTCATTTTTTGTTTAGATTTCTGGACAGGCATTAAGTTCTAGTACCTTTTGTTTTCTATCATTTGTAGACATACTAGTACTTTTCCATATATCTGAAGCATATTATTTATTACTGTTTGTGTGCCACAAAAGGTAAGTTGACATCTGTGTGTCGCAGTCCTCCATGCTGTGAATCTACCCTCCTAGTCCTAACTGTGCTATGGAAAAAGTGCACGTGCCCTTAGACATCGTGGTGAGCATTTTAATTGAGCATATCTTGGAGCGCTTTGTAAGTATAGATCAGAAAAGTGGTGTTTAGCAATAGATGCTATCTGCAGAGTAATATGTACTTTTAAGTCTGCTGTTGTTCAGGGCAGGGCACCTGGAGGGGAAAAAAAGAAACAAAAGTGAAATCATTATCTTGAAAAAGATAACTCAAGCATCAACAAATGAAAAACACAGAGTAAAGGTATTTGACCCAAGGTAAGAACAATATTAAATACCACGGCATGGTCCCTGCCTCAAAACATTTTCCATCAGAAAAAAATAAGATACCAAGCAAATTGGTGTCCTAAAAATAGGCAAGTGGTTTAGACACTGACTGGCTGTCAGTTTGTCTGGTTATGGTTAGGGACAGGTATCTGTCCCAAGAAATGGTAGTGTGAGTACTACTTTTGCTGCTGAGCTCACCGATTCCTTTCTGGTTCTGAATAGGGGATGTATGCTCTTGATCAGCAGGCACAGGACAATTAAATCTGGCCCTAAATCTTTCTGGTAAGTCACGCTGCCAAGCATCCGTGCGTGCCCTGTGCAAGGAGCACACGCGTGCCCAGCAGCCGCGGTGCTTTCCGCACGCCGTGGCCTTGGAGCGGCACCATGGATCTGTGAGTGGTTTGCGTGTGGGGGGGTAATTCCTGCGTGTGCAGGACTGCCCCGGGGTGGGTCTAGGATGACTCCTGCAGCCTGTTTATGAGGACAGCCTGTGCCTGTGATACGGGCTGTTGGCCAGATGGACTTTAGAACTGTATTCGGCTCCCTGTAGCCATTATCTCTGTGTGTTGCTTTGTATCTTTTTCCCTGTTCCTAGCAAAAAAACAAGTCCTGGGTCAGATGGTAATCAAATGTGCTGCCCCAGGCTGGCTGTGGTCAGCTGAAACAGTGCAAGGAGCAGTATCTTTCTTGGTCCTGATAACTGTGCTGTACTGAAGAGGCTGCGCGGCTGTGAATACCATTGACAAGTCCCTCTCAGCTCAGGATGGCCAGTTAAATATCGTTGGTGTGGTTTTTTGTTTGTTTTGCTTTCTTCAAGATAACCCTGTTTACTGTTGTGCGGGATCATGACAAGTCCTGGGGAAGGCAGGCAACGTGCGAACGGATCAGCATCAATTGCAGGAATATGGGAAAGTGGAGATCCAAAAGATTCGGGGCTGCGCTTGCAGCGGGTGAATCACCACTGACACAGGTGCAGATGGGCAGATACATGTCGGAAACCCCGTGAGCACGTGGAAATGTGGGCAGTGCCTTTTGCTGTGTTCCCATGTTCATGCTCGGGTAGTGCCTGCTGCTGCTGTTGACACCCAGGCTGTTGCACAAGCAGGCAGGTACAGGTGCAGTGGCCAAAGGGTGTGTATCAGCAATTACAGTCAGCTGTAACTCTTTGTTTTTCCTGCACTGCGCTGATCGATGAGATACTCTGCTGCACTTCAAGGGGTGGGGGGGAGCAGTCTGTTGAGCAAAAACTGCCGTCATTGCTTTAACCAAAGATGCTTTGCTGCAGGGGATGGTTAGGAGGAGAGAGGAGCGAGTCTGCCAAGGAAGGTACGGGGAGATGTGTCAGCAGGGCTGCGTAACTCCCTGTGTGCCCACAGCAGGGTTTGGTAACTGCCCGCAGCCTTACCGGCATTTATTTTTGTGTTTGTTTTTTACCGGATGCCAGTGAAGTCATGGTGGTGCCAATGTTGTAACTCGCCATTGATAAAGGGGGAGGAGTGTGTTCTGCAGGGAAAACAAGGAGCAGGCCACGCTCTGGCTGCTCCAGCCCATGTGGGAAACCCAGAGGAGATGTGTGCAGGCACAGCCAGCACCCAACCTTGCTGCATGAATGCAGAGCAATGGCAGGTTTGGGGCAGTATTTGATGCCAGTATTCTGGACGCAAGTTATATGGATGCTTGCAGGCTTGTTTTGGAAATATATTTTCAGGTTGCAAAAGCTTGTACTTCCTCCCCATGAATTACTGAAGCACTGGGCTGTTTGGTTGTCGGGCAAAATCTGTGTGATGTGCTTATGCAATTTATTAACAGCCCTTGTTTTTCTGCTTGGAAAAACACAGCTTTTCTGTGCTGTGTTACCGTGACCTGGCTCTTTAAAGATATTGTTGCAGGGCTCTGCATCCTGAGAGGGAGGAAAAAAACAAAAGCAACTGAATGAAAATGGCCTTTTTGTTGGAGAAGGGGGAAAAATAAAAGCTGAGCTACATGAAAGCAAATCAGACAACCCCCTGAAAAGGCACTCTGTGGCTGCACACTGTTAGTTTTCAGCCACCCCATGACGTGAAGTGCCTGATCTGCTGCTGTTGAAAAAGGCTTGTAGCAGTGCTCCGCGATAAGTTATGCTGTTGGAGAAATGGCCCTGTATGTAAAGAAGCAGAGTACAAATGCCACGTGATTCTCCCAGCTTTGCTGCTTCACACTCAGTGATATTTGTGCAGCTCCCGCTTGCCCGGGCTGCTTCCCCGGGGCTTGGCTGGCCAGGAGGGCAGCGTGTGCCAGTGCACCCAGAAACAAGCTGCGGGCCCTTTGGCACGGGGTGAGCCCACAGGCTTCATTCAGAGCCCTCAGTGATCTCTGAAATGAGGCATGCGAGCCCTGCCTGCTGTCGCACAGAGCCTCATTCATTGCCAGCCCTGCTGCTGGCAGCCCCAGAGCCCGCAGCCGCCGCCGAGTGCCCTTCTGACGACGGGGAGCAGAGGAGGGATGGTGGGCGAGATGTGGAAGTGAGTTCTGGAGTCCCTCACTGTTCAATACCTGCATTGACTGCGGCACGTAACTCCTTTTGAAAGCCCAAATAATGCCTCCCAGCCCTGATACTGGTACAGTGTTTTTTCACTTGACCGCTTTACAGAAAGAACAAAAATTATGCTGCCAAACTGCAGTTCAGCACCGTGTTTATTGACATAAAAGCTCAATACAGCAGAGAAGAAAACTTTAAGCTAAATGATTTCTCAGTTACGTGGTACCAATGCTATGAACAGAGATCGGTATTGTCAGGAAGTATTTGAACCTATTCATGAAAAGAAAAAAAGGCAATCTCAGGGTATGTGCGTTCTTGTCCACATAGAGTTCTTGTGCTGTGAGTGCTCATCAAATAGCTACATTGCCGTGTTCGTTGTCGCAGTTTTTGAGCAATCTCCCTCTGTAGACTTGGTACTGATGATGCTTTCTGAAACGGGACTGCAGCTGGGAGCAGAAGTCACCATGGCAGTAGAAGTAGCAGGCACCGCCAGGGGTAGGTTGGAAGCGGTGCCCACTCTGTAACGTGACCTGGCGCTGGACAGGGTGAGCGCTGCTCTTGGAAAGGCTTTGGATGCTTCTATCGAGTTTGAATGTGAATTTGGCAAAGAGGAATGGAGAGAAGGGATGGCTGTTTGCTTTGGAGCATCTCTTGTGCTCTGCTGTGTGTGGCACTGCTGCTAAAACAAAGTGCTCCCCGTTCAGCCCTTCCTTGCTGATGGGGGATGTGGGTGAGCTCACATGGCCGGAGCCAGGCGGTGTCTCCGGGAAAACGTGATCCCCGATACGAGTCCGAGGAGCTGCCTCACTGTGTAATAGCTTGAGCTGTTGTGCAACCCGCCTGTAATCTGAGCGCCGGGTTGCAGGTTTTTGTTGCATCACTGGACCTTCTCTTTCATTATTGGTTTAGGAACATTAGACAGATCTCATTTATATAATTAGGCGCTACGCAGCTCCGGTGACATGTTGTTTTGAGCAGTGAAACAGCGTAATCCTGTCATGCCTGGCAGAGCCAGGCAGCCTGGCACCTGAGCAGCTCCTCTGCAGGCAGGGGACAAGTCACCTGTGTGGGGACATGGATGCTGGGCGGTGTTACGTGCGGGCACGTGGGTGGAGAGGTGACACCCAGGTGGTTTGCTTCATTTTCTGAGCATTGTTGTCCCCTCCCAGCGTTTACCTGTGGGGTCTGCGGACAGCCTGGCGAAGGGATGCTGAATGGTTTTACTGATGTGTCAGTGGCTGCTAGGTGCAGATATTTGCCTGCAATATGTATGTGTCTGTCCTTATCATTTGCTTTCTAAGCACAATAAAAGTGTTTTGTTTTGTTTTGTTTTTTTCCTCATTTCCACAGTCATATTTTTAGTTTTTCAGTTAGGGTGCCTTGCAACTGCTGATGACTTGGGTTTCATCCCTGCTGCGGAGCAGTGCTACCTCGCTCCATTTCCAGGTTGGAATTGAGACAGGTCACAGTTAAGACAGATTCCAGCTGGGAACCCATGGGCTGCTGCCCAAGCAGTGATGTCACATTCAGGCCTGGACCAGGGGGCTGGAATGTCAGGGCACCCCAAGGCCTTCCAACATCAGGTATTGTGCGAGTCTTGTTTGCTTTTAGTGTATTGGTGAGATCTCTAACGGGGCACAAAAATATTGCAAACAGCAAACCCATGTCTTTGGCATCTGTCTCGAAGCTCTGGAGGGGAAAATGTGTGTCTGGTTGTAAGGAGAGTGAGCAGGGAAGTGCTTGGTTGGTTGCTGCCTTGCTTCCCTCTTCCACCGACATGGAAAGATCGATGGCTATAAGTTCAAGGAAGTGCTTTCAAAGGAGTTGAAGGCTAAAACTCAGTGTATATGAAAGAAAATAAAACATCTATATGTCATGCCATTGCATGCGGTGCAGAGAAAACAATAACATTGAGCCGTTCACTATAATCCATTAATTCGGATTTCCAAGAGGTGGGAAAGAAAACTTGTCTTATTTTAAAACTCTTAGCTTTTCTTCATGCAGCGTGCCATCTCGGATACTCCCCTCTAAGCAAAACGTATCCACTGTTTAATTCTGGAGGAACCTGGGGTGTGGGTGGTAAATGTGATGAGCAGCGTTCTGCCCTCCGCTGTGCTGGTAGAGATTTAGTGTGAGGCAGCGGTTAGCGGATCCGCTTTGCCTGTACATCTGTAGAGCAGATTTTAGGCAAAGGAATTTTTATTTTCCCATTTATATTGCCAGTATGTGTCCATAGCCATAGCAAATTACTATGTCCCACCGAGTTGTGCTGCTCTTCTCCAGCTTTGGTGGGATCCGCTTGGCTTTCCTATGCGGTAAAGAGGCTGCTGCTCCCAAGGTGGCTCCGTAGCATGTGACTGTGGGAAATGTCCAGGCTCCTTTCCCTAAATAATGAGGAAGCCTGGTTCAGAGCATGGGGTAAACTTCCAAAAAGGTCTCGTGAGTCAGTTTTTCCTGGGAGGCTTAGCAGAGGCAGGAAGAGGACGTCCTGCAATGAGAACATCACGATGGGTAAGTACAGGCCGTGTATTAAAAGCAACAAGATAGCAGCAGCGTGCAGATGTGCATCCAGCAGGAGCTGAGGAGGGGAAGCAGGGCTTTCCTGGACAGCAGTTGATATGAAATTGTGAGGAGGTTTTGTAACGCGCAACAGCCAAAACTCGGAAATACTCCAGAGGTTTGTTTGGGTGCCTTAGCTGCAGGATTGGCTGTGTTTGGGTGTCTTGGCTATCCAAAGGTTCCAGCTGTATCAAATAATCCAAAATAATGAGCAGTTCATCTCCGAGGCCATTAGTGCCCTGTTCTTGGTGCTGTTTTTTGGGTTTGTTGAAAGCTTCATTACTGCAATTACAAACAGATGGTGAGATAACTCGTTCTACGTGTCAAAACTATCAGTGTGCAGAGAAGAAAACAAGTAATGCTGCTCAGAATGAGAAAATGGATTTGTGTTCAGGGAAAAAAAGAAAAAAAAGAACAAGCTGGGAAGTGTTTTCCTCTGCGATGGCCGTGTTTTGGCAGACAGGGAGTTCTATGCTCGCTTGGCTGGGCTCTGCAGAGAGCCAGCTGTGAGCAACTGCCCCCGAGGTCTGGATGCTTTGGTTCCTGCTGAGCACCTGCCTTCATCTGGGCCTTGCTGGCTGCTTCTGCCCACCTTTGCTCTGCTCTTTTCTGCCCTCTCCCTTCCCAGCTGACTGCTCTGGTGTGATTTAAACACAGGATGACTCCGGCTCTCACTGTTTGCAGTTGCGGTCATTTGGTTCATTTAGAAATGTGCAGAGAGCACCTGCTGATGTGTGACTCCTCTGCCTGTAAAGACGCTCATCACCTCTAAGCTACCAGGCTCTATTTTGGGGAAAAGAGCTTTTTTATTGGAAAAAAAAAATTACATATGTAATCGCCCATTTTCACATGAGTTACCTTTTCTTTTTAAAAGTGTGCTTACGCATGCAGGAGCTATCCCATAGCATTTCCATGGGGAGAAGAAACCTTTAAGGAAAGGGTTATTTGATTTGGACAGCTTTACTGATTGTGCAGTTCACATACGGAACTGAAAGTGTATCATAAGACTTTTTAATATTCTTTGCGTCTCTCTGTACTAATCTAAGAAATCGTCCAGAATAAAAGCAAACAAAACAACAACCTGTAAGGATGTTACGGTCGGTGTTGCTGCTTTTGCATTGGGAAACCAGTTGATTTTCTCCACTTGCTAATACTTTCCAAGTCACAAACATCTAAGTGAGTTTTGCATGTGCGTCTCTGTATACACACCCTCATTCCTTAATGGATATGATGAAAAGCTCGCAGTGATTCACAGCAGACTCACTGGGTACTTTACCAGCATTATCTATGCCCATGCTGCTTGCCAGCTCACGGGAGTAGCAATAAGCCCTCCTTTCTCTGCCCGAGAGTTGTATGGTATCGAAAGCCAAGTTATTGGTCTCCCAAACGAGTGAAACCACCGTGTTGCTGTAGTGTGTGCCTTGGAGAGAGGTGTTGATCACCAACCTCTCAGATCAACACGGGCTCGCTAGTAGGAGCCTTGGGTTAATGTTGCTTACTTAACGTAGTTAATCATTGCTTTATCAAACCGTAACCGTGCTTTAACATGCGGTCCTGCAAGTAACACTGCAGGAATGCTGGAGGGAAGTTCCAGGCTGTTGGTTTGTGACTGGGGGGGTGATTTTCACAGGTTAATGAATCCAAAGAAGGTTTGCTTCCCGTGCCTGGGATTGAAGAATTCATGCAGTTCTTGCTGCTGCAGTTGTTTGCCACAAAAATATAATTTAGAAACGTGTGACACCAGAATTAAGTTGTTGTTGCACAGTCATGGGCTCCTTCTTTTTTCTTTCTTTTCCTTGATGCTTTAAGAGGAACAAGAGGGTAAACTTTGTTCTTTTTCCAATTTGAAATGCTCTGTGCTGAAGTGTATATTTGTGGTAAAATGCCTTTTATGCACGCAGCGCCCTGCAGCGCCTCACCAAACGCTCTCCCCATTCCCCAGCAGGAGCCTGCCAGCAGAAAACAGAAAAGTTTCAGTACCAGCTCTCAGAGCACAGGTGTCCAACCGACACTACAGCGTTCAGGCTCTGCTGTGCTTGTGATGGATGAATGAAGGAGGCTTGTTTTGCAATGCATCATCTCCCAGTGTTGTACCTTCCCCAGCCAATTCACCGAACACAATTGATTCCCCAGCCAGTAACCAGCTCTGCCATTGTTCCTGATGCGCTTGTAATTGCGCTTTGAACTCGGCAGGTTGGATCAGGCTGCGAGATTCCCTGATTACAGATGCTTTCCCAACCAGGCAGCGTAGGGGCAGCGTCTCCTCCGGCTGGTCCAACAGGAGCAGGCGGTGCAGCGCGCTTGCGTTGGGGTGATGGGTGCCTATCCTCAACCCTTCCCAGTGTGGTAACCAAACGATGGCCTGAGGTGCCCCGATAGCTTTGATTTAGGTAATGCAATCTCCCACACAGTGTTTATTTAATAAACAAAATCACAACCTGTGCTTTTTCTCCTCTTGCCATTCAATCCAATCTGACTGCTCTTCCCAGGTGTGCTCCGTAGACCAGGCTCAGCCCTGGGGCTGGAGCAAGGGGAAGGCTTTGCCTCAGAGCAGGAAATCTGCCTGTGGAAAAGTGTAGGCAGCCCATAAGGGTTTGGCAGAGGCTTGTTGCTAGATTTTGGGCTTCATCTGTCAGCCGTCTGCCAGCTATCACCTGCATTTGGTGCTTTTGCCTGTTCCAAAATGCAAAAAAATCTTGTGATAAAGAGGGTTCACAGGAGGGAGCAGCTGAGGGAGCTGGGGTTGTTGAGACTGGAGAGGAGGCTCAGGGGAGGCCTTATCGCACCCTACAACTGCCTCAAAGGAGGTTGTATCGGGGTGGGGATCGGGCTCTTCTCCCAAGCAACAAGTGATAGGACAAGAGGAAATGGCCTCAAGTTGCACCAGGGGAGGTTTAGGTTGGATATTAGGAAAAATATCTTCTCTGAAAGGGTTGTGAAGCACTGGAACAGGGAAGCGGTTGAGTCACCATCCCTGGAGGTATTCAGAAGATGCGTGGATGTGGTGCTTAGGGACATGGTTTCATGGTAGACTTGGCAGTGCTAGGTTAATGGTCGGACTTGATGACAGAGGTCTTTTCCAACCCAAATGATTTTGTGGCTTCCATCCCCATCAGCCTAAGCGTTACAGGGCTGGTCTGGGTGCTCAAACCAGGCTCCCCAGCAGCCTCACTGCTCCCCACACCTTCCCAGACCCCACTGACTCCTTCTTCCTCTTTTGCAGGAGCTGAACCTCGTGTCCTGCCCTGTGCTTGCTGGGGGAAGGCCCTGAAGGACATCTTGGAGTGACGGTACTGCTTCATGCAGTTCAAGTAAGGACAAATGTTTTGGCAGCTCTCGTGTATAAGTGAGCACTGAGGCGAGGTGTTTTGGAGAATGGGTTTGCCTAGCTTACCTGCTTCATAGCAAGAGGGGATGCTCGACAAATTATTTTGCCATAAAATAATTTTTTTTTCAGAAGAAGCAAGAAAAACAAAACCACAATCTAGAAAATAAATAAATAGAATGGTATGAAGAGTGCTGAAGGATTATGTGAAGAATTGTGCTCTCACAAGTGAACTCGCAGCAGTTCTGCAGGGTCTCGCCCTTTCCATCGAGCCTATGCCATGGTATAAAATTGCACTTAACGCTTAGGGCACCAGCTGCTCTTCCCTGTTATTTCAAGGCACTGAGTGCATGTCCTGAGGGCGGACAGGCGGTTGTGGCATTCACAGCCTGAGGATTTCCCTGGGGGCTGGTCCGGATGGGAGCTCAGCTCCACAGGGCTGGCTTCCCCGGGAGGACGGCTCCTTGCTGGTGCTGTGCCCCCTGCCCCATGCCCTGTCCTGCACCATTCCGGGTGTCCAAGGCTTGTTTTTCAGTTCCAAGGGCTTCTCGGTGCGGTGAACCAGATCAGGGCATGGATCTGACCTAAAAGCTAACGCACAGTTGCTGCAGGACTGTCAGGAGCTGCTCTGACTCATGCAGTTACACCCATTCTCTCCAAAAAGCCTAGAATTGGCAAAAGCTGCTAGCCTGAAGCAAAGAAACTGCGAGAGTCTTCTTTGGAAATGGGTGCTTGGGCTCTCTCGAGGGAGGAAGGGAGGGAGGAAAAGCACTGCACGGGAGTTGTTTTCTCCTCCCGCTGTGTCTAACCTGTTTACCTTCTGCAGCATCTCACATTTTCCATGGCGGAGACCAGAAAGACTGGGGCTTTGAAAGCAGCGTGTTTAGCAGCGCGGGGTCCAAGTCATTTGGCGTTGCTGAGCTCTTGCAGCAGCTGGGCGGATTAACCATAAACTGCTGTTACTCTAGGGGGACAAGTTCTGTGATTATTTTGGTTTGTTTTCTTCAGTGGGTTCGGCAGGGGAGTCATACCTATTTTCAGATCTCAAGAAAAGAAAAAAAAATAAATCTTTGGCAAAGTTATGAATGAAATGTACTTTGCTGGGAAATAATTCCTGTGAGGACGTGGCTGGCGGAGGGCAGGTCCCCGAGTCCATCATCAGCTCAGCTGCTCGCTAGCTGAAAGTGCTGGGGCATGGTTAGAGGAGGAATACACTACACCGGTTGCTGCACAAGAAGAGCAACTTGTGGTTTGATTAGCCATTAGTTTCTTAGCTTATTGTTCATTTCTGGAGCACGGGAGCTTGGGATGAGCAGCGCTTGCTGCAAGGGAAGGTGCCAGACCCTTCCCAGGGCTGATTTCTGCCATGCCCAGCAGCAGCGGTCCCTGGGTGCAGGCAGCAGGCGCTGCTCACCTGGCCTCCTGGGAACAGCCTCTGCATCGCGGCTGCTTTCGGGTGTGCTTCCTCTGAAGGACCTGGAAAAAGTTGTGCTTGAGTTTAGGAGTGGCTTTCCTTATTCCTCGTAGCCTTTCCTTTTTTCTTTTTAATTTGCCTGCTGGTCAAGTATTTCCATAATTGTGCTTGTAATGATCGTCTTTTCATTTCAGTCATACAGTGGTTGGTGCTTAATGAACTTCGCGTTAATGAACTCTGTAATATTTAAAACAGGCGTAACATGAAGAGGAAAAAAAACAACACACAACAACAAACAACAAGAACCAAAAGCCAAAAAGCAAACCAGTAATAAAGGGATGTATGTCCACTCCCCAAATTTAATCCTGCATTATAACATAATTGCGTGGAGCTGCCTGGCTGGCGAACAGCTGCGCAGCGTGGGCTCTCGGTTCTGCATAGCTGCTTGTCCCTGAGCTGGGGTAATAAATGATTTACTGGTGCGGCTGGGACCTGTGGGCGCTTAACCCATTCGGCTCCTCAGGGGCCAGCCTGAAAGACTGCTTTGTAAAGGCTGCCGGAAGAAATGGTTTCAGGTGCGAAGCTGGACAGATTGCAAAGCTTGCTTTATTGCTTGTGGGCTAGTTGCAGAAACGCTCGAACGCAGGTGAGGTGGTGAAATTGGGTAGAATCTGTTTTTGAGTGGGTAGCACTTGCTAGGAGTTGATGAATGATGTGCGTTTTTCATGACTTTAATGCCACAGATGGGATGCTCCAGTAAAACAACTATTCTGTGGCTACCTAAATAAAGTATTTGTTAGAGGACGCTATTTTTCCTATAATTGCATTATTGAAAGAAAAAGAGCACTTAAGAAGAAACAGTTCTTAATCTTGCAGGGGCAGATGTTTTTGTGCTGTATAGCAGGGAGTGGGGTGAGCACAGGGGCTCGAGTAGGAAACCTGGGGTTTCTGGTGAGGCTTCTTCTTTTGGCAAAAAAGACCGAGCACACGTTTCCAGAGTATGTCTGTGATGCTGAGAGCTGGAGCATTTGAAAAGGGAGCTTAGATGGAAAAGCAAGTCATGTATTCCTCAGAAAGGTAAAGTGCATTCAAAAGTTGGGTACAGAAACTCTGACCAAAACGAGAGCAGAGACATCTTTTGGATCTTGCTCTTGATGCCAGTTTTTCCAACTCTACCTCTGGCTTTGGCATTTAAGGTTGGTGTGTGCACTCACTAAAATATGTACTGGCTAATGACCTGGTTTGCGCATGATAGGAAATGCTTCTCATTTGTCATCATAAAAATATGCCTGGTGCTTTGGGCCTCATGAATTGTTTTCCACTCCAGGCCTGTGTTTTTGGGAGCGCAGTACCAGTGCCGTGCCTTGCAGAGCACAGAGGAGGAGGTCTTATCGCTCATCTCTAGCACTTGTTTTTTGTTTTTCCTTGCTACAAACCATACAGGGTAATATCGAAATCATCATTGCTCAGTGCAGTTCTTAAAATAGCACAGCACTGAGAGTCTGGAGGACAGTAAGGTGGAGAAAGTTAGTGTAAGGCCACATCCTATAGCCAGGAGTTCAGGGATCGATGGCTAAAGGCTCTCCCACTGCAGGTGTTTCAGTGCTAATGACAGCTGTCCATCAGGCTCATCCATTTTATACCCTTGCGTAAAACCCTCCCCAAATCCTGCTCTTCCCTTCCCATCACATTTTGCCTGGTGCTGTGCAGCTGGAGGCACTGTAGGTGCTGTAAAGCACATCTCCATTTCCAGAGGTAACCAACTGCAGTCTTCATGCTTCTGTTTTGCCTGCCCAGCTTGGCACACCTGGGGCTGGACCCCATTTCTGCAGACAACGCTGGATTTACTTTTCCTTTGAGAACTGGGGCTTTTCAAGAAGCTAAGCACCCAAAGTCAATAACGGCTCTTACAAACGTGGTTTATCTTTGAGGACTTCCTTAGAATTCATTCCTGAAATGTGTATTCAAGCTACGCAGTGCATTAAAAGGTATCAGCTAGGTTTTACTCAGATGAAGGGGCATCGAGAAGATCTGCTAAGGATTTCTGGCAGTTAATATTTGAGCCTGGGCTCAATGTTTCATGCCTACGTGAAACAGCTGCCCCAGAACCTGTTGTAGGACTTAATTTGAGTATAAACATACGTGTGCTTTTGCGTACATGCTGCACTTTAATTCAAGTCAACTGTTAGGTCTTAACTTTATTAGGATGTAGCTACTTGAGCTGAAGATGGGGCCTGTGGTTTTTTATTTTATTACAGCAACACGGTAGCTACTTTTTAAATGCTGTTTGGATTAGGAATTGGTATCTTAATTATTGTTTGCCTTTAGTAGTATTTTAAAGTAAAAATTGACAAGCGAAGGCAGGGTTGTATCTTATTACAAGTGAATTGTTTGACAGCGTGTGTGTATTGTAAAATGTGAAATTAATCGCCCTGTGCTGATGACCCTTGTACGTTTACAAAAGGCTGGTCTTCATGGTGCACAAATAGATTCCGGACACAGGAAAGAGGCTTATGACAAGAGGATGAGATCAGTTTGTATAATTAGAGCTAGCTAATAATCCTTTTACTCTGTTGTTTCAGCTTCTACAGTATCTTCATTTATTTGAAATTGAGCATATGGACTGGAGGGTGATAACTACAGTGATTTGAGTTTTGTGGGGGTTTTCTGTCGAGTGGTGGCAGTGAAGAATCCAGATGTGCATCTGGGAGAGCTTGCTGCCTTCCTCTGCTGGGCATGGGGGATGCCGCTGCTTTGATTAACCCCGCACTACTTGATCTGCTTCCAGGGTTTGGGGAGGAATCAAGTAACCCATTCAATGATTTTTGACAATTGTGAGATACCAGTGGTGCAAAAGAAGAGATGTAGTCCTGAAACCCCAAGTTTTTGGCCAGGTGTTCGTCCGTGGAGCAAGAAAGGGTTGACAGAGCTAGGTAGGGGAGTGGGAATAGCATTGAAAAAGCTTGATCTGAGATACATACATATATATACATGTGTGTGTGTGGATGTGTAATTATGTCTGTACAGCCTCCTTAGCTTTGTGTGGAGCTTTGTTATTTGGAGGAAGATAACTGGAAAAACTGGGGAGCAGGAAATCACGTTGCTGGGAGGTGGGTGACCCGAAACCACAGCCCCATGGTCCAGACCAGGCTTCAGCCCATTAACAGCACGGGTCCGTTCCTGCCACCAGGAAGCTGAGCTACATTAAGCAAAGCGAGTTAATCTATATCCAGAGCGTTTTATTAAATCATCAGTCAATTAAATCAGTGACGCTCTGTTAGCTTTCGTTCCAGCGAGCTCTGCACGCAGTTATTAAGCTGTTGCTGTAGCAACTCTTGTGCTTCTGTTTGTTGGGCTGGTGCATGCGAAGGCCACAGTGCTGAGCTCTCCAACAACATTCAAAACTTAATAATGATAATAATAATAAAATGGGCTGATTTTGTAGTTCTTTTTCACTCTTTTGCTGGGAAGGAGGGCATCAGAAAGTTTCATTTATGTTTTGTGCTGTTAAAGCCAACTGCATCCACCTGGTTTTCCAGAGGGTGACTTGCAGGGCTGCCTCTGGTCCTTGGGAGGTGAGGGACAGAAGAGCCAGGCCGACACAAAATGTGTTTAAACCTCCTTTCCATCGCTCACAGCCAAGAGAAACTCCTCTGTATTTGTAATTGAGTGGCAACATATGGTTTTGTTTGCAGACAGGATGCAGCTGGGAAGCAGCATCACCTGTGGAAATGCTGCACGAGCGATTTATTTTTAATAAGCAATCAATTTAGTGACAAAACATAATCTTCAGCAAGTTACATGAATTCAGATAATTGTATACAAATATCTGGGATATTTTTTTTAAGCTCACCACTTTCCTGCTCAGCTGCGATAGTACACGCCGTGCTGCCTTGCGCTGGGAACTTCAGGGCTGCCACACCTTTGAGGAGAGGTTTCTCATTTCCTCGCCTCTTCTCCTTTCCACAGTCAATGGCTTTTGCTGGTGGTTTCGCTTACCTGTGTGCTTGCAAAGGAACCTTTGGATGGGTTACTTGCCTAACTCCTCCACCCTCCCATTTCTGACCAAATATGTAAAATTATGCCTTGTTATATCTACAGGGAATGTCGTTCTGCGTTTAGTAACATAATGCCCGGAAGCACATACATTCATCTCCTGTCTTAAGGTTTATTTTAGTCACTGCAGTTGCAGCTGCTCTATTTATACAAATTTCTCCCTGTGTACAGTTGAAGAACTGGGTTATTGGTTTATTTCTCTGACTAAACCAAATGTAGGCTTTGCCCTCATTTTTTTTGTTGTTGTTGTCGGCTTGCACATTAGAGGGCATTAATACATCATTTAGAAACGTTGGTCATTTTATGAATAGCGATTTCTGGTATCCCTTCAGTGTGAATGAAGCTAATGGGACTAGGCAGGCAAACAACCCAGGGTTTCACCCAGTGCCACCAGGTGAGAGTAAGTTATTGCAGATCTGAACTTTGCAGGAAGATAACCAGCAAAATACTAGACAAGGCAATGCAAGTAAAATTAATGTTGTACAAGACATTGGTGTTTTAGTTCTTTGTGTGAAATTCAAGGCTCCATCAGGAACTCATCTGCACATGGCCAGCTTGTCTTTCAGCCTGCCCCACACTTGCTGTTTCCTCCTGTCTCTGTTTATCTGCTGGAGTTTACACCAGGAACACTTGGGGGCCCGAAACCCAATCCTCCTGATATTTCTAAGCACTTCATAAATTAACGTTTTGTAAAACCGTAGCGTGTGGGAGTGCCCATGAGGACGCGGTGCCTTGCTGACTGAGGTTATGGTTTTGGAAGCTTGCTTTTATTTTTGTGTTGTGGCCCCGTAGGATGAAGTCAGGGCCCTGAGGTGTGGTGCTCCTTGGTCCTCACTCAGCCCATTCACATCAGTGGCAGGACTGCCCATGGTGCCAGCAAGCACTGACCGGATCCAAATGGGTCCAGCTGAATAGTTAGTGTAATCCCCGAGTTTCTTTAAACTCTTTAGCAGTTTGGGTTGTTCCTCTAAAGAGGGAGGATCTGAGGAGTGCTTGTAAGACATTTTAGTGTAGGTTACCCCACCATGTGTATGTCTGTCGATGGTAGCATTGCAGTGCCAAAGTCTGCTGATAGCTGGCTTTCTTCTAGCTGATTTGCACGCCTAGGGCTGCTCTGATATCTGTGGGGTATATGTGCTTTGGGGTACCCGGGGCAGTGTTCCTCTAGACCCCTGAAATCACAAAGTTTAGTCCTTACAAGGACTGGCATCCTCACACTGCAGCGTTACAGAGCTGTTTTTGCGTGATGCAGATTCTGTTACAGTTTGGAAAAAAATTCTCCTCCTCTGACTCTCAGCCTGGCCAACGCTGTGATGCAGTGCCCGTTACAACTGGAAAGTCATCCTGCTTTCTCTGCATTTCTGCTTATCTATTCAAATGCCTTCCATGAGATCTGTAACTTCATCAGATTCTCCGTGTGTTTTTTGGCTGTCCTCTCCTACCCACAACCACAAGCTCTTTATGGCTGGGGCTGTTTTTGTACAGCTGGGAGCGTGTGGTTGAAGCTTTGCAAATACAGATCATTGTTTCTAAAATCAAATGCTAAAATAAGATTTTTTTTTTTTTTTAAAGTATTTAGATAAAGGTAAGATTTAGCAAAACTTAAACTTGAACTGTATCTAAAACTGAAGTTTACCTTAAAAAGAAGCTTAAAACAGAACTTCAAAAGCTTGAAGAACTCAGACACTTAACACTGAAGTGTATTTAGTCATGTGCATGGTGCATAAAGGAGAGGAGAAGGGAGAGGTGGGATCCCACAGGGACACCGAGTGGTTTCAGTGCCTCTGATCACCCCCTGTCAGATGTTACCATATCCAGAGAGACCAAGCACAGTAGTTTGTCCTCTTCCATTTTATTTTGTGCAAAATAACATGGAATTTCTCTACAAGAGGCTTCAAGAGCTCTCACTGTATTTGTTCTTTAATGCTTAACAGAGCAGAAAGGCATCCTTCCCGTTCTGAGAAGGCTTCAATACCGTTCGGTTTTACTGACCTGTGCAGTTCTTTGTAATGCCTAAAACCACTGTTGCTTTTATGAGCTTGAACCTGGACTTTTATTTCATGTCCTACTTTAAAATTTGCAAACACAAGGGATTTCATTGTGGTATCCTAAGGGGAAAAAAGGAATAAAATTCCAGAACCCCTGCAAGATAAGCGTCTGCATGGCCCTAAAGCCTGTCAGAAACCTCATGGACATTGAAATCCCAAAGGTTCAGCTGTTTGGGAAAAGGCACATGAGTATAAAGGCAACTGCTACTGGAAAAAAAAAAAAAAGATCTCAACATCTGGGGACATCTGAATGTGCCCATAGATAATTAATCATACAGGCAGGAGAAAAGGGTGAGTTTGTTGTCAGATGAATTCCTTTTGTTCGCTTTCTATAAATGTTTCAGTAAGTGGATTTATGGGAAGCCTTTCCTTTTGTTGACATTGAGGATCTCCATGTAGTCCTGTGGGATGATGCAGTAAGCCTGGGTGCTGGGCAGCCGTGGGGGCTGTGGGATGTGTCCGTGCTGCAGGCTGTGCGTGAAATCCATCTTTGTGATGAGTACGTGACGGAGATGCTTCTCTCCAGTTACATTTTCATAAGCCAGTTATGTGATACACAGCTGAGAGGATGCTCTCTGGGTGCAATGAGATGTATTTGAGTGGGTGCCTGCTATGTTCTGGGCACTGCGACCACATCGTCTGCTGGAGATTTGGCAGGATCAGAGCAGTTCCGATGGTTTTATTCCCCCCAGGTGACAGTCTGCTGACAGAAAGTGATGCTGGCTCTGCCACGAGGGTATCCAGAGTAGGGCTTATGCTGGGTGGGAGCTGCACAAAGGATGCTCAGAGCTTTCCCCCCACTGTGGGGAGCCCGACGCCGAAATGCCCATTGCTCACGTGAACTGGTTTGGCTCTTCGTGCGGTCGCAGCTTTGGAGGCTTTCTCAAGAGACAGCATTTAGAGTAATCGCATTGTCTGCCTGCTCCAGCACCGTAACAAATCGTGTTTGGGGAGGAAGCTGAGCCCTTCCAAGCTGGCCGTGACTGGCATTGTCATTTTCTTTCTGCCGTGGTAAATAGCCTTTTAGGTTGAGTACATGCAACAATTGTTTCTGGTAGAATACGTCAGCGTGTTCGCTCTGCAGGCTGCGTGTGCCCTGCCTGCAGAAAATGAGCTTGTCTTGGTGATGGAAAAGGCAGAATAGGTGTGATTTTTCTTTTTCATTACAACACAAACCCTAGCGGGCTGAAGACCTTTAAAACAAAGGTGGAGGTGGGGTTCACGTTTGCCTTTTCTTGCTAGCTTGGCTTCCAAAACAGTTCCTGTGCAACCCGAATCCCTATCTTGCAGCAAGGCCAGGTATTCTCTCTGCAGGCAATGTTATCTGATAGAGCAAGTGTGCTACCAGGCCAAAAAGATACGAATTGCTTTCTGGGGCACAGGCGGGCATCAACTCAAAGGATGTATTCCTCCAATTAGTGTAGAAGAAAACATTTTATAACTTTTCAGCTTTTGACACCAAAGAGCCTTGCTTTAAAAAAAAAAAAAAAAATCTATTTCGTACTTAAAGTAGTCCAACTTATTCATTGGTTAGGTTAGGGTGCTTATGAATCTTGGTTTAGTAACTCTGGTCCTTTTTTTGTTTTAATTTTCCTTATCATATTAAGCTTTTTCAGAGACTGCCTGCCTACCCACTGGCTGGGAAAGTTCACTTGTCCAGAAAGCTCAACGTACTTCTTTGGTGACACAAAGTAGTCTTGCAGACTTACCTCTCACTCAGTTTTTCTCATATGATTTTGCCAAAGCACTTCCTAACATGATAAAATATCTTCCAAACCTGCTTGTCTCCTTGCAAACTAAGTTTGCATCCTTTGAAAAATGGGACTGACATATATATTATGAAGTATTAAATCATTTTATTAGAAGTTACCGATGTGAAGGCCAACTAGTAAGATAAGAGGGGAAAAATCTTTCTCAGGAAGTATTTCCAGGGGTTTTTCCTGGGTTTCCTCTTTTATTTTTTCCCCTTTTATTTTCCCCTTTTATTTTTCCTGGGTTTCTCCTTTTCCCAAGTATTTCCTGGGTTTCCCCTTTTTTTATGATGAGAGGTGATGGTATTCTCACTTCCTTAGGCATCGGCTCTTTACTTCTTTTGGACTTTGTGACTTGATATGCTTTCGTTTTAACCAAAACCATCTCTCCCACAAAACAAGGTTACCCAGTGGGAGTCTGGGACACCAGCTCATCCTCTCCTGACCTGCACGTGCTCTTCTCCCCTTTCCCATTTCTGTCTCCGCTCAGCTGCAGCCAGGTGTCTGCCAGGAAGGTGACGGAGCAGTACCACATGCCTTTCTGTCGGGTGGCGGAGAGGGTGGATGCAACTCCCTTCATTTCTTGAATCACGGAAACCAAACTCACTGTCGATGGGATACCCTTCTTTTGGTGCCTTTGATTTAATCTGCTTGAGCTTAAATTCTTTTCTGGTGTTCACCGATGATCTTAAAAGGAATATTCTTCTTAATTCTTATTAATGCTCATGTTGTCTGCCCTGTAAAAGTGATCTGATAGAAAAACTTCATCGAAGGAGGCTGAGCAGTGTTTGCAAGTTGGGAATTTCAGCATAAATGGCTTGATTGTATCAGGCATGATGTACACTGCATCAGCATCTCACCTTGGGTGAAGCTGGCAGAGCAGACCTTGTGATGGAGCACACGAGCTGTGGTTCCTCCTGTGTGTAAAGGTGTGAAGAGCGTCAGCAGTAGGTGCCGGAGTGGCACCTCGAACAAAAGCTGTGAAAGCAGGGAAGAGGCTCGCTGCTGATCGATCCTATGGCACTGCAACCCCGACATCAAGCCAGAAGCATCAGTTCTGGTGTACTGCAGGTCCGTGCTCGGCCTTGCTGAGAAAGGGCAGGCTAAAGCACCTGTGAAACAGTCAGCGAGAAAGGAGAAGAAAAGTCTAGCTCAGCTACCTGATTCCTTCTGTCAACAGCTCTCCTGCTTCTCAAACCTGTGTCAGGGAGGGGACGAGCAGTGGGAACGCTGAATGCTGCTCTCAGCAGGCGTGTTGGGGTTCAGTGCATGCCCCAGGTTTGCACTTACAGCCTTCCTGCCTATTTCCTGAGGCTGTGGGTTGGACTTCTTTGAAAGCCTTGATTCGATGAGTGGATAGAGCAAACACACGGGGCAGGACGGATGGGGTGGTGGTGGGACTCCTGTGCAGGGTGTGAGAAGCTGGCGCGTTCCCCATGGGTTTGTCTCAGCAAAGCAAGCAGCTGTAGTCAAAAGCGAGGTGTGACCTTGCTGAGAGTGTTAATTTGGGGTTTGAGCGAGTGTAGATGTAACTTGCAAATCAACTGAGGTGTTTTGTGTCGTGACAATAACATACCTGTGACCTTGATGTGGAAGAGGTAACGCGGTTAGCTAAGGAAGGGAGGAGGAATGTATTTGAGTACATTAGAATAACTTCCTTTCCTCTGAGCAAACTTCTGAGAAACTAAAATGGCTGATGAAAATGTAGTAAAACTAATTATTGGAAATGGAGAGGAACTTGAGGAGGAGAACATGCAACTTGCCTGTGGTGTCCTGGGCAAATACAGGCCTGTTGCATTCTGTTTTCCTGAATTTTTCACGCGACAGCCTTTAACTTGCATCTTATCTTTATTGAAGGCCAGTGGTAATATTGCTAGCGTAGAGTTGTGGCTGAATTTCAGGGATAAAGAGTAATCCTAAAAGTTGTTATAAATGCAAAAATTTAGATGTGTTGACTTTGAAGGTATATCACGCTATATCTTTTATCAGCAAAAAGAAAAGTTGTTCGTGTACTTGTCAAGACTTGAAAAGAAATGGTGAGAAAACGATGCTTTGTAATAACTCCCTTTAAGCAGTCTCAGACGAGACAGAACTGCTCTGCTTCTCTTGCAGCAATGCATTTTTAAAAATCATATCCAAGTACTACCAGATTGCTGAGCCGGATTGCAGGGCTTTTAATTTTGCTTTGTGAAGGGAACTGGTCTGTTGCAATGAGACTTTGTAAAATAAATAAATAAAATAATCCAACCATGAGGTGGGCTTAAAAGGGAGTTTTTTCAACTGTAGTTTAATCTCTGTAAGACACAATAAAAAGCCCTTGGCAGATAATGCTTTAAACCCAGTCATCTTGAACCAGGGGAACCTGAATAGGAGAAGGAGGTTCAGGTAGGTGATGAGGCAGATAGACAGGGCTTGTGTGATATATTTTATTTTATTATTTATTTATTTATTTAGGTGAGAGCTCAGTAGGACTGGAATAGCAGGAGCGTGTTGTAAGGCAGACAGAAGCTACTTTTGGAGCTCACCTGCCCAAATGCTATCGGTCCCCTGTTTTCACAAGCAAGTAATTCTTTGTAAAAGCATAAAGGCAGGGAAAACCACCAAGTGTAACCGTTTTAAGACATTTTGGTTGTTGGAAGGGACTTCTGAGGTTGAAAATAGGTATGAACACAATAGATTTAGAAACTTGAAAAATGTTCTTCTCTGCTGGTGGTGATGGAGAACCTGCTGCAGAGGTGGGATGTTTCCGTGAGCAGGCTTGGCAGGTAGCTCGGATGTTTCGGCATAACCAGTGCAAAAATGCTTCTCTGCAAAATAAGGAGAGCGTGTGAGGGAGCGAGAATGGCTGGAATCAGCTAAGAAAACTTCTGTGGTTTGATTTCTGTCTCACTAAAGGCAAACTGCGGGATTTGGACGGGAGTAAAGTATGAACAAGATCCTGTGTTTTCGTGTGGAAAAGCAGAGTGGTATTTTGTCTCCTTGGAAGGGGGGTGAAGTACTTGCAGAGCAGTACTAGTACTGCAGACAAGAGCAGCAACAAAAAAAATCCATTTTAAATCCTTTTTCATTCTTTCATCTTAAGATCCAGAACTGCTTAATGCACACTTTAAATTAAAACTTTCACTTAGGGAAAATATTTGCTGCTAGACTGGAGAAACTAATGGAAGTGAAATGCTGGTTGAACTGATTCAGAGCTCGATGCAGGCAACTCGCCCCGGGTTACACTGAAATTCCAGGAGCAGACCTGGAAGAGGAAAGTTTCTGGACTAAAATTACTCTGGTAGGATGAGTAACAGTAGTTTTTTGAGTGAAAAATTCTAATGCAAAATCACAAGCATCATCTATTTTGTATGTTTTCCCTCAATTTTTTAAGAAGTGTTTTTGCTGGTTTGATTTGTATGTTGTTTTGAGATACTTCTCAAACACAGTCCAGTTCAGGGGCGCGGTGGAAAAGGGCACCAAATGAATTTGGGGAAAGTTGGACTCTTCCACAGCTGGAAGAACTAAAAAATCCTTACAGACATTCTTGGGTGGGAAATGGGGGGGATGTATGGACAGATGTGCAATTAAAGACTGGTAATTGTCATCAAAAGCAGCGATGCTTGGAGGAAGGGTGAACGGAGAGGGCTGCGAAGGGGAAGGCAGTGTGACTCGGAGTATCTCCAGTGCCATCAAGGCCAGTGGTTCAGATGAGGAGCGCTTTGCCCTGCAAATCATTTTGGAATTGTCTTTGATGTCAGCATAAATGGGGAAAAAAAAAAAAAAAAAAAAAGTAACAGAACCTCGATGGTCTGAAAGAGAGAAAATCTAAAATTGAAAGTGGCTATTAGGAACAGTAATGTGTGGGCACTAATACTGTGTTGGAAGTTTAACGTTCTGCAGCTTATGGAGAAGTACTTAAAATTTTACAAAGAAAAGCCTTAAATTTGCCTTTTCTTTTTTGTTTCAGTGTTCTGAGGTCATGAAACTTAATCCACAGCAAGCTCCATTATATGTGAGTACAAAGTTTCAATGTTTTTTCCCCTTTCCTCCTGTTCCCATAAAATGCTTCCCCCGGCCATTGCTGGCCATTCTGCTCATTTACGCTTTGCTCCCCGAAGCTTGTGTTTGTTCAGTTGCACTGCAAATGCCCGGTGATAACCCCCAGGTAAGTTACAGAGCCCCTCTGTCTTTCAAGGAGCCAATTTTAAGGAAGCTTTCCGACACGTAGTGCTGTCATGTAGCCTGCATAGTGCAGGAATCCCCCTCCTATTTTTCTTTTTCTTGTTTTGTTTCCTAACGATGACTGGAGTGAATGACTCGATGCGTTAAGAGGCCATAAGAGGAAACTGCCTGAGTGGAAAATAGGACGTCCCAGTGTGCAGCACTCGCCCACTGTGCTGATATTTTTCTGCTCAAAGTTTTAAACGTGGCAGGGAGCAACTGAAAGCAGCGAAGAGCTGGGCTGTGCTGCGACTCCTGCAGCAGGGCATGGCTTACGTCAGCCTCCTGCAAGCTCGTAACCTCGATGGCTGAGTTAATAGGGAACAAGCTTCCTCTCGCTCCTGAATAGCAGCTTTGTTGCAGAATATGGGGACTGTCAAACTAGACCTGAATTTGTGGGGGTGTATGCATGTGTGTGAAACTTGTGCCAAAGCTGCCAGCCAGGGCTGTAACCGTTTACTTTCTGCAGTGCCTTGCCACGCACTGAACAGGGTTTGCCGGTGAAGCTGTTTAAGGTTTGTGGTCCTGCCCACGGACCTTGCTGATACGGGTAGAGCTGGGTCCGAGGTGGAAAATTTGGAGGAAAAATTGCTTGCGAACAGAGCTCTGAGGGGTAGGAGTGGGAGACTGCTAGGTTAGGTAGTTGAGCTGTGGCTTAGAAAGTGTCATTTGTTGACCTTTAATTTCATGGAAGCTTTCAAATTCCGTCTAATTACCAGCTGAAAGTTTGTACTACATTGTATTAGAGCGTATTTTCTACCTACTGTACTAGGTATTGTACTTGCATCAAGATTAATGTTATACAGATTGATCTGACTTTGGCAAACTGGCCTTCCTGGAGTAGACCACCGTGTTCTGTATTATTGTGAAACTCAATTCAGCCCGAAATGTGTTAAATTACAAACATACTGAATACAGGGCAACTTTGAAGAAACCTAATCTAAACTTGGGGCCTAATAAAAAGGGATGAAACTTATGTGCAACTACCTGCTGTAGATGCCACAGAAGAAATGTATGAATGGCAGAAAGCAGGATAAAATTATTCTTACGTCTTTTGAACAGTGCATGATTACCTAATCTGGAGGCTTTGTTTTCCCAGTCTTATCTTCTGACTTAGTTTATTTTCCCACCGTTTTGTGTGGTTTTGCATTCAGCGTGTAATACTTCAGTGGCAGATTTAAAACTTCTCTTCCCCACGTGACAGTGAGGAGGACTTGGCTAAGGTCAAAGTGGAAAACAATGATTTTATGACTCTCAGGAGTCTGTTCCTTTGCAGTGGGAATAAATGCATGACAACTTCATTACTACATGGAGTCCCTCTTCTCTTCCCCCCTTCCTCCAGTGACCGGGTGTATATGCAGATCAGATCCCTTTCAAAACAAACAAGTTCTGGCAGCTTAAGGAAGAGGAAAAAAAAATATAAAAAGAAAAACTGAATGACCTTGGAAAAAAATTGTTTAGCCTTCCTGTTTGCTTTCAGTGTAGATGTTATGTACATTTTAAGATCAGCTTCCGTTTCCCTGGCAGTGCTAATTGGCAGCTCAGCTCATCTGAGGGAGCTGTTAGATGTGAGCAGAACATAAAGGAAAAAATATATCTTCCTGGTACTTTCCTGTTTCAGAAGGCAGACACAACAGTCTTGCGGGCTGGCCATTGGTAGGTGAACAGCAGACCCTCACCACGTTCCTTGTTCAAAGCGATGCTGACTCCACTTTCCTTGTACAGGCTCCTCCTTCAGCTTGCTTTCAAAAAGCTGAGAACAGTGTCCCATGAATTTCATCTCTGTGAAATAAATGACGGGAAATAGCAAGCCATACAAACATGTCCGGGGGTCTCCCTACATTTGCCTGCTTTTCAGTAAATCACTTCCCCTCAAGTTTTACCCTTTTGTGCCTGGGGCCATTGCAGTGCATCCTTTATCCTCTTCCACTTTTAAACTAATAGCTTAGATTCAAGATTACTTGATTTTATTTATTTATTTTCTGTATCTTGCATGAATTTCATCCTGAAAGTTCTCTGCAAAGTGAAGACTTTGACCAGTGAGCAGAAACGATACAAGAATCTGTCTTACAGAAACATTGCATCATTTGGTAATAGCAGCATTACTTTTGGGAGGAGAAAGTGGAAAAACACTGTCTCTGGGTCAGTTCCTGGAAGCCTATCAGATAGAGCACATTTCATCCTATCTGATGATCGGCAAATTGCCCAGATTTGTGCCTCCCAATTCTGAATGATGTTCTGGGAACCCGAGATGCCCAATATACTTGGAACCAAAATGTGCGTGAGGGAGAGGAGGGTACTTCCACATCTGAGCTGACACAGGGGCTGGGCTTGGTGCTGTGCCTGCCGTGCCAGCAGCACAGTCACGAGGCGGAGGAGCTCGTGCCAGGAGAGATAGGGCAGTGAGGCGTTCCTCGATATAACACGGCGCGAAGTGCTTGACGGCAGGGTCAAGGAGCCAGCTGAGCTGTGTGGCTCCCAACACACAGTTTTTACAAAGGACGAGGCCTGATGTCATAGCATGGATCTGAAATGAAGATGCCCAAACCCACTTCTTCTTGAAGCACCTCTATGGGCTCTAATCTCAGCTGCTGCCATCAGTGGGGTTCTGAAGAATTGGGGTAGCAGAGCTGGGAACTCCTCAGAAAGCTCTGCTGTGGTTCATGGGTTCATGTAGCTGTGATGAAAGGTTGAATTCACCCTGTTAAAGCAGTGGCCCTAAGTTTTGTGGTACAAACTTGAGTTTAATCCAGAGGTGGTCTCCAGTCCATAATCAGCATAGCACAGGGCAGGCTGTAACAGGACCAAGCTTTATCTCCTGGCTCTTTCACTGGCACGGGTTGAGGCTGTGACAAGTAACTGTCACTTGGCTGGGGTGAGTGTCTCTGCTTTCTGTGCTGGGGCTCGCCTGGATGTTTTTTCCCCCAGTGTGTAATTGTATCAATCATATTTTGCATAGTCTATGGTGTAACTGTGGATATTCAGTAGAAAAGGGGCTCTCTGAAAATCTTTCACGTACTTTTGATTTCTTCAAGTGCATTTTACTGCAGGATGTGCAAAAAAATAATAATAATAAAAAAAAAAAATAGTCCATGTGGCTGGGCAGTCCTTGGGCTGCCTTCCTGGGGCAGCATTTGGGAACATCTGTATTGATGTTAGGTACCAGGTTACAGTCTGAAGGTGGCTTTACCTACACCCCTCTGGTGCTTCAGTGCCATCCTATTGATAAGGGAACCCAGCTGAGAGCACAGTGTAATGGGTGACATTATTTCAAAGCTTGCCTCTGATCTGTCTGGGGTTTGTGCACCCGGGAAGCCTCAAGTCTCAAAGCTGCAGGGCTGAGCATGCACAGGCAGGGTTTGGGGTGGAATGGGAAGGTTGGAGAAGTCTTGTGTTAATGGCAGGCAGGAAGATGGGAGTTGAGTTTTGTTTGTTTGGGTTAAATACATGCAGTGGCTTCTCTGATCTTCACCCTCTTATGGAAGTTGTATGTCTACCAACACAAGTCAAAGTTTCAGCCTGAGTGTTGCAAAGTGCTCCCTAGCTGTTGTCAGTGCGTTGTTGGAATATTCAGGTCATCAAGGAGTACGTGGGTAGGAAAAAAGGGCTCAGCATTGCTCTGAGTAATAGAGCCTTATTTTTAAGTGGCCTTTTTACTGTTGTGATTTGTAAATGAAGTTCTCTGTTCATAAATTAAATAACTTACATCGATCACTTAGCTTAAATACTGCTGTTGCTAAAATCCAAGCAAGAAAGAAAATTGAAAGGAGTTTTGTAAAGTGTTGATCTTTTTATAAATGTTAGCATTAATTGAGAGGCCAGAAGAGTATTCAGCAGGAGATTTAATTGCAGAAGGATCAAGGATCTCAAGCTGCGTCCTTATTTCTAACAAAACTTCAGTAAGTACAGAGTGCACACGAGTAAATGACCAAGGTCGGTTCAGTTGCATACAATATCCTGGTAGTCGTACTTCAGAAGTACTCAGCAGCCTCACTGGCTTCTGGCTGTGGGGTTACTGTAATGTTTTTGATCGTCCTTTTTAACCCATTCACATCTTCTGCCACTCTGAAATCAACGTTGTTTTTTAGAAGTATAACCTGAGAGCAGGACTGGGTATGGGAGTGCTGGAACAGGATGGAGGTGACAGGTAGGGGTGAGCCGTGAAGCATTAAGTGGCATCTTCTCTTGATTACTACCAAGACTGCAACCTTAGATCTGTCTTTAAGACAGGAGTGTTTTTTCTCGGTGATAATGATCAGTGGGTGTGAAATGGAAAAGATTAGCAGCTGGAGAAGGGTGATGCATCACTGCAATTTTTTTTTCCTTTTCCTTTTTGATTAAAAGGAACAAACGCTCTAAATCACAGCACTCCTCCTCTGCACGGTTTGTCTAAGGTGTGTCCGCATTATTCGGGGTGACAAAGCCAAATGTGTCATACCCAGAGATTGTATGGGAGGGTGAACGCTTAATTGATAAAAGTGCTCCCATTGACTTTGGTCTTTAATCAGGTCTGCAGACTGAGTCTCTCCTATAAACTGCTACCTGGGAGCTGCACAACCCGCCGAGTTGCTCAGGGAGGGTTTTGATAGAGATGAGAGCTCTCACTTCCACGCCAAAATGCCGTGCAACTTAATGAAGTATGAACTTCAAAAGCTTCGGAAAGAATGCACTGACCCTCTCTTAATGTAACCTGGGTTTGGGTACAGTAGTTCCTCTCTTCTGTTAATGAATGAATTGCTGTAGGTTACCCATAGTGTCACCTTTAATCTAGAACGGGAAGAAAAGAGTAATGCTTATAATAGGAATATATTTCTTTCACTTGTATATCTCACCCAGAATGAAATGCCCTTTATGTGTGTATTCCTCAGGAGGAGTAATTGTGATAACCTCTGATGTTTGTGTTTTAAGAAAAACCCTCTTTTGAATAAATATTAAAGGGTTAAAGAAAATAAGCACGACACAGCTTTGAGGCTTGTGACAGGAGTGTCTGTCAGGTTGTTATCATGTCTGAGACAGTCCCAAGTATGGCCTGTGCAGTGTTACGAGCTGCTTAATTAATCTTCTTCAGAAATCTTTACCAAAGGCGCAAAAGGAGAAAATGAAATACCTTTGTAGTCCTAATACAGTAAAACGTTGCTATTAGGTTGGCATCGATGTTTTAGTTAATCTACTAATGCTGAATTTGTTTTCTTAGTGGCATCTACGGTCACAAAAGCCACTGAGATGCCCAAATATGAGATCAGTCCAGCAGAAAAGGTGGAATATGCCGAGAGTGCTTTTAATGTGGGAATTTCTCATGAAAAGCGCTATACAGGAGCCCTGTCTGACTTTCTTTTGAGGTCCTTAGGCAGGAGGAGAATGAGCCTTGATGTTCAGCTCAGTGCTGCGGTGAGAGGATCTGATAAGCCTCTTGTCTTTTATTTGTTGGTCCTTGAGTTCTTCTTAATGACAAAGTAGTTTGCTGCCCCACCTTCAAAGTGTCTTTGAATTACGAGTGGAAGGCCTCTGAGCACCCTTTACAAATAAAATATTTGCTTGTGTTCCTTGTGGAAGAACCTGCTACTTGGTTTTAAGAAAGTTGGTTGGGGCACCCGATCAGATGGACTTTGGAGAGGAGCACGTCGCGTCTTTCCTGGTTCTGTTTTCATTCTGCAGGCAAAATCATATCCTCCCTAAACTGTGTCCTCATTTCTTGAGATTTTGTTTTTTAAGTCCTTGATCCACATTTTTTTCATTCTCCTCTTCCCAAACTGTGGTCTGCATCATGCAACAGAAGTACCCCCGCTGCTGAAATGGGATCAGCACCTGCCACCTGAGCTGGGCATCATATTGTGATGAGCTTCTGCTCTTGGGTACCCCAAAAAAGACTGTGGCTCAGATGAGTTACCACGTGGCTGCTGGCTTGCTCCTTTTATACGAGGCATCCTCTAGCACACAAGATCCATTCCGCGTTAGCGTAGGACTTCTTTTGAGTGGTGACCCCTATGGATTTACTGCAGACGGTTTTAGCTGGAGAATTGAGAAGAGGCTGCCTGACCATCAGCACTGCCTTCCTTCAAGGTGAGCCTTGGGTTAAATTGTAGCTCAGAGGTCTCTTCTCAGCATTTTTTTGCTATTAGCCGAAATCAAAATGCTGGTGATTTGGGTTCCAAGCCCTCCTCCCATAATTGTTCATTTGATCTTTGCTTCTGTGATCCTGTTCAGTGTGTATGAATGTGCTGGTGCACAGTAAGTGGCCTAGCTTGGAGTCTAGAGAGCTTGCTGTCTGAAGTTCTGCCCTTCAGTCACCATTACTCGGCGGCACTGCTTGTGATCTTCAAATAATAAGACTTCCAGAAGAAAGATGCTAGAACTGGTACAAGGAAAGGGTGGGAAAGTAGAAAGAGAAGGCATTAATCCCCTCTTTGGCGGTGCTATTAGATTGGTTCAACCTGCTTTCTGAAGCTGTGCCCCAGTGCAAACATGCAAAAGGAATCCTTGTATTGTCACACTAAGAGTTTTAATAAAATAAAATTAAAAAAACAAAAACAAACAAAAAAAAACCCACTGTATATTATACCTCTTAGGCTCTGAATTTAGGGTTCTTTATGTCTTGAAGTATCTGATGAGCTGATTAATATCTGGAGAGATGCTGAGAGATTGCATCCCAATCCCAGTGCTGGCTGATTGCGGTGCCTTCCCTCCTGATCAGTGGAGCTCAGCACTTGGTGTTTAAGAGGATGAAAATGCTTTGTAACTCCTGTTCCTCAATAGAATGTATTTATATAGCTTATATTCTTACATTACCTTTAGGACAACCAACCAGATTTCCTATCTTATCTGTCAAGATGCAGGTCCCTGCTTTATTTTCTGTAACAAAATGCGGGCATTCATTTTGGGAACTGTTAGGCTCGAGCCAATTTTGTCAGCAAAGCTAACACGAGGGTGTTTTTGAAGATGTTGAATTGATGAAGGCGTGATGCTTTCAATTAAGCTCTCAAATCTCCTGTGAAAAGCCCATCTGCTCCTGGTCTCCTTTGCTCTACCTGCAGCGCCCTGGTTCACAAAGTTGCGCCGCATGCGGTGCGCTTGCAAGCACTCGTCCCCTGCAATCCCATATTGTGCATAAGTGGGAAATAAACTGTGATTAATTGCTCTCTGCTAAGATCGATGCTATGCACTGCCATCAAGTGGCAGCTATGCTGCAGGAAATGTTTTCAGTGCTGCTTTCTGCAGGGCTGCCTGCATTTCTGTCTGTTTCAAAGCGCTTCTCAGTGTTACAACAGTTTGCTCTGCATAGCAGTTGTGGTTGGGGGGTTCTTTTTCAGTAAGGCAATGGTTGTAATGGTTGCTGTTCCCTAATGGCAAAAAAATAAAAATTATGTCACTTTTTAAAGAGAGTCTTAGGCATTACAGTAGCTCCAAGTACTGTAGCTATGAGGCTAGAGCAGATATTTCGCAGCTGGCAGGAAAATCAGCACTCTAAAACACACTCTGAGCTGTGTCTCTTTCAGGGCTTACTGTACTGTAGAGGATGCTGAAGTACAAGGAAAATGCTGTCCTTCTATCTTATGCCTTCAAATGTTAGTGTTCAAATCTGATTTTTTTTTTTTTCCCTTTAAAACCCATCAAGACTATTTGTGAAAATACTGCGGTGATAGGAGATTGTTTCAAATAATGTGTCATCAAATGTACTTTATCTTCCAGGATCATATGTACTTTATCTTCCAGGAATTGTGACTCTCTTCAACTCCCTGATGCCAAGAGAATAGCTGGATTTCTGTTTCTTAGTCACTGAATGCATTCAGGCTGTCTGCTCTTTTTTCCAAGCTCTACGAATTTTGTTGTTATTGCTATGTGAGTAATTAGCAGGATCAATCACTCAAGCTGCTGTTAATAAAACGTGTGGTTCAGTTCACTTACAGTGTACTGAAGAACAGAAGAAGCTGTAGAAAGAGGACAGAACAAGACATTCCTATCAATTTGGGTGTGTTTTTATAGGAAATAATTGTAGTAGTTTCCACGGTTTCTGAGAAAAACTCTTTAAGAGTAAGATCAGCACTTGCTGTGGAAACTGGATGGTACTAGGGGGGATATTCTGCTATGGAGACTTGCTGAGATGGGAAGTGGACCTCCACTGCTCCTCCCTTCATGCCTCTTCTCTGGACCAGAGCTCTGTGGGGCTTGCTGTGACCGGGATTTGGGGTTGCTGTCGATAGCTGCTTGTTCCAGCAGTCCAGGCCATGACAGCAGGCATGCAGTGTTTTAAATGGATGACCTGGCCAATATTAAACTGCTCAAATAAATGAAAATAAATCAATGTTTTCTTCACTATACTGCCAATTCCAACCACACAATAAAACTGTGTTCCCAGCTATTCTTCTTATCAGAGTAGATCTTCCCTAGATTTTCTTCCCTAGTATATAACAAACTTTTGAATGACACTTTTCTCATCCTTTCTATTTTTTAACTTAACTTTGCTTTTTGCCCTTTTGTTGTTAATGTCATTGTTAATTCTTATCACGTCCTTCTGTGAGCTAAAAACCATTAGACGTGCCCTTGGCTGGTTAGTTTAGTGAAGGCTGTCTGCCCAGCACAGCACCTTGCAGAGGCCCTCAGGATGCTCTGAACAAAAGCAGGTGATGGAAGTGCTCCAGAGGTTGTGGAGCCCTGTGCTGAAGCAATAATACACCTTGTTTGGCTCTTAACCACCCGTTCTAGTAACTTCCCCAGCTCTGTGCGCCTAAGTGATGTGTCATAAAGATACATCCATAAAGATAAATTGTGTGTCGTCTTCAGCGCTAACAAGATCCTGTTACTTTGATGGATTTTCTGTTGGCAGTCTGCAGAGATCTCCCGTATTAACGTGTGTGTAATACCCATAATAGTCTTCTGACACTCAATAAAGATTCATCACCGAGCTGATTGATTTGAGATGTAGACATGCTCTGTCAAAGGACGTGGGCTGCTAATGATGGACTTCTTTAAGTGTATCCAATTCTGTTGGAGCTTGTGTTGCTCACAGTGGTTTGGAGTAGGAAATCCATTCCCTGGTCCCCCTGCACCATATATCTTTGCAAACAAACCCCACTGCAGATTTAGACACCTGAAGTGGCGTGGGACATGGTGTAGCTGTGAGGTCGCTCTGATAAATCAGCCATAACACTGTGGGCTCTGCAGACAGTGGAGGTGAGCAGCACAAGTTGCACTCAGGACGGATCTGCATGAGCCAGCATGAGCCTGGAAGCAGCAGTTCGTGTAATATCTGTAAGTATCAGTCTGTCACAGCTGCCTCTGTCCCCTTAGCACGAGGTAGGGGACTATTTATTGATGCTGTGTTTATTGTAGGTGTCTGTCTCTACCCATATATTCCTCGTACCCGAAGAGTCTTAGTTAAAGGGTCTTTTTTTTTTTTTTTTTTTCTGTATCCATCCGTTGTCCCCTGTGTCAATCTTTTATCCATCAGTGTGCTAAGCTAAACTTATTTTTGGACTGTATTCTTCCTCACCTTCAGGGGGAGAAAATGTTGGACAAAAGAAGGTTATTTTGCATGTGCAAGTCAGTGCTTTGGTTGTGGCTTTGTGGCTGATGCTGGACGAGGAGCTGGGCTGGCTCAGTGCAGCCTTAATGAAATGTGGAAGGTGTCACCCCGAGTTGCTCGAGGGGCTGGCAGCAAAACCTGTAGCATCGCTCTGCTCTTTTGGTGGCCTGTGGGCAAGCAGTCACAGTCTACAATTGTGTTTTCCAAAGGGCAGCAGACTGCATTGCAAAATCTGTCTTTCTGATCAAAGAGGGGCTCAGCCTCCATGACGCTAACCTGAAACCTTGCTCTGGCACAACCAATAGTGCTGATGTTCATTTAAGAGGAAAATAAAGTTAGATGGGAGGCTGTGATTTTTTTTTACTTTTTTTTAAACCACTGAAGTCATTCTTGTAGTGTCTGCCTGTGTGATTTGTTTTCTTAAAAAAAAATTAAAAAAAAATAAAACCTCTGCCTCGTGCTGCTTTAAGATCAAGGCGCCTGCACTCATTGGCCACGAGGAAGGACCCAACCCTAACCCAAGCCTGACTCTTTGCCATTCTGTTTATTTCTGGAGTCTTTCCCTGGAGGTCTTATCTGCAAGAGAGGTTGCAGCACTCTGGCAGAGCGCCATCCATCTTCCTTTACACTGCTGACCCAGGTCACTGCTGTTATCGGGGGGGATATCTCCACGTGAGGAGCCATTTCTAGAACTGCCTGTGTTTGGGCAGATGGCACAGCACTGCTTTTTGTTTCTGGAGCCTGGAGCTCTGCAAAACGAACTGCTTTTGATGCGAGTTTTCTCCCAAGTGCTCCTCCAAGTCTATGAATACTGGTGAAATTGAGGACGTCTGTAATGACTCCTGTTATCTCCCTGTAACATATCTCCGACCTCTTCCCTGCTCCATTCCTTTTACATATACAAGTGCTGGGAGGCTGTGGGATACATGACCATATTTGCAAAAGGGGCTGAGCATTTCAAAATGCATCTGGGCCTGAAGTGCCAGCCCTAACAGTGTTCCCAAGGAGGAAAATGCACTTGAGATGAAGCAAGATGCATGCACAACATCCCCCACGTGCAGGCAGAGAGGAAAGGTGGATGTTTCGAAGGAGGATCTGTCCCCAGTTCCACCTGTCTCCCTCCCAATTAGGGAGCCCATGTATCTGTGCCTGTTTTTTTTTTTTTTTTTTCTGTAGAGCTGTTCATGTGTTCGTGTGCTGTGGCATCCCCTCTAGATGATGTTCTCGGGGGGGTTCAACACATGTTTGCATCACACTGAGGTAACCTCAGCTGGGAGGGATGCACCAGGTTACTCAGCCTAGATGGGGGCACTTTGGGGGCAAAAGTTTGCCAGGAGGAGGAGTTGAGACGTTGATCTAGTTTACTGGCAGAGGTGAATGAAAATAGATCATAGAAGATCCAAACGGTTGTATTTTGTTGCTTTTCTTGTGGGATGATTTCTGCTGTGTTTTCTAAAAGGGCTTTGTTGTTGCCTTTTCTGTCTTCCAGCTGGTTTCAGAGCATCCTACACTTCTGGGTTTAGGTGGAATTGTCTCACCCTTCCCTTTGATTTTGTTTAACTTATTTGTTCTCAGTCCTGAGCGCTTCCCAAAGAAAGTGGGATATAATTGAAAAGTCAGCTTTTCTTTTAAAAGCCATTTGCATGAAAAACACACGGCGAGTTTGACCCATTATTCCCATTTCAGTGGTGGGGAAGCTCAAAGCCCAGGGATGTGAAGGGACTTGCCTCCTGCTGCAATTACAGCCTGATTCTGTGGCAAGCTGTAGCAGGTGTAAGAACGGGACCACCTCCATCTGAGAATTAAAAAAAATGAAGGTACCGATGAGCCTGGATTCCTCGAAGGAGGAGAAGGAAGGCACAGCTGTGATTTTGGGTCTGTCGTCCTGGTATGGAGCAACTCTGTTAGGAGCTGCTTGGAGCTTTCCAAAGGGGAAGGAAAAAAAGGATCTGTTTCAAAAGCATATTTCTCCTTTTGTGTCCTAACGTAATGCAATAAGCAATGACCGAACAAGAATTTGATTCATGTTATGAGCAGTGGAAACAAAACAAAACTTGTTACAGTGGCAGGTTACGCTTACTCATCTAATCCAGAGCCTAATCCAGCCTCTTTAAAAGAGCATCAGATCGCTGACTTCTACATCTCTGCAGGAGGAAATATACTGCAAAGAGGTTTCTTTACTTGCATGTGAATCTCTAAGCCATCCGATACATTGATTTTCTGTCCAATATGACTGCACTGCTTAGGTTTTACCTGCATGAAAAAGCAGCCAGAGATGGCAGCGGTAATCAGCGGTTAATTTGGCTTTTTTTTTTTTGTGCAGAACAAATGCAGCATTGCTAGTTGTTAGCGTTTTCTCACTGAAAGCAGGAAGCTAAAGCAACGCTGGAGTGCTTCAGCTTCGCTATCTAACACATGCTTTATTTCCATAAGTATTTTTAGACTTCATGTGGGGGGAGGTCAGAGTGGGTGGTTAATGGGTTAGGTAATGCACTTCACAATTCCCAGTATGAACGAGGAGAGGAAAAAGTTTAGAAATCACATGCTTCACATACAAAAATAGAGCGTGCTTCTTCTTTTTATTATTATTATTTGGTAGAAATTTTAAAACCTGTTAGCCAGCAAAACCTGTTAGCCCCTTCGTACTTTGGAGAAATGTGCCTGCAACTGGGAGAACTGGTGTCCCCTGGGGAAATCTGCCCCTTGCCAGCTAAAGTCCCATTTTTCATCTGAGTGCTTGCATTTTGCAAGGGCTGCCCCTTGGGGTCCTGCTGTACGGGATCCTCTGTGAGCACTTTCCCCAAACCAGGTTTCCAGACCCTTGAAGTGGCAAAGAAAGGTTAAAGCCATTGCTCCTTGTTGGAAGGTGGATATTATTTCTGAGCTAACAACGCAAATGATCTTAATTCGTTCCAGCTTAAAGCTTGTCAGCCTCATTGCCACTTGCAAATATTGCTAATGTCATCTGTAAGGACTCCTTTGGAGATAAATCACTCACCTTTACAGACACAAACTGACCCTCAGAGGGAAGAAAGGATTACTTCCACTTTCCCCTACTTTGCCTACACACAACCTGTGTGCCTTTATAGTTGTAGCTCTTGAAAATAAATACCTGAAATGGTGCAGTTGTCCCAGTGCTGACAAGCAGGTGCCTTGCTGCTTTCTGGTTTGATTTTCAGACCCAGTAGCTGGATTTGGGCCTTTTTACGGGTAGATGTGTTTATGCTGCCTTAAGGAGAGACGGCCCGCACCGGCATCCCTTAGAGTTGCGTCGTGGTGGTTGAAAGCCCAGGACCAGGTCTGGTTTTCCCAACATATCAGTCGTCTGACAAGGCAGACTGTATGCCTTTCCCCTTCAGTTTGAGAAAGGGAATGTGTTTTTTGAGTAAAGAGCAGCATCCATGCTCTTTGCATCACGTTACAGCTACCCAAAATGCTTTTTCAGAGACTCTCAGATCAAAATGAAGGCAAGGGTGACCTCTTTCATGAATGGACAAAAATGGAATGTTTTCATTTCCAATGGGATTTAAGCCAAGTAAATATTAGCCGATCCAAACTAGTTTTGAAATTAAATTATTCTTATTTGTTGGAGCATTCCAGGGAACGGCTTTGATCTGGCTGTACTTTCACCAAAGGGATATTGGCAGACTGACCTTCCAGTTCCAGCCGTTCAGGATGAAAGAAGGGTTATAATAACCACCTTGTGTGGCAGTGATACTGAACAGATGACTTTTTGGATAATATTAAATGAATAAAGGTAAACATACTTCAATTAAGATGTTTTTGGAGGCTGAACGCAATAGTGCTGTTGGAAGCTCTTCTATGCGGGTCGAAGGAATTTTGGCTGCGTTTGCAGCCGATTTTCTTGAACTCCAAAAAAATGTTTGAAAGAGAGAGGCTTGCTCTGTGCACTATTTCCTTTTCGAATAAATACGTTGTCTCGAAGTGACGTTTTAAAATTAAATGAAAGCTGGCAGCGAACGGCGAAGTTGTTAATAGCTGGGAAGGGAAATGTGCGTCGAGGGAGGGCTGCGTTAGCGCTTTGTTCCTGCTGCTCCCCGGTCACGTCGCGCACAGCGAGCTGAGCCACGCTTAGAGCAGCCGGGACGTAGCTCCGAAGACACCTGGGAATAAACAAGCACACTGCCATTAGGTGGCACCTTATCCATCTTGCTGATGATATTTGGAGGCGATGTAACGTTTTAATTTAAAAATAATACTCATGCCCTGCTGTTGTAATAAGGATATTGGGTTTTTCCCATTGATCTTGGGCTGGGTTCTCCAGAAGAGCAGGAGGAGGGAGTGGGGTGTTGGTGACCGTCCCTCCGTAAAGTGCTGGGGAGACACAGCTGAAAAGCTGCCAGCTGGTGGGGCTTTGTATCATCTTGTCTGGAAAGGACATGGTCTGTCCTCCTGCCCCAAAGCAGGGCCACCTCCACAGTGAGGTCCAACTGCTTGGCACCTGCATCTGTATGAGTGAGGAGTTCATCTGCCTTGTTAAGCCTCAGTTTAAACAGATTTTGGGTTTCTTACCTGCGTTTACACAGGCACCATGTTGCATTAACCTTTTTATTCTGCTTCTTTCATCAATAACAAAGCATACAAGTTATCATTGCAGTAATGCTGCAAATTAAATTAAATCAAGTGTTGTAGTGGCAAGTGCCTGGTTCACATGTATAGGCAGGTGTTTTCTCACGTTTGCTCTGCGGGTTTGCTTTTATGTCACGGGAATTGGACTGGCTGCTCTTGGATTCAGAGTTAAATAAAAATTCCCCTTAAGGGACCCTGCTTTAGACAATCAGCCCTGTTGATGAGTATCCGTAAATGTCACCTGCATTTTTAAGTCCATTTAAGTGCTTTGTATGTTCATGCCTTAAGGGAGGAACAGTTTGAATAAGGACGGATATAAAAGTCAAAGCACAAAGGCTTTGCAGGTTAAACCTTCAGCTTTTTTTTTTTTTTTGAACATCCGCACAGAACTGGATCCTTTTGCTTGCAGTGGGATATTTAGTTTTCAGCTCAGCGTGTGAACTGGTCATGCTTGAGTTTAAAGCTTGATTTATTTCTATTTGCACTTGTTTTTCTTTTAACACAATGTATGTAACACCGCATATATGCAGACTCTGGAAGTCTGCTCTGGTGTTACGATATGGCACCTTCCTAAAACCTCTGTCTCTAACTCTGCAGCCATGGAAATGCAAACTAGACTCCCTGCTCCATTTACCTTTTGGAAATCATGGTGTTGTTCCTTTTAAGACTGACCCATATATTTATTTAAGACTGGAGGCTGGTTGCACCTGCCCTGACAAACCTCGTTTCTATCAAAAGCAGTATCCTGTGCAAAGCTGCTCCTGGCGAGAGGTACCAGGTGGGAGGAGGAGAACTGGGCATGAACTTGGAGAGGGGAAACTGCTGGGGCATGCCAGGAACTGAAGGGAGGGAGACAACGGACAAGGCTTGAAACAGGGCGTGAGAAGCGATGCTGCCGTGGCATGGGTGCACGGGGGTCTTGGAAGCCTTGGGTTTTTCCTCAGTAATTCTATTTGACAAAGAAGGGATGAACTGAGTGATCTCAAGGAGAAGGTTTGAAACGAAGTGGCATGCGTGTTCTGTTGGCTATGCAAATTAGAATTACATAATCTGCAAAAATAATAACAGCAAAAATCCTTTCCAGATTTGCAGCTGTAACCATATGCTGAACAGCGTGGCGGCCGAGAGCTGGCTGACGCAGCTGGGGTGTAAAACTGGGGCATCCAACTGGTTTTGATCTTTGAGGGAAATGGGGCAGAAGGTCACTTCCCAGTCTGTTGCTGACGATGTCTTGTAGTTTATACAACGCTTCTTTGGGCAGATAGAAGTTGGGTTGTCAGATCAAGTAAGCATGCTTCATGCTTGCAGTAACTGCAAGCCACCCTCCTTCCCTGCTTTCCCTTCCCCAGGGAAAGCTTAGTTTGTTGGATATTGCTCCTTGGTTGTCCGTACAAGTGTAGGAATTGCAGGTGGATTTATTTTATCCTTTGCTAGGATAGCAGTGATGACGATGCGTGTCCTCTGTGTACATCGTTTTTCCTCACAGCAGCTCTTAGATGCTGAAATAAGTCTCCATGAAGTTAAGCAAGAATATTTATCTCATGTACAGGCCTAATAAAGTAATAATAAAAAAAATATATAAATAAATAATGCAGTAATGCTGCAGTAATGTTGCCCTTGCCAATTTGCAGAGATGGGCCAGTAACCACTGGGTGCAGCTTCATTGCCTGGCTGTGACAATCTGCTGATGTCCTTTTGTCCATGTTGCTTCTCTTGGAGGTGGAGAAACCTCAGTGGACACAAAGCTTTTCTATCTTTGTGGTTATTGATGGAGGATGAGATGCATTCAGGGATTGAGTTGGTCACACTGGAGCTGTCAGCACAGTGGCTAGCTTGGCAGGGGAAAGAAATGAGGAAATTAATTTGTCAAATTATGTGAAGATTGGCAATTTTGGGCTGCTAGCCGTTTTGTTTTCTTAGCTAAGTATTTGTGGGGGGACGTGTATATATATATATATATATATTTGTGAGTGTGTATCCATCCATGTTTGTGCTTTTAAAAGACCAAGTGTGGGGTGTGCGTCAGTCAGACTTCAGTGAAACGGCATGATTTCCCCATGTGAAGTTGCTATTTTGAACATACCCCGGAGATTTCTATGTATCTCTTCCCAGAGCCATGCTCAACATATTTTCTGGCTGGTTGGCTGCCTATAATGCTTGATAGTCTGGCTAAGAGGCGTGCTAAGGCTGACTTGCATATCTGCAAATTAGGATGGGCCCCAAGTCATGTGAAAGGAGTGCAGGAACAGAAAGCAGCAGCCTCGGGGGTAGAGAAGTTTTATTTCATGCAGTTCTTGCGAATGTAAACCTAACATATTTTTGTTCTTTTTCCTAGGGTGACTCAGTTATTACCGTGCAGCTGACTGAGGAAGATAAAGTTGAAGATGATGTAGTTTTCTACTTGGTCTTCACTGGGTCAACCGTCCAACACTGCACAAGCACAAGAAAGATTAATCCTGGGAGTCTGGAGACAATTTCTCCTGGTAAACAATTGTCTTATTTTGCGTACCAGTGTATCCATCCATGATACCTACTTAATTGAAGTGGATTTATATGTAATTCTGTTTTGGTCATCATCTTCCTCGTTTGCACATTCATTGAGGATGTGTGGTTTGGATTACTGCTTTTGCCTTTTAAAAATGTCTTGCTTGACTTCACTGGAATTAATGACTCTGAGGTGGGAATTATTTAATGTGTAACTGTGGGGTTCTATTGTTGAAAATACAAAGTTATATTTACACATAGTAAAAACCAACAATTTAAAAATGTGAGCAAGATGCTGGAGGACGCATTTACAAGGTTGGAGATGCTATTGTCCAAGTGGTGTGCAGCTCGTTAAGAGATATCGGTGCTTAGGATCTGCTTAATTAACGTGGTGATGTTCATTACTATAGGCCTGGTGAAACACGGCCCTTTTCCCTGAAACCCTGCCACGCAGTTCATTCAAACACAGCGCTTCTGAAACTCTTGGGCAGGCAATCAAACACACACCCGGTGCTTGGTGCCATCCCTCCAGCGCCAGGGGCTCAGACAGAGTGGTTTGTCACATTAAAGCCCACCACTCTTTTGCAGTTCAAGCAAAACAAAGCAAATCAGCGCGGCGTTTCCCTTCGGTGACTTCGGGACCGTGGGAATGGGCATGTTCCAGGCTGCGGTCCCTGCCATTAAGCTTTCCTTCTGACTTGTTGCTATGCAGCACATTGATCCGAGTGTGAGAAAAGCGTCTGACATTTCCACTACATGCAGCATAGCTGATGTGTTTGAGTGTATCGCTTGGTTTTGTGATTTATTTATCTAGTGACTAGTTTTAGGAGATGTGCATGAAGCACAATTCGGGCTCAGGGCTTTGCTAACGAAATAGGACGTTTCCTGCTGGCGATTAGCAGCTAGGAGTTGGCCACCCCTTGCTCATTTCCGGCCCTTTCTGTGCTCTCGGGGTCGTTATTATTGCCTGGGAAGAGAAGCCTTTTTACAGTTCTGGTTCCTGGAAGCTGGTGCAATGGGTTAGGTCACCGCCTGTTTGCTCCCAGCGTCTCGCAGCCCGTGTGTGCGCGGGGCGCTCTGGGGCTGCGGCAGCGCTGCTGGCGGTGACCTCATCTCCCTGCGGGGACCCAAACGGCCGAATTGCCAAGAAAGGAACTGAAAAGATGCTGTGTTCGTCCTCGGCCGCCGAAGGAACCAGAATACTTCATGGGATTTCCGGGCAGCAGTAATGCTTTCCTACAGCTCTTGCCCGGGCATCCTCTGTGCCACGGCTTGGCTGGTGGCCGTGCCTCATCCCCTGCCACTGCTTCTTCCCATGTCCTGCTGGCCCCAAACCTAAGGGAGCTGCTAGGGCGGGTTCCTGAGGCTCTTTTTGTCACCATTAGTCTGAATAGGTGGGAAATCTGACTGCGCTTCTGATTCAGAGGGAAGGGAGGTAATTGCTCTCAATTGTTCCTTGCTTTATAGTGTTTTTTTTTTGTTGTTGTTTTTTTTTTCCCCTGGTTTCAATAGAGTTGTGATTTCGTTGCGTGGGATGCTCCACAAGGATGGTCGCTGTCGTAAAATGTGGTTTAGATCAGGCAAATACTGAGCAGGGACCTCAAGGAAAGGCAGTCGTGTGCCTGCTAGCCAGAGCGAGGGAAGAGCTGACACCCTAGATGTAAACCTACCATGGCATAGCACCTTCTGCTGTGCTCATACCTCATTTTGGAGAAACTACCAGAGTTAAAAAAAAAAAAAAAGACTTCAGTGGTGAAGAAGACGCTGGGCAGAAACAAACTGGGAGGAGAGAATCATTTTATCACGCTGACACAGATGTGTTTGTCCAGCGTTACTTCAGCACCGACTACTCTGATTTTAATACAGCCCTGACTTATTTCAGCCCAGCTCTTCCTCCTCCTCCTTCCTGCACCCTGCAGTGGGTCTGTAATCGCGTGTTTACATCGTAAATTCAGCCAGTTGCCTTGGAGATGGCTGTGGTGACTCACGGCTGGCGTTGTTTGACCTCCCTGCAGGATTAGCCATCAGCAAGAGGCGGTGTGTGGGAGCCCAGCCCTTGTTTAACACCCGAGCCTGGGCAGTCAGCAAGTGCTGTGCCAGTAAACTCTGTAGGCAGATTTTAACCAAAACTTTGTCCTTCTCCCAGCCTGGAGCTGCTTGCCTTTACCTCCATGCAGCAAGAGGAGTCGCGCATCCCTAGGATGCTGCAGCTGCTGGAGGGGCGAGCAGGGCTCTGGAGGATGAAAGGAGGGCTGAGTTGTAAGAATGGAGCCAAGCCCCTCCACCAGCCCACCTCAAACCTCCTCTGCGTCCCTTCTGGCCTCGCAGCTCTTCTCTCATCCTCTTCCCAAGGCCTCACAGCTCCATACAGTCCCCAAGGGCTTCAGACAAAATCCCCCAGGGAGCAGGGGTTACAGGGGAGCTGGTGTTCTGCTAAAGCTAATGTAAAGACAAAAGACTGATTATTTTTTTTGTTCTCGACTTTGTCAGGAGTTTTGGTGAAGTATGGGGGTGTCAGAAGCAGAAAGGGAAATGATTTGATTACATCTGGTGCCAAAATTAAGTAGAATGTTTTAGCAAAGCTTTCAAAGGGAAATCACATTTAAAAAAAGAAATCTCGACAACTCAAGGTGGTTTTAGATGAGAAATTAAGGAAAATGAAATGGAAATATAAACTGTCAGAATACGTCCTAGATTTTTGCATGTGAAAATTCTCCATTTCCTGAAAGGCTTACCTAAAGAAAAGCATACAACAGCAGTCAAATGACTGCAGCATTTTATATAATTACTGGAGCAACCTGCCTCTGCCTTATCCTGTCTTTAGCATCAGCTTTAAACTTCGGATGGATAAAGTTAACAGTGCTGCGCAAGTATAAGCTTTTTATTTCACAATAAAAGAAAGGATATCAGATTGTAAATGTATGGGAGCAACTTCTCCTCAGAGAAAATGTTCAATTAAGACATTAGATTTTGCACTCTGTTTGCTAATTAGCTTGTATCCTCTGTCAGCGTGCGGCTCCCTGGCTGATGGTGTGCCCCTGGCAGTGCTGCTTGTGGGATGGTGCTGTGGAGCCTCCCACGATCAGTGCCTTAATAATTAATGAGTTGCACAAGTTAATAAGGAGAGAGAACGGGCTTTTGTTTGCCCATGGCTTATGTTAAGAATTTCTGGGGTGGCTGTGCCCCCTCTCTGCAGCACTCGCTAGAGCATCTCTCGAACATTGTGTTCAGTTTGGGGTGCATTTCCCCACGCAGGGAAGATGATTAAAAATTGTGCTGTTATTTTACAGGAGTGTAAGTTTACCACATGCAGCTGTCAATCTGCAAGTATTGAGCTTGAAGTGAAGGCACCTTGAATTCTGACAGCCAGGTGCATGTGTGTAGGAGAGTCTTTTGGACAGGAAAGGACTATAAAAGTGACTTAAAAGTAAGGAAAAAACGCTCGCTATGGATGCAGTAAGATTGTGACTCATACTAAAGGAAAAAGAGAGGCAAGGATTGGACCCAAGAGGCTTCAGGGGTGTCGGATGTGTCCTGGTTTGCTGCCTTGTTTGTATCATCAACAGAATTTAGCAACTCCTAGTAGGGACATCGAGAGGAGCCCAGCATAGTCGTTAATTCTTTATAGATAATTAAGTGCGTATCGTTTCAGCCTCGGTGCCTTGAGAAAGGCACCTGAATATGTAGCTAAATGTAGATTCAGAAATCACTCAAGGGATGGAATAATACCCGTGGTTTTGCACTTGCTCTGACGGATGGGCTGGGTGGTTACAGGTGGTTGTCCTGCCCCACTAGTGGCTGTGTCAGGGATTTAGGAGAAATAGTTTCCCCTTGTAAGAGACAGGTTCTCAGCTGATCTGATCGTTCATAACTAAAACATCAAAACAATCTACTGAGTGGCAAGAACCGGGCAGTGAATCTTTTGTGTGTTTCCAATTGCTCTTTTGCCAGACTAAGAACAAATCAGGTTGTATCCTATAACTAAGCTTCTGTTTGCCTTAGTGAAAAGGTACCAAAACCTGATTTTGCTATTGCTTTACTGTGACTATTAAGATGCTTCAATTTCCAAATGATCTGGTTCAAATTTTCCATAATTTAAGAAGATTTCCTCTCTACCAGAGCTACTTAGGAGTTGAGCAGAACTATTTCAAGCACTTTCATCGGGCTCTTCCCCTGTTAAGGTCCATCCGCGTGGCAGGTGGAAATGCGGTGGCACTGAACCTTTCTCTCCTTTGGATATCATTAATTACCAAAGCACGGCCACTGCATTTTGGGAATTAAGAAAATACCAAAGTGTAAGCAGGGAAGGACACGGAGAAGTGATAGCACCTCTGCTGCTGTGGCTAAACTGATGTTGCTGCTGACATGATGCAGTCCTTGTTACTGTAGTGACTAAGCCTGCTGTAATCACTAATACAGTTTTCTTTCCAGCATCTCTGTAGGGTAGGGAGGGTAGTGGAGACACTGAATGGCCAAGCAAATGGCACATGGTGCTACAGAAAGTCTGTCAAAGCAAGGAAGTGAAACTTGATTGCAAGGCAGCAGCCTCATCTCCTGCCTCTGCTTCTGGAGCAGTTTTTCCCCCCTGAAAAACAAAAATAAATGAAGCCTCAAAGCATGGTCCGGCAAACAAAAGCAGAGAAAAAGCACGACCTCATCCCCATTTTCTTGAGTCAAAAGCCCCAACTGCAGTGTGCAGCAGGGGCAGCTCAGGACCAGCAAGTCGTTGGGCAGATTTAGGGAGAGCTTCCCCAGACATGTTTGGAGGAGCTCACAGAAAGAAGCCTGTGGTGCTGTGAGCTGGCGTGCTGCAACTGTGGCTGCATCATCTGGCACGGGTTTGGCTTTGTGCTAGAAATGTGGTAGCTGGGAAGCACCAGGGAGCCCAGTGGAGCAAAATAGGGAGAGACAGGTACTGTAGGTGCTGTAAATGCAATGCTGCAGCAGCTCGTAATCAGACCAGGGACATGAAGGAACAGCACGTCTGTAAGCCAAGTCACTGAAACAACAGCTAAGGTGATCCTGCGTGGTGTGATGCTGTCCTGATGCATTATATGGCCACGAGCCTTCTCAGTGTAACACCTTCACCACTTTTTCTGGTCATCTGACCTCAAAAGTTAGGGGATCCTTGCCTGGATTTCAAAGGGAAGGAGAAGCACCATCAGAGGCACAAGGTTTCCTGCAAGAGTGCCCGGCTGCCAGCGGTTTCCCCAGAGCCATAACCCTCCTGTGAGCTCCAGTTGGCCCAGTCCCAGGCAGCTTTCTGTCCAGGGTGCAGCTCGGGTGGAGAAGCAGGTTCTGATTTTTATTTATTTATTTATTTTTGTGGTTCTGAATTTGTATAGCTCTTTGTTTTTTGTTTTTTTTTTCCTTCCTTCCTTTCTGCTAGTTGAAAGGGTAAACTGAAATTAATTTCAATTAGTTTGGAAATATTTTCATTTCAAACTTCTATTTTACTGTGAAATCCTTTACATATGTTCATGCTTTATTCTCTCCTACCACAGACTCTGTTTTCCCTGAGGAAACGACTTTTCATAGAAAAAGCTATATTTCATGAATTACAATCTTTGTATTGGTAGACCAAAAGGGTAAACAACTTGCATAACAAATGACCACTTGGCAGTACCAGTTGTGGATTTTAAAATACTCTTAATTATGAAACAAAAAAAAACTAAAATAGAATAAAACAGTGTAGCCAAGAAGACTTTTTGCAGTCCATCCTCTTTGGTGTACTTAATTGCTCTAGGCAGCGCAATTAAAAGGAAATGATGCCAGTTCGAGATGACATCAGTCACAGGAAAAAGTGATTGAATCTGCATTGAAATTATTTATGAGGTAATGTGTGGGGTCTTACACTTCTTCAGATTTTTAAGAACCTCTGCAGCATAAAGGACCTTAAAAAATCTTTCTACGCTCTCCATATGAGTAGCACAGAGTTTAAAATGAAAAAAAAAAAAAAAAAAAGGCTCCTGTCTGTCACTGGTACAGTGCCTATGTATTTCATAAGGTCTTTTGTGATGCAAGGGGGAATACAGTAACTGTAAATCCACTACACACTTCAAATACAGGCTCTAGTTTTCAGAACTAGAATTAGGGATTTCTGAAGGAGAAAAGAGCTCTTTCTCAGATGGCCACAGGAGAGAGATCCCTTGACTTGCCTGTCTACAAGCCACCAGATGGCAACATCTAGTGGATGCAAACACAAGCTGTTCCAGGGGATTGCTGCCTGTCTTCCCTGTCCTGCTTTTAAACCTCCTTGTGAGATGTCTTCAGGCTCAGCCCCACCACGGTGGCTCCGAGGATGCAATTAGCCCAGTGGTCCTTAGTCACCTACCAGGCAAACCTAAACACATGCTTCCAGCAGGGCTTTAAATAGCCGCCCAGGCTGGGGGCCCATTGTCTGCTATCTCAAACGTGAAGTCTGAAAATAGGGGGTTTGGACAGGATTTCCACTTTCAGGGCAGTGGGAAATGAAATCATGTTTTAGTAAGAGCTCTGTTTAGCAGCGACAATGTTTTGTCTCCATGTGTGCCTCGTTTAGTGGTGAGAAGCCTGCTAAGGGTCCTGCTGCCACCCTTTTAACCACACCCCAGGTCGATGACATGGTGTCCTTTGGCCGGCCAGGTCTGTGACCATACATTAACCTGTCTGCCAAGCCCTCACAGCTCCGAACCTCCACCTTTTATCCTCCTCGTTGTTTTGCAATGTTATTGCGTGGAGGAGGCAGCGCTATCGGACCCATGCATCTCATCTGAGCAGGGATGAGCACAGAGAGGCCAGAACCCCGCGTTCCTCACTTTTTGTTGTTGTGCATTGCCCAAAGCAAGTTTCACCGAGTGGCCTGGGAAGGAATTCCGTAATTGAAGAGCTGTTGTCTTGCTTTAAACAATTTTTAAAGTATGGGTTTATGTGAAGATGAGGAATTCACTTTATCATGACAGAAGCAACCGCAGTGCCCATTGCTGCATAGACTGGAAAGTTTTAAAATTTCTGTATTTTTCCTGCAGTTTGTTGGCACGGTAGTAGCCAAGTGCTTCTAAATTTGGAGCAACAAACTGAGGAGAAGGAGAAATGGGGTAAAATGCAATAGAGGAAGAATTAGGGGGTGGGTGATTTGACTTTTGTCACGGTTAGGCTAGCACAGAAATGATGTAACTTTATACTGTGGCAAAAACTTTACAAAGAAGAGAACAGCATGTAGCCTGAGACATCAGCGTGGTAAAAACTCTGCCGTGTTTGTTGGAGGAGGTAAAATTCAAGTTGGTGTATTGCTGGATGATAGCAGTGTGGCCGTGGTCACGATTTAGTCATTTGCTTTTGCTCTTTTGGCCGGGGGTCCGGGTTTCTGGAGGCGACCGAAGGCAGTCAGCGTTGTGCGGCGTTGCAAACCCAGTTGCGCTCGAAAGCTCTGAGATGTCTCTTGCAATTTGTGGGTGCACCCACGTGCGTGATTTATTCAGCCCCCTGCGTTTTTCAGCCTTCTAAAAGGCAAAGCTTTGCAGACAGCCTATAAATAGGCTCGTCATTCACCCTGACGCACCCGGGTTTTTCACCTCTGTGGTGAGTCAGAAGGGTTTTGTTCCTCTCCTGGAGGGGAGCGCAGCGGCGGGTAGCCGGCACCCTGGTGCTTGTGGCACCCCGTGCTAGGAGAAAACCCCGCTGTCTGCCTGCTGGAGCAGAAAGGAGACAATTCAGAGCAATAGCCTTCGTTCCAGCACTGCCCTGAGCTCCTGCTGATCTTGGGCAAGTTACTTAACCTCGTAAAAACAGCTTTGGGCTTGTTGTGCAGATGATAACCACTTATCTCCTGAGAGTGCCAGAAAGCTGAGCTCACTTCTCCTAACGCTGCTCAACGTGCTCTGGGAAAGGGGCTGTTGAAGTTCAGCTGCTGGTCCAGGCGCAGGAAGCAGGGCTTTGATGTGGACTAAGCCCGGCCCCACCAGCGGGTCATGCAGAAGGTCGTGTGTGCGCGCTCGGCTCTTCGGGCCCTTTGCTTACGACGTCCATGTAGCTGTTTCAAAGCAGGGGGCAGAGACCTCTTGAGCAATCGTATTTAATTGCTCCTCGTTCGTTTGAACTGCTTGCCAAAGTCAGAACCTGTCCCAGACTCTTCCCCCCCTGAGCCTGACATCTCCTCGGATGCGGGGAAGGAGAACATCAAAGCGGTGTGAGGCGTTGCCCTTCAGAAGAGCATTCCCCAGGGCTTGGCAGGATGCTCGTTTGATCCCATCAGATGGACACAGATTGTCGGCTCTGTCACCTCGCTTTCAGGGCCGCGTTAGGTGCTGGTGGGAGTTAGGAGAGGTTGTCACCTCTGCTTGTGTCACGTTGAATGCTCCTGCATTCATTTTGCAGGAGCCTAAATTGCATTTCCTTAAATTTGCTGCCAGCCTGGCACTTCACCTGTGCCCGTTTAAGGAGACCACGTTTCTTGACTGAGGTTTCTCCAGTTGTTGTCATGACTGAGCTCTTGCTGCCCCACAGAAGGGTTCTTTGGCTTCATCACAAGGAAGCAACCGTCCTGATGAGTTTCTCCATCACTGCTAGCTGGCCGTGTTTGCCTCCAGCTTCAGTCCTGAAGGACAACCGGCTTCCTGGCAGAGTGGCTGTGTTCTAGGGTGTTGTGCAGATGGGATTCTTAGGGGAATAGAGAAAAATAGTTTAAAAAATAAAAATAAATATCAAAGGTTTAGTTTTTCTCATGCTATTAGGCAATCTTTTATTAGGATTTTTTTTTAACTTTGCATTCTAGAGAAGTTGCACTGCTTTGCATGAGGGACAGCCAAGTTCACAGCCCTTGAGTCAGCTTTCGTAGGATAGCACGGTGCTGTTCATGCTGCCTACAACTTGGGATTTTGTGGAGGTTTTAAAAAGTGCTAGTAAGTCTTACTATCTCCTTATTGTGATACTCAAAGGAAGATGAGCAAAGGGATGTCAAGTTCTGAACTGCATTAAAGGGAAATTCCCCCAAAATTACACCTTCTGCCTTGAGTATTCAAGGTTTCTGCTGTGAGGACGGATGGAGTTTGTTCATGGACCTCCTCTGGGCCACCGAGGTCTCTGCCACTGCCTGCCCTGTCAGCTGGTGACAGACTGAACTCTGAACACATGTCCATATTTCCAAGTCCTCGCTGCTTTAGGATGCAAGGAGTAACCGCATCCCGTGCTTTTCTCCAAGTGAGGCTTAACCACAGCTTCCAAAGAACAGAAAAAAAGGACTTCTCACCCTTACTCTTAGTTGTAGCATCAGTGCTAGTTTGTCTGTTCCTTCAGCTTTCACATCATTTGTCTCTGAAACATTTCCAGCTGCACTTGCTCTCCTTAGGAAGCCACACAGCCTTGTCTCAGACAATTTTGGTGCTGCCCACAGTGTCCTAATAGCAGTTTTGACCTTTCAGTTAACTTCAGGATTGCCTCTTTCAGCAGCCAAACCTGTACAGATGCTCTGTTCAAGAGCCTCAGAACAGATCTGGGAGGTTGGCTGAATGGCTGCAGAGATTAGGGACATATTTCCCTTTTGTGAGTGAAATCAACGGCAAAGGGCCCTGACACAAGAAGGAAACTTTCCCACTGACCACAAATAGGGGCTTAAATAGAATTTTCAAGCCTTTAAAAATAAATCGTCATTTTGTATTTAATTAAGTCGGGTTTCGTGAATGTAGTAGGATGCTGAGGTCATGGGCAAAAAGAAGCTGTTCCAGTAATTAGCGCCGGGTCCATGCTGTTCTGGCACAAACAGCGCTGATGTCAGGCTGACACTGGAACAAGGAGCTGTGCCGCACGGTGGGCTTGAAACATGAACCTTACTATTGAAGGGGCACGTCTGACAGTTGCCAGTGCTGGCTGTGTTGGGCACATAGTATATTTTTCCTTTTAAAATTGCCAAATATCTTTTTTCCTCCTCTAAACTTTATTTTTTAAGCTTCTGGGTCAGTTAAAAGTGTTGCCACTCCAAGGCATCCTTTCTCTGGCTTCCTCTGCCCTAATTAAATAAAGCTACCGAGCTTCTACCCGTCTCTTGTTTGGCAAATATGGCAAGTGGCCATTTCCAGGTTTTTATTTAGCAGAAGCAGCTTAGTTTACTTCTGTCTTTTAGGCTGTGCCCTCCTAGTGATTGCTGCTTTGTAGGTCTGTGTGTTAGGTGGCATCGCAGTGGTTGTCGTCCGAGCCAAGTGCTGGGACAGCTTTTGGAGCAGGCAATTTCACGGCACCCGGGTTCTAGTTTCTGGTGAGTTCTTGAGTCCTATGGAGCTGGAAAAGAACTTGTCTGACCATATAATCTAGCTGGTTGGACCATTAATTTCATTGGTGCATTGGCAAAATCTTTACTTGAATTACCTAGTGCTCTTGAATTTGCTTGTAGCTGATCAAAAATAGTCTGGTCAGATCAGAGCTGCTTTAGATATTTATGAATTTAGATTGCAACAAATAAAAAGAAAGGAATTACACATTCCTTTTAAGATCTACAAGAAATACTTGTCTCTGCAAATATATGTAAACTCCCAAGAAGGCATTTAATATAGAGTTGTGACACTCAATAATAACTCATGCTTATCTGATTTAATGTAAAGAGCATGTGTGATTCTCTCTCCTATACCATTTCCCTTGGTTTTATTTTGCAGGCCATGACTGCTGTGAGACGGTGAAGGTGGTACTTTGTGCCTCCAAAGAAGGCCATCCCATTCTGGTTGTGGCAGAAGAGAGTTTCCAGTTCATCCAGGATGAAGCCTACGACGCAGCCCAGTTTCTGGCCACCTGCGCAGGGAACCAGCAGGCACTCATCTTCACCCGCTTCTTGGACCGGTCAAGACCACCCGCTGCCGACGTGGACTTTTTGGATGAGAAAGTGGCTTTGGCATTTCGACACCTGAAGCTGCCAGCAGAATGGAACGTGCTGGGAGCAGACCAGTCCCTGAACGGTGAGGAGCATGGGGGCACGTGTGAGATGGGGCTGGGAAGAGAGGTAAAAAGTCATCTGCTTTGGGAGCCATCCACATGGCTTTCAAAATATGCATTGGTCTTCGTTTGCAGAGGTGGGACATGATGTACCCCGTCTCCTACTGCATCTTCTGCATCCTGTGCTTTGCACTTCAGACACCCCAAAATGCAGAAGGCACCGATGTTTCCTCTGTGTCTTCTGCTGTAAAATAGGGCACGCTGTGGTAAGAGGTCAGTGTTGTAACACCCACCCAGGTGGGGATCCCTTTGTGTCTTTGCAGTGCTGTGCGTGCATCAGCATCGTGCTTCTCAGATTTCCTGAAATAAATGGGTCTGTGTAGGAACCGTAACGTCCTGGGGAATATTAGCCTTGTGTCACAGCCTCGGCATGTTGATGGATGGTGGTTTTACAGCACAGGTGCAAAGGGATGCGATATGTCCAAAACGCATCTTATGTCTCTTGGAGGAGCTGGCTGCCTGCCTGCGGGCAGCGCAGTTGGTGTGCGAGCACCCCGAGGCTTTGTCCAGCATCCCTGGTTGTACGGCTGTCTGAGCGAACACAGATGTTCCCCAAAGTGAGCCTGGATAATTTTGTGAATAAAAGAGAGTAGAAGTGGGAAAGCCCGACTTATATTAGCCCTCAACCACAGCAGTGAGGGCTGCTGAGCTTATAAATAAAGGTCAGTGCTGGCCCAAAGTCTGTGATAAATGCAAAATAGAAGAGTGGGAGCATTTGAGGTGCTGTAGCATGTCCATAGCCTTGGAGATCTGTTGGTTTTATCACAGAGGAGCTTTAAGGAAGCATGTTGGGGCACCGTGGGGCTGGTTCTAGTGCATACAAATTATTGCTGTGAATTTTGGGAGTATTTTGGCAAAAAATTTAACGTGGCTGTGGGGCACCCACTGTCTCTTATGGGATACACCAGCACGAACACTGGAAGAGGAGTGGGACGTGGTTTGTTCAGCGCAGAGGCTGCAGTTCTGCTTGCCCTGACGGGGTTTTCTGCAGGAGTTTTTTTTTCTGCTTTCTTTTTCTCTGATTGTTTTTGTAAACATGAATGCATGGGCAGGCAGCTGAAGCAGTGTTAGCAGACATTCAAAGATGTGATCATATTTAGTGGTTTCTGGATAGAAATTCTGACGCTGTTGTCTGTTTACCAGCAGATAAACACTTGGTAGTTTTTTCCTGATGTTTCTTTTTGCATTTTAAAAAGTTGTGATAACACAGGCATTTCTATTTTGTTTAAGTGCTGAAAACACAGTCAAAGACTGACAAAGCGCTGTTAATTAATGAACATTTCCATTGAAGCTCTTAAGTGTTGCTGACTTTGCAGGAAGGCCGAGATCTACTTTTCCTTTTTGACTTTGGTTACTCTTAGGAAAATCAGTACTTAGGGAAATCAGGCCGTAGGGTTTCCACTGATTTGCTCAGCATACACTTATGTGCCTGAAAGGCAGGATGGTGTGGGGCTGTGAATGCTAATGGACCCGAGCAGCATCTGTTACATCTTACAGTGAGGAGGGGGAGCTGAGCGTTTTGGCATCGTGTGCGAGGTTTCTGGAGGCATGCGTTCGTGTAAGGGAACAGACACCATGACAGGAAATGCAACTTTCATCTGAGAGCTGCTGCTCTGAACTGTTCCCGTGCAGGGACTCCTTTCACAAGTAACCGTGTAAGGGCAGCTTGCTTATGACTTGCTCTGGTTTTCATCTCCTGACCAGCTTTTTGTCCGCAGGCAGATTTATCTGGTGGTTCGTTTTCAGTGAGCTAATTATGCACGGGGAACTTGGGGGAATTCTTGTGATTGTGACAGGAAGGATTTGTATGTATAATCATCCTTTTGGTCACGTAACCCTAATTTGGTGGAACAAGGTGGAAGTGATGTCTCTGGTTCATGATGGAGGACTGCTTTAGGAAAAGCTGCTCTGTGGTAAAACACAACGCCCCTCTCTGGTGGTGCTTGTGGGTTAATTTGGGGTTTGGAGAGTAAAAGCATAGCACAGATTGAAACTGTGGGAGCACGAGAACAATTCTGCGTGCTCTGGCCTGTGCTCATGCAGCGGGCCAGCCCGTCCTGCATTGCATCACTACCTACAACAGTTCCCCCGATTCATATTTCCCATTTTGCTAAATGTCACCGCCAGATACTTCAAGTAAACTTCTCGAAGGAGAAAATACTATAGAAATGAGAACAAAAGAGAATGTCAGATCCCTTCGTGAAAGATTTTCGCGCTGCCTCTCAGCTGGCATGTCTCTATGGGCTCTTGTGGGCTGCAAACAAAACACTGCTGTTCAGCAAAACCTCTGAAAGCAGGAGCGAGCGGCGAGCCTCAGCCAGCTCTCTGGGCATGGCAGCGTGGTGGGAAGCACTGTTCGGACGTGGCAATTGCTATAAAACACGTCTAAAAGGGCATGTTTTGAAGGGCTGAAGTCTAGAGACAGGTAGGAGGTTGTGGCCTTTCTGCAGGACGAACTTGGGTACATGCTGTGGGGTTGAGCACGGCTCGGTGCTGGTTTTTGGGGAGGGGTTGGCTCCAGGCAGGGGCTTCCTTCACCCACTCCAAAGCAGAGGACAGTGAGTTGTCACACCCCAAAGGGCAGAGAGGATGCTAGAAGTAACACTTAATAAGGAAAAGTGCAGGATTGCTCTGCAGCAGAGCTATGCAAGAATCGTGTGCTTGCTTATGTTTTGGTTGCCAGACCAAGGCCTTCATTCTTTAAGGGTTTGCCATTGCTCAAGATTAAAGGCATGGTGCGTTCTTATAGCCAAATTGCTAAGAACACATTGTTTCAGCTGCGGGTTAAAAATACCTCTAAAATTATTTAAAACTGCTAGAGGACGTTTGCAAACATTCCAGTGGAACACCTTTCTTTTTTTTTTTTTTTTTTGTCCATAACCTACCTAATTAGCTGTTTCCATTCAACAAGAGAACTTTGTTTGGTCTCTGTAATCCCAGTAGTCTTTCACACTAGATTTTCTTTACATTTATTTCTTGTCATCTCTTTAGACATCATTTTCATTAAAATAAATTGAAAATAAAATCAATGTTTCTTCCTGTGTTGCCATCAGAGCATTGTCAGAAACCCAATATGTTTGTTCGCAGCATTCTCACTTGCTTTATTTTCACTGGTCTGGAAGAGCACAAGTTTTTGTTGCTTAAAAGGAAACTGTCCCCAACTTAAATGCATTGAGCAGTGTTGATTGATCTAAGCAGTAATTTAATTGAATTTGATTAACATTGCTCAAAAACAGGATTTATTAATTAGTATTGCTCTGGTACAATGTAAAAGGCAAAAATAATCTGTTACCACATTCCCTTGTTCATCACCTATAATTCATTGAAGTGGATTCATTTGGACCTCTGTAAGCTCTGAATGAACCCTTTGTGCCAAATTTAGCCCCAGACTGTTTTTGTAGGACTTGGACTTTGATGACAAGCTTTTTGTTCAGCGTGGAGCAATACCCAGCCTGGTCCTACCAGCGACCGACAGCGATGCTCGTGTGGTGGAGGGCAGTGGTTGGACCTCGTGAATCCCTGATGGAAAAGCGAGTTCAGAAAACAGAATCCTTTTGCTGAAAGTGTTTATCAGTGGTCTCACCTTACAGCTTTCCTTGTCTGCTTTTCTCTGGGAAGGTGATGCTCTTACCCAAATTTCTCGTTTCTAATTCTTTGCCTTCTGATTTGACCATGATTTAACTTGAATAACGTTTCCCACTAACAATTTTCTTATGGAGAATTTCCTCATTAAAACACATGGCTATGTATAAAGCCTATTCTCAGGCTTTCCTCGTGTCAGCTGCTCTTGCTGGGTGTAGCTGGGTTTCGGGGCATTTTGTTCAACACTCTGTTCCTGAGTGGAAGGAGCTGACTGGAAAGCAGAGGAGGGAGCTGTGGGGTTTTGGTCCTTTTCCAGTAGCAGTGCTTGTTTACCATGTTTTTGCTGTCTGGTTTGGTTTTAGGATGTTGTACATCTGATTTCTAAATTGCCTTCCTAATCTCCACTTCTTTCTTTCCTCATTCTCCACAACCCCACCCGCAGTGTGGGATACTCAGGGGGCAGCCCCCTACTTGCTACTTGTAGAAGACCTCAGAGAAGCCTTCAATCCTTAGTTTAGAGGAAAAGACCCCAGGAAGACTTGCAGTAATTCTGCATTATGTCTGTTTACCCACAGATACAAAATATTTTACAGAGAATGCTAAGCTGTTGTTGAGCTAGCAGTGGGAATTTGGGAGAGGAAAGTACAGGTCCTGTACTGAACCAGGGGTGGGAGCACCTGAGTTCCCTGATGCCATCAGGGAGCAGGCAGAAGACTCATGACCATTTGGTTGGATGGTCTGGAGAGAGAAAGAAAGCCCGGCATGTGTTAAGACCGCACAGGATGGAAGAAGCAGTGCCATAGAATCACCTAGGTTGGAGCAGACCTTCAGGATCATCGAGTCCAACCAACCTGGTGCCCTGTCAGTGGGGCAGCAACATGGCCTTGCCTTGCAGGGACCAGACAGGGCTTTCGCTTGGGCAGACGAAGGCTTTTCCAAATCCAGAGAGCATCTGAACCCCTTGGGCACAGGTATCCAGCCTCTTCCCTGCATGCTGCTGCTGCCCCGGGGCCACGGTGTCGTCAGCGCTCTGCTCTTCCCCCAGCCCTGCTCCGGCCCTTCCCGGGCTTTGCCCTTAATTCTCTGTCAACCTGCGTGAACTCAAATGGCATCCAAAAATGTATCTCAGACTCTCCATAATTAGGGATTGCTTTTGTTACCATGGTGTTCCAAACACGGCATTACTTTCAGGTGCTGTATAATCATGTCAGTCTTAATTATTGCAAGTGCACTGCAACTTTCTAAAGAACGTGGTCGTTACTGTTGTTAAGGGTAGGGTTATTTACTGTTCCCAGTGACATTTGGAAGGCTGTTGTTAAAACCAAACAGATGGTTACACTTTATATCTAGAAATCAAAATTTAATATGTATTCTGAGGGTATGTGCAAGATAAATACAGGACTGTAATTTTCTATTTTAAATTATTAAAGAGAAAATAAACTAACTGGAAAATGAAAACAGTATTTGGAGATAGAAGTAATGATTATGGCTTGTTTGTGTTGCAGCAGGGAAAAAAGGCAGGAAAAAAATTAGGGAGGATCTAAGGCTCAGGTATGAAGAGCGTACAGAGCTTAATCCTTGAGTTAGCTATCACCAGTAAACAGATCGCTTTCAAAATTCCTTTTAGGAAACACTGTCCGTTCAATTTAGTCATCAAAATAAGTGGTGAAATCCAGACCTGTGGTTACGATCGTGGCGGTGTGGGCTTCTCAAGAGGGTGCTTTCGGAGCGCTGTGACGATCGGCCTGGAGAGCGAGCCCTTCCCCTGGGAGCGCGGGGAGAAGCCGGCCCTGTGATGAGCTGCGAGATAGCCGCAGATGCGGGTGGATAACCAGGAGGCCATCGTACTAGATAAAACCTGTAGCATCTCTCTGGCTTTAGGAATGCAGCTGCTGACGTCCTCAATACGTATGGCTTCCCAGAAGCGCTGAATAATAAACATCCCTGTGCAATACGCGCTTCTTAAGAAATAGAGCTCTGCGAGCTCGCCAGGTAGGAGGTCGGTGGAGAAGAAGTTGCTTTGCCCCAGTTTGGAATAGTCTGGATTGCGTTGCAGGTTTGATAACTTTGCACCAAACCCAGCAGGGTTGTAGTGTACGGGCCACCAGGATGAAAGATCAGAAAGATCCCTACAGAATACAGAAACAAAGTCTGAAGAGAGAAAGTAACAAAGCCTTCCTAAAAAGAGAAAAAAAAAGAAACATGAAAAAAGCTTTTTAAAGCTTTCCAGAAGTAACTAAAATGAAATTTGATTATTAGGAGCTAACGTTTTTTTCTGTTGGAGCATGTTACGGAGATGTGGCTGATGATGTTTTTCTGACATAAAGCTTTAATCTGCTCATCTCCTGCACTCCTTTTATAGTTTCTTCTTGATTGCTTTCGGGGTAACAGTTACTAGTGTTCTTTTCATTGGGCTTTGTATTCTTTCCAGTCTGCTTCCCACCTTTCTCTCTGCCCTCTGATAAAGGACTGTATATAAGAAATCAGCATGACCTTTTCTGAGCCTACTGCATGAAGTACTCTGTTAACCTACAGCACTTGATAAGATGAAAAAAAAAATCTTTTCCATATCTAAATTTAATGCCCTCTGCAGTGGAAAATGTGAAGCAGAAAATGCTTGTTCTTGCTCAGCCAGTGTCTGAAATGTACTGCTCAGTCTGTCGCTGAGAAATCGTTGGCATGAGAGCGTTTCTGTTCCCTTAGATATTAGTGGGAATGAGGACATGAAGATCCTTTGGTGTGCTTTGAAAAATTTATTGTTTATAAGACTAAAAAAGAATTACCCACACATCGTTTTATTAACTGAACTCGAAACTCCAAACACAGTGGCTTCGCCTTGACCTTCCTTTGGTACTCATCTCTTGAGCCTTCATGCGGAACCTCGGCATAAAGTGACAGCTTGTTTCTGCTCTCTGCTCCCTGTGCTTCTCAAGGGTTGAGCTGAGCACTGAGAACATTTCCAGCCAGAAACAAAGAGAACAAAGTTTTGAGGCCAGATTTGATGGTAGATTTCAGAATTGCCAAGAATATGTGATTTCATTTGAGAAACAAGTGAAGGTCACCATCCCAGGAAGATGAGTGTGAGATTCTCTGAGCTGTTCCCGTCCATGTCTCTCTCTTCCTCAATGAGCTGTCTCTGCCTGTGGAGGACAAAGTGAGCAGTTTGGTGTGGCTAACTCTAAATAAACAACAGGTTTCAAAAAGGAATAGTTTATTATTATTATTACTGTTCTTTAATCAGGATTAAAATGAAAGTTTTTACTTAAGGAACAGTTTGTGTTCTCAGATGTGTCATACCCAAACTGCTTTTTTTCCCTCTTCAATGCTTTTTTGTTTAGTGATAATAGCACCTTAAACTTTAATCCTTTGCAGTTAGCAAAGTACATTTGATGTTCTTCTACAGATTTTTTTTTTTCCTTAGTTACCCAGATAAACTGTCTGTTCATGTGTCACAGCTGCTAAGAAAAATACATAAAAATAATACATCTAAAGTCTTCTGTTTTGCCAGCTGGATTAGAGTGCCCTGCCATTATGGGACAATAATCATATGTTTCAACTCTTGCCTATTACTAGGAAACGAGAAAGGAACAAAAACAATCTTGGCCTTTCCAGTATCGTGTGTCTTGTATTTCCACAGTTTCCTAATTGCAAGAACCTTTTTGTTGACATTCAAAGAACGGCCATTTTAAGATGAGAAGCTCATGCTTGACGTGTGGTAGGAGAAAAAGCTCAGGTTATTGCTTGTTAAAGCTTTTGTTGTTCTCCATAGCTGGAGCATGCATTTTACATCATGCCAGGACGCTGTAATCATCGGCTAAATTTCCAGTGTCCCGTGGTACGAGCTTCATCCTTTCAGAGGTAGCGTGGCTGTAGGGTTGCTGCCCGGCTCTCTCTCTTCTCCATCCCACAACACTCCCATGCTCAGTGCAGACCCACTCTTGGCTTGTTCTGAGCAACGCCGTTCACCAGCAGATGTATTTTTCATTGTATGTTAGTAGCTAATCCAGTCCCCAGATGGCATGCGCCTTTTCACTGTAGCTGTGCAAGTTTTGCACACTCTGAAACCTTCTAAAGCCATTGCCCAGGGCCCCGCAGTTGTTGTATGCACAGTACTTCGTCTCTGTGCTGCCATCATCCATGCCCATCTGTCAGGATGGCCTCGGGCCAGTTTATATGTCAGGCAGATCCTTCCAGCTGGGCCTGGAGAGTGAATTTGTGTGTTTAGTACACTCGGGATGGCAACACGCCACGTCTTGTGCACGTCTTCTGTGCACGCCGTTGTTGCTCAGAGGCATTGGGGCAGTGCCACGACCGTTCAGTCGCGTTTGTAGACACCTCCAGCCACCTGCATCCACTAGCCTGACAATAGTGAAGATTGTTTTAAAAGAACGGGGAAAAGGGTGGGATGTTCCAAAAGTGCAGTCAAATGAGCAGCTTCACTCCCATGAAGGTTCGGCACATCGGGAGGGGCATTTCCTCTCTGGAAATGGGAGGCAGGGAGGGGCACCCAGCTGGAGCAGGGGTGGGATGAGCAGCTGCCAGCACCTTTCCAAGCCCACAGCTGGGGTGTGATTTGCTGGTGAACTGTCAGTTGGCATGAAAAAGATGTTGGTGCCTAACCATGCAGCTCTCAGCTGAAGGAGGAGGAAAGATTTTGATTCGGGAGTCCGTGCTTGTGCTTTTCAGGTTTGCTCTGCTCAGTTTTGGTGCAAGGGTATCCATTTCAGCAAGGAAGATGATGTCCCCTTCCAACAAAGCAGCTAGAGCAGGAGCTCCCTTGCTGGAACAGATGCAGTCAGACCAGTGCAACACGTTCTTTATTTGGACACCAGTCATTTGCTCCAACATAAGTGCTTTTGTGCTTCCTACATCCGCAGCAGGAAGAGTTGTATTGCTTTAATTATGCTAGCTGACTGCCAGTTTATTCCTATAGCTAATGTAGGAATTTTGTGCAAGTTCCCTGAGTGAAACCTTGGGCATCTGCTTTCACTCCACTTAAGTCCCACCTGTATCCACGCTTCCTCCTTTTTGCAACCTCCTCTGTAGTTCTCCCGTTATGTCTTATCTATAGGGTGTGTTATTTTTCATTATTCGTTAAGGCCAAGACTGGCAGCCGTTGATTAACTACCTTGTTGGTTGTTTATTTCTAAAGCACTACATTATAGCACTTGACACCAAAATCCTTGTCATTACTCTCCCACAGGCTGAGAATTTGTCTCTTAGTGAGCTCAGCTATTCCCTTTTCCTCTGATCAGCTGGAGCCTCCATTCAGATGTACTCGTGTATTCAGGACAGCGTGGTTTTGCTTTATGGTAATCAAGAGAAGGCTGGGGAGGAAGGCTTGGTTTGTAGCCCAGAAACCCAATTTGGAGTCATATGGAAGAGAGTTGGTGCCAGAAAGCTTTGGTTCATGAATACAGATTAGTTCTTCAGGAACTGATCCAAAAAGTGGGGAAAAACGGTGTGTCAGGCAGGGCAGAACTCACTCTTTCTGCTTCGTTTTCACTAAAGGTCTTAATGATGTCCCTTAAGAAAGAGAGCAAGAAAAACAACAGCCCGCTGACAAGATGATTTCTCTGGAGGCACACTTCTTGGGGAAAAAATAATTAAATCTTAGATGCATTATGCACTTGCATTTTTAAACCTACTGTATAGGTTTGGCTGGCGACCAAATTAATACCCAAATAAATCATTGCTACGATATTGAAGGTATTATACCAAGCGTGCTCAGTGGCATGGTTTACGCAGACCCAGCTGGTGCTTTTTTGTTGGTGGTGCTGCCAGTCAATACTGCAATCCTTTGTTAATTAAAAGAACAAATTTGTGTTTCTTGCAGTTTTTTTAACCCGAATGCTTTTGCCCTCCCTACAGAAGTACCACGCTTTGATCTGCAAGTGCCGTATTTCAGCAGTGCATCTGGAGCCCATTTCTGGTTGAAGCTTTTCAGAGCAAAGTTGTAGGGCTGCAGCTTTTAGAGGAGGGGGATACTTTTCCGAGATGAAAGCTTTAGGCTCAAGAGTGACTTTTACCAAATTAGAAGGTCACGGTTATTAAACATAAAAAGCAGCAGTGGAGATTACTAGTTTATAAATGCTGCTACTCAGAATTACAGAGCTACTGTGGAAAGCTGAGAAAAGCTGGTCTAAGGCACAGTGAAACCAGGAAATCAAAACCCTCACTTTTTTATGTCTATATGAGAGGCTAAACTGTTCTCTTTTATAACCGCTCTGCATATGGGCTTCAGTTGCAGTTCATTTTCTTCCTGCCTTGGGACAAATCAGTGTCCCGTTAAATAACAGAACTCGTCCATTCCTAAAACCTGGTCCTGGGCATGGGGGAAAAAAAGGGGTTGGATGTGCAGAAAAACCCACCCGAACATGCTGGGCTCTATAGGGCAGCTTTGTGGTAGTCGTGGCTGTCCATGAAGCCGTTCTTTTCACGTTGACTTCTGTGGTCTTTCAGTCTTATCCCAAGAGGTCCTGAGCACGTTCAGTCCCACTGTAGCCAGTCCCTTGCTTTCAGGCACTGGCCTCTCCTGGATTTCACAGCCAGCTTGTGCTGAGTATGTTTTTCCAGGTGCTGCAGTGTTTAGGTTCCTTGGCTTTTTGGCTGTCAGCACCTCCAGTTTCATGCCAGCCATTGTGCAGTCCTCGGCGTGTGCATGGCTTGTCTCCAGTAGCGAGGATGTGGGGAAATGGCATTCACCTCGACTGCAGCCTGCAAATTCCTATTTCTTTTTCCTTCTTTATTCCCAGAGAACATCCCTCGGGAGACACTGATGCATTTTGCGGTGAGGCTGGGTCTGCTGCGGCTGACATGGTTCCTGCTCCAGCAGCCAGGAGGAAGAGGAGCGCTCAGCATCCACAACAACGAAGGCGCTACGCCCGTGAGCCTGGCCTTGGAGAGGGGCTACCAGAAGTTACATCAACTTTTGACAGAGTAAGGATGATTTTAATGGTTACTCAGCTCGTTTTCCATTCTCTGTCATGCTTCCCTTTACTTTATCCTTGAGGAGTGTCTAAGAGCTATACTCTACCCTTAAAGACATTTTTTCTATAATTGTGCTTTTACCTTTATTGCTAGAAGCAATGGGGGCGTGTCCTTAGGATTTATGGTAAGTGCAATAACACTGTTGGGTTCTCCTTTTTTACCGCACAGTGTTCTGTTTCCAGCAGTCCCTTAAAGCCCAACATGAGTCACTGTAACATCGCCTAATTAAGACAAACCTTATGCAAACACAAGAGGAAGAACTTTGCTTCAAATGAGTACAGCTGTCCAAAAGAGCGTAGCTGGCAGGCTTTGTGGTGATGGTGGGGACTGTCACGTTCTTATTTGGTAGATTTGGAGGTTTTTGGTTAATACAAGGCCACAACAATTTATTGAAATAAGGCAGCATCTTGTAGAGAACAAATATCTACCAGGATAGGTAAGAATTTAGGTAAAAAATAATGCAAGTATTTACAACAGAAACTGAGAAGCAGCCAGGTCTTGCCAACCCATAGCCAGTGACTTACATGAGCTCTTACTGCAGCATTTTACAAGGAATCCTTCAGAAAATGGAAAGCTGTTTTCGAACAGCAAGTGTTTGGAGTACTAGCTTTAAAAGCTGCAAATAATAAAGACAAAGAGCTGAAATAAGTCTGGGGGGTGGGGATTTGTAAAAGAGGAAAGATTTGGTCTGCATGTCTGTTATTCTGATGCCTAGTTCCCTTAAGCTTTGTTATTAACTTTGTTTTTCTGATTTGAATCTGCAGATGCTTAGGGTTTATGTTGAGGGACCCAATGTCATGTTTAGGAGTCTTCTGTGTTGTCTACATTCTCACGCAACATTTCTTTATGCTACAAACTGTAAATTATTCCTCCCTCTATAGTTGTTGGACGGGATGTTAGAGGCAGAACAAATAAGATCTGCTGCTGGAGTGACTGCATTTAAGTTTCATCTTTAATAATTCAGCCAACCACAAACCAAGTGGGGATGCAGGAGAAGGTGCAGGGTGGGGCAGGAGCTATTCTCTAACCATTTTTTGCCACCGTTGAACCAATAGAGAGGTGATGGCAGTGTTGCTTTATTTCTTTTCCATGTGAGTTCAACAACAGCCACACTGTGAAAATACTCAACACTCTAGTGGGCTATCTTGCAAAATTGGAATATGCCAAGTTGTCCTGTAACTGTGGCAAAGTTCTGTTTACACCATGAGTCTCACCTTGGAGAATTTAAATAAATAAATGTAAATTAGCCAAAACTTGATTATGGAGCTCACAGCAAAGAGCAATCTGCATATCAGCAGAGCTGTTAATTTAAAAAGAAATGGGAAGTAAACAGAGCTGTTACAACAACTATTACAGTGTATCTGGTAGTGTATTTCACAACCAGTTCCAATAGGGGGATGGCAGTTCTCGCTTGGTGGAAGAGAAACGAGCATGTGGGTTACACGGCATTGCCCTCTGCCATTCATTCATGCAGCACTGCTGCTGCAGTCCAGGGGATCCCTCTGGTGACCTTTGCAGCTCATCTTCAAACACAAGACACGGTAGCAACCTCAGTACTGTTAAGTGCTGGTCCCTTTCTTTTAAATACACCCTTAAACTGCTTACATGGATTAAGCAGAATTAAGGTTAGTTTTCCTCTTGGGCCTCTGGGTGGAAATAGGATGCAGAAATATCTGGTGGCCGTGGCTCTGAGAGCTGTGCTACCTGTATGCAGTGCTGCAAGCAGCATGCCCAGCAGCAGGCTGTGGGTGCTGGAAGTCACAGGGCCCCTTCTCGCTGCCCAGGAAAGGGAAAGGTGCCATGCTGCAAGCTCGGGGCTGCCCAGAGTGGTGGCAATGCTGTGTGATGTGGGGACCACCACGGCCCTTTGCACATGGGGATGGTGGCTGCAAAATGAAGGTGTCCTGTTTGCACAGCAGACATTTCCTGGTGCTCAGTGCTTTCTGCAGTCGCATAGGATCAGGGCTTGAAAATCCCTGCTGGGAGGAGAACTAGTGAGTTTCAAAATAGAGAAAAGCAGCCAAATTCCATGACAAGAGCATATATCATTTATGTGCTGTCAAAACACAATGGATGCTGTACAACCACTTTTCTGCACTCTGCTTCTGCACAGGCTGTACAATCCACGCACAGAAATTTGGCACACAACTCGTACCACTCAGCAAAATACGGAGCAGCAACGCATGTTAGCGAGAGCCCATACAAAGGAGTCATTATTTTTACAAGTAATTAAACTGCACTTCACAAAATAAATGAATGCAGTGCGTTTTGTGATGCATTATCCTTGGGGGGATTTCATTGTTCACTTGCTTGCTAATTTGCAGGACCCCACGCTTCACAATGATCCTCCTGGCCAGCATGGGGAAGGGGTGAAATTTGGCTGTAATTAGGGTCCAGGCACAAAACCTTCTCCGCTGATGCAGTTTTGTCTGGGTTCAGCTGCAGAGCACTCTGATTCAGCCGCAGCATAAATATTTTTCTCAAAAACTTAATTACACCGGTGACATTTTGGATTTCTGTTTATCAGCCGAGCTTTCCCTTTTCAGCTGCCAGTGTGCATTTGAAAAAATGAAAGATGACTTCAAGCGAAATGGTGCAAGCCTGGGAGTCGCCTTTGCTGTAGGCTCCAGCCTGTGAAGTGGCTCCTGCATCCTGTGGCAGGGCCGATGCAGGCTGCTGCTTTCGAGGCTGAAGCGAGGCTGAAGCTGCAGAGGAGCCCGCGTGGGCTGCCTGAGCTGGAGAACGAGATGCTGATGTGCTGATAGCAGTGCTCTTCGGTTGTGTGGCATCCCTGAGGGTGCTCATTTTATCTTCTAGATTAAAGCAAAAGTCTCACAATACAAATGGAGTAGGATGGTGCAGAAGGGCAGGACTTTATTTTTAGGGACAAAAAGCATGGAAGGATTTTCTCTAGGAATATTCTTTGCTTTCTAGCAGCTTGGTGTGCGGTTGTTTCTTAAATACACCTGATCTTGCCTGAAAAAAGCCTCGGACACCAGGCAGGTTGCACAGCTTGCTCTGAGCTTCACTGATTTCTGAGTGCGGTAGGAGTGAATTCAGAAGCAGAGGCTCCTTCCTTGAAGCCTGCTACTTCCTTATGTTTAAATTGGGCAATGCTAGCTCCAGGGCGTTGGCAGCCCTCGTCTGCTGTGCTCCTTGGAGAAGAGAGGGCTCGGGAGAGGCAGTGGGGTTGTTAACCAGGGGGAGCACGCTCCGTGTGAGTAACTTGGCCTCTGCAATGGGACAGCTGCATTTTGCACTAGTTGGTGTTTTCAGATCCAGCCCGGCGTAGTAATATAATCTGCCTGCCAGCTCCATGTTCTTCAGTGCTCTGCAAGTCAAGCAAGTAAAATGGCTCCAAGAAAGAGCGAGTGTTCACAATGTCAGAGGAGTCAGAGCGCCGTTCTGCGAAACACACACTGCTTGGTAATCTGATTTCATTGCTGCAGAACAAAGTCCTGTCCACCAACCCAAACCTTGCAGGTTTTTCTTTCTGTGAAGCCAAATGCTTGTCGTTCCTTCCCAGCTGTGAGTGATTTATGCCCTCTGAAAGCGGAGGCAGAGAAAAGTGAAGTCGGTAAGAAAGCATTTTTCCAGTCCCTGCAGAGCGAAGGATTTGGGACTTCAACAGTCTCTGGAGTTTTTTACTCTAACGTTAGTTCTGCTTTTGCTGGTTTCCCTGCATGCTTCTTATTGCCGTGGAGCGCTTCTGTGCGGCTCTGTGTGTAAAACCTCCTGGTAACAGCCAGGAGGCCCAGCGTGTGAAGCCATCAGCCACGATCAGCATGTATTTCCAAAATTAAACTGACCCGGATTTAATTAACACGTTCAAGAAATAGCTCCCTGGTAGCAGGAGTGTTTGGTGACCATTTTGCAATACTGGATTATCACTTGCTATTGTTCTGGTTTTATGTAAGTAATTGATGGAGTCTGTGCTGTAAGCTCCGTGGTGCCTCTCAGATGAGGAAGCTTTTGCAGTAACTTTACTTTGGTAATTGAATACACTTTTCTGGTTTTCTAGGCCAGAGCAAGAGGATTTGTCTGGCATCTCATTTCTCTGCTCACCGATGCAGCACGTCCTTTCAGCATGTGTTTTATGTCAGAAGTGTCCAGTTCGTCTTCAGCAGGTGGTTTAAGTGTGGTCTTAAAATCAGGCATTTCTTACAGCGCTGCCAAATGGGGACAACAGTTAAAGCCGGACGCTTTTAATCTAACGTTGCTGCTAGGTTGTTCCATTAACTTCAGTCTGAGCAGGACAAGAGCCGTCTGTGGTGCAGATGCTTTCCAAAATCACAGGTTTCCTGGGGCTGGAAATGTCACCAACTGCTGTGACTTCAGGACCAGGTTGTGGCACTGCACGTAACGGGGTGCTCAGATGCTGTCCCCTCTGCACCCTTGCCTTATTTATGAGCTGGGAACTGGCTGTAAAAGCTCCCAGTCTCCCCTCGGTCACCTCTTTTCCCATTATTATTATTATTGAGCACGAGTGGGACACAGCTGGGGACATGCAGGTGCCCCAAAGGTTGCCACCTCAATAGATAATTTTATTTTTGGCTAACCAGACTCAGCAGCGAAGGAGTTTACTGAAGTAACTCTCTATTATCTAGTGTTTTTCCTTCCGTTCTCCCACCCCAAACCGAGCAACAAACCCTTTTGATGGCTATTCGGGGTGTAGGGCAGTAGGTTTTAGGGCACGGCTTGCTCTCATTGTGCAGCCTGTTAGGAGAGGAGAGCAGCTGCCTTTGTTTCTGTAAGTGCTGGCTCAAGATTAACGTTTAAAGGAGCATTCAAAGTCATTAAAAGGGTAATGAGAGAGGAACTGATGAGAGATCCATGTGTTAAGAGGACGCTGTTTGGCTACAGAAGCATGGGAGTAGGAGCGATCCAACAGGATCCGGTCTTGTGGCTGCGTGTTACTGAACTTTGAGATGACTTTCTGGGACGTGGTTGTTTCATTGATGTTTCTTCCTGCTTGGAAAGATGCTGGGGTGCCGTGGGTTTCCACCGGCCCCAAGAGTACAGCAGAGGAGCAGATGGGAGTGGGAGCAGTCAGGTCTGAACGTGATGGAGCAGGAAGAGTTTGTGCTTCCCCCTTTCCACCTACTCACCCACTGCATGCTCCAGCTTTTCCTCTTTTCCTAGTGTCTTCCAGCATCCCTATTAAAACTTGTATTTTCATTCATCAGCTCCCTCCTTGTCTTTGTTTTGTACTTATCCACCTCTGAAGAGAGAGAGGCGGCTTTGTCCCTTTGGTAGGAACAGCATTTTACTATCTCTGATACCCTGCTTGGCAATCAGAGGTCCTAGGAGGTGACGTTCATGTAAACAGGCTTGTGAGGAGGAGAAAGAGGAGATTTAGAAGAGATTTGAGAAGATTTGGTAAGATATGAGAAGAAATGCCCCCTGAGCAAGGCATCTTTCTTGTTAGGTAAGGCTATGAAAATAAAACAAATGCAAAAATTCGTTAAACCACAGACAGCTACTGCATCCTATGGAATGTGTGTCATATATATTGATACATAAATACATTTGCTGTCAGTTTGTAATTTTTATTTTTTAATATATAGCTTCAAGGCCTGAGAAATGCCTGGGTTTAAGAGTACAGCCCCTTTGTGGTAGGAAATAGGTTCTGTTTGCTGAGATAACTGGCCGTGCTCTCTTAGGATATGTGAGTCTGCAAACAGCTGTCGAAGAACAAGCCAGCTTTCCTCTCGTGTATGATTTCCTATTGTATGGTGTGTTGATCATGGGACTGAGAAGTTAGCATTAAATATTTTGAATCCAGTCGTTAAATATTTAATCTGATATTGAAGGATAGGTTGTGCAATCCTGAATTCAGTGCAGTGTCCAAACCCACTGCAGCTCATGTCTGTGTGGAGTGCTCTAAGGGGTTGGTCATCGCTACTGCAGCTGATGAGCTTTAACTCTTTCTTTCCTCCAACATAAAAGCAGTCCAATTAGTGAGTGTCTCGTGAAATTGTCTTATGTAAGAAACTTTTTTTTTCTTCTTTTCTGTGGCTTGGTACATTTGGAAGCACCTGAAGTATGAATACTGTGTTTAAATCCCTTCCCAGTGCATGCATTTGCTTTAACCCAACCTAACTTGTACTAGTTGCACCTGTTTTCTCAGCCTCCTATCTGGTAGGTGCTGATGAGTACAAAATTGGGGAGGACCAAGAAAGTGTTTGTGTGCACTAGTATTTTGTATGTCACTACAGACTGTGAGGCTGTTGATGAAAAACTGATCATAGCCATACAAAGCCTGTAGTACCCCAGCACTTCTGCAATAGTTTTAAGTTCATTAAGTTCTGTCTTGTCAAATTTCTAAGAAACTGTTTCCATTTACCTTCCAAATAAAAAGAGTAATAACAATGTTAAAAGGTCATTAAGGGAAGGCAAAGTGAAAATGGATGCATTGGGTCCTCTTAGGAGTAATGGCACTGTCACTAAATATTAATTGCCATTAGTAACGAGCAGTTGCTGCCATTATCCGTAGCTGTTTGTTGCTGGCAGCCTGCAATTTCCTTTGAAGAATACAGAGATCCGTCAGAGTCCCGTACCCGGTTCTGTGATGGGTTTAGGAAATTGGCTTTTTGTGGTACGGGTTTCTGGAGGCTTGGTCGGAGACTCTGGTGCCTGGTAAATCTGGGTGCAGGTTTTCATCGGAGGGACTGATTTGTCGGCTTGACATCTGTAAATTGTCAGTGGAAGGGACGTGTGGTGCAGCAGCCACCCCAGGCAGCTTCCTGCTCCAGTAGGCACCGTTCCTTGCTTATCCCAGACCACAGACACTGCATCTCCTCTCTTCAGTATGATAATATAACAGCAAGAAATCAGAATTTGACTAGGAGTGTGAGATGAAAGTTCAGTTTAGGTTTTATTTACCCTACAGATAAGAGCATCTGAATTCTTCCATTTCCTAGTTTTTGGCTGTAACCATAACACTAGTTGTTATCGTGTTGTTTTTTGGTTTTAAGAGATTTTATTTTCTCTATCACATGAATGTGGGAGCTGGAGCTTTCAGAGTCGCCCAGCAGCTGTGGCCAGGCTCGCAGTAAGATCCCAGGAGCTGGCAGCGCTGTGGCGTTTGTTTGTTCGGCTCAGAAATGCGGAGGGGATATCCCCAGGAAATAACACCTTGAGTTCCCACACCGCCTTCCTCACCCGGCTGGAGAACTGTGGGATTCTTCACGGGGTTCTGCCTAGTGCACTGAGGCCATTTTGATCCTTTTCTGATCTCTTCCCCACTCCTCCTCTCCCCTGCGGTTAAAACCTGTTATCTGGGTACTGGAAAACCCTGCCCAGCACAGCCAAATTTCAAACCTCTCTCACCGACGGCTGCTTCTGAGACTTTTGAAGGCGGGCAGAGCTTTTTTCCTCCAGTCAGAGCTCAGGGCTTTTTTTGTTCCCCCCTTCTCCCTTATCTTCCCTCTTTATAAAAATATCTTGCCGGTATCTGCAGGAAGCTAGGAGCCGCTCTGTGTCACTGCAGGCTTTCCTCTACCTCTTTCCGCCTCTCCTTGGCCCAGGGCCATCCTATTTGCCCCGCCATGAGACCAGAATAGGTTCAGAGCACACAAACGCTGCACGACTCCTCCTTCGCAGGGGACGGCCCCGCTTGGGCACTTGGTGGAGGTTTGAAAAATAGCATCGCTTGTGGTCTTCCTCCTGTCAGATGTGCAGGGGGTGATGCTGTGGTTGGAGCAGAAGAACTAGCACCCGGGGCAAGCAGCTCATGGCCCGAGAGCATTTTGGAGGTGGTGAGGGTGTGGGTTTGCTCCTCCCTTCACAGTGTTTGGGGTCAGCATCCTTCCTTGAGCCCCATTTCCGCGGATGAAGGGCTGGCTGGTAAGTCTTTCCTTTGTCCTTCAAACACTGTTCTTTCTTGAAGTCAGCGATTTCCCTTCTGGGAAGCCTCTTTGCAACAGAAAGCTGGGTCAGAAGCGGCAGGGAGTGGAGCTGGAGGACTCCTTCCAGGTCTCTTCTGCGTGGCTGTGCCCAAGGTGGGGGCATCCCAGTGCCCGTGGGGACCTCATTGGTCGGCCCTTGCCTTTTGAACCAAGTGAGATATTCTCTTCTGGAAAAGTCTGGCTCAGAGGCGGTACAAGGGGAACTTTCTGTTCAAGTATCTTTCAGGTCTTTCTATAGGAAGCTGTTGAAAGAGGAGGGTGAGAAGGAATTGCCCCAGGCTGGTCGGATGCTATAATAAGACAGATTTCCCCTGTAGTTTAGGCTTCTGTGCCGAATGGAAGCAGACTTTCAAAATGCTCAAATGCAAGAGTTTCTATATACGTTTCTTAGTAAATTTTCAGTAAATATTTGCATATTTGTTTTTATCTCCTGGTAGCGCAGCTTGGGTATGCACTTGTATATAATTACAGCTACTACAGAAATTGCTAATCTATGCAAAATGAGCACCTTTCCTGGTGAGGGAGCACTAAGTGTGCAGCCTATAAAGCGTAATTTCTGGACAGATGTGTGTTTTTGTTATCTTAGTACATACAACCCAGGGCTCGCAGCGAGCCAGGCAGGGGACACACAAATGGTTAAGTTCAACGTATAAGGACAAGTGAGCAGGAGCATGTTCTCATGTGATCTACGTGCTCTTGAAAGCAATTGAACAGCAGAAATAGCAGTGAGCCAACGAGTTAACGCTCGGGAGCACTCGTCCTCTCTGCTGCAGTCCGTCAGTGCCATGGATGCATCGGTGTGCAGCGCACGCCTCTGATTCCCCTCCAGGTTTTGAGGCTTTGAAGCCACCGAGGGTCCTGCAGGTCCACAGGCTGCTTTGTGGGCACCTATTTGAAGATGCTTCTAAGAGCACTTGAAGCTGGTCAGAAAGCGGAGAAGGCTGCTGTGTCCTTTAAGCCTGCTGATGTTGGCCTCACGAGTGGGTGAATCTGTTTTTTGTGCTGCCTGCTTCGTTGTGCTCCACGTGGCCCGGCGAGCAGTGATTTCTCATACATGACAGCTGAAAAGAAAAGTACAGACAGAAATGGCTGTGTTTCCTTGATAAAGGAAAGTCATTTATTTAGCCACTTTGCACTTGTAATGGCTCAGTTGACTTCAGTGCCTCAATGACCGGATTTATACAAATCACCACAAAAACCTACGCGTCCTTCTGTGCCTCTATAGCAATAATGATTCTGTTTAAATCAAGAGTAATTCCGCAGAAGTCAATTGAGTTACGTCGTGGCTAAGGGTGGAAGGCATAGATTCACTTTGTCTGGATTTGCTTTGTGTCGTGCTGATTTAACCCAAGATGAGTCACGAGAGGAGGTGGGCTGTTGTACCGGGGCACAGCACATCAGCTGCTCAGCTCCATGTCTCCAGCTTCCCTGCAGTGCTCTGCCTGCTGCTGTTGCCACTCGTGGTATCAATCATTTGATCGTTACTACTTTGCTTTCTAAATTGCATGGCTTCCCAGAGAGGTGGCCTTGTGGCCATACTGTCGGCTCAGGCTAATGCTCAGCAGCTGCAGTCCCAGGGAAGGGACAATGAAGAGGTCTCCGTTTCTCGTGCCCATGAGCAGGTCAGCGTTAGCCCCACGTCCTTCAGTCCCTGCCCGGTTCTCTCCTGGGAGTTGTCTCTCTCGTTAGGGTGTGTGATGGTTTTGGCTTCCTGAATCAGTTCTGATTCAAAATGAAAGCTACAAACCTGAAGCTTCAGATGAACACCTTGATAAGAAGACTGCTCCTACACCCCGTTGAAGTGACACTGCTATCCCTGTGCAGCTCGGTGAGAGCAGCCACATGAAGAATTACTGCTCTGAGTTGTAAACATGTGCAAAATCAGGTCTGACGTCTGAGATGACTGAACAGAGATTTCTAATGACTAGAAGTAACTGCTGAGCTAGTTTTTCGTTCTGATCTCCAACAACCCCCTTTTTTCCTTTCTTTTCCTTTGGTAAGGGGAACGTTGGTGTTACTGCCGCAGAAGGACAGCGGTCTCACCGCACTGAGGATGTCTTGCATCAAAGCAATTCCACAGGGCAAGCAGAATTCATTTCAGGAGTGACAAAATTGCTGCAGTTTGATGGCTGTTGGGTGTTGGTGAAGAGGTGTGCTGGTTTCGGTGTATAAGTTGTAGTATCTGTGTCATAAAAATCATTGCTCCCTTGAACTTGTCTCCCCGCAGTCTTTCAGGTATCTGTTGTTCTCCAGCAGCTACTTTGGTGATCTTCACCTGCAATAAATTCTGTTTTAAAAGCAATTGCAGTGCCCTTTGCTACTCGTGTTCTTCTTGTCTGGGGGAAAAAAAAGCAACAGGTCTCTCTACCTGAGATAGACCTAGTGGAGTAGAGCTTGTGGCTGGCGCTGGCTCTAAATCACTTTCATTTTCAGGACGGAGACGTGTGCGTGTGTGTGTGTCTGTCTGGTCCTGGAGCCATTGATTAGATGACTGTCCAGAGTGAGGAACAGCGTGCGTGTCCTGCTGTGCACCATCCCTTCTTGCTCTCAGACTAACCCGCGGTGGTTTTGTTTCAGAGAGGAAGCCAGGGAGCCAGACTCGTGGAGCACCTTGTCCCACACGGTGCACGCCGGGGAGTACTGCGTGAAGCACCACCGGCGGCTTGATGTTTACTTGCTGACAGCTGAAACCAAGGAAGGGACAAAGGCCAGCCTGGAGAGTGACATACGGCAGCTTCAGCTACACATGCAGAGCCACCAGCACCGGGTAAGGAAACACCTGTGGTTATTGAATAGACAGGGAGCTGGCTGGCTGCTGCTGTCACGAGCAGCCTGGCACCTGGTAGGGTGTCCACACACCGGCACCGTCTGGGGGCATGTGTACCAGTGAGTCTAGATGTTTGCTCTGAATGTCTTTAGCAAACATGCAGGCAGACACCTGCCAATTATCTCCTTGGAGCACAGGGAGATCTGATAAAGCCGTGTTAGGAAGAACATCAGACAGGGAAAACCTTCGTGGAGGTGAGGTGCGTTGTCCTTCCAGCTGCTGGCAGCTGTTGGGTGGCGTGTGTGTGCTGGAGGGGGTCAGGGCTTGGGGTCTGGCACCTTGGGTACATCTGTGTTTGGATAAAAATTACAGGGAGAGGGAAAGCTGATGGAGAAAGCAGTGGTTTTCTTGGTGCCTCGGTGTAGGATTTTGAGAAGCCCACCCCAGCCACGTGGTGTGCATGCCCGTAGCCCTGCCAGCAGTGGTACAAGGCAGGGGCTTGGGAGGTTTCCTCTTGATGCTTGAACATCAGTGCCAAAGGGATGCTCTCGAGGGGGGAAGATGAAGCAGCGGGACACTTCTGTACAACTTCTCAGAACTGCTCTGCGTGTGTTGCACAGGTGCCATCGCTTTATCACTCATAAATATGCTGCTGTGGGGGTGTGGGGCTTAAATAACAGTGCTCCCAGGCATTTCTGTTCCTTTAAGCAAGCAAACAGAGAACTGCACACTGCATTGGGCTGGGGGGAAGTTCAGAGGTATCGGCCACCCTTCCCCGAGCAGGAGATGTTAGTTACTCCCCATCTTGACAGAAACTGGTGGCAAGAGTGGCAAAGCAGAGAAATCGCCTCCCTGCACTTCCCCTTTTCATCAGCTGGCACTGAGGCACGGCCGCACATCGAGCTCGCTCCTTGCTTGCTAGAGCCAATGCCAGATGGGTACATTTCGTCTGACAATGAAATCACAAAAGGCTATGTTTAGACTTTTTCTTCCCAGCCCTGTTTCACTCCACATCTAATCTGATTTGGATTTGGAGCGCGGCCCTGTAATGATTGCGTTTAGGTTCATTTGGGGTCGGGTGGAAGCCACTTGGCTTCGTTTGGAGCCGCTTCTATTTTTCAGGCTATCAGCAGAGTGACTTCACCGCGAGGATGCTGGGGCTGCCGCCGCCCCTCCGGCTTATTCCAGCACAAGTGTCGCCGTTGTCTGCGGCCGTTTGTCTGTCCTGGCCAGGGACCAGCAGCACGGTGTCCATGCTCAGCTGCAGGGTTGGGTGGCCGAGGAGATGGTTCTGGTTTTGCTGCCCGTGGTGCCTGCCCCCTGTGCTCACCTGCACTGAGCTTCCTCCAAAAACACGAGCTGCAGGGGAGGTGGGTGGCGGGGTTGTTTGCAGCAGGAGAGCCATCACAAACACCAGAAGTGCACCCAGTGGTCTGTGATTCAGTGATTTGGTGGCCGTGGTCAGAGTTTGCAAACCTCAGAGTGGAAGGAACAGTAAGTGCAATATCCTCGATGCAGAAGGGGTGGGCTTAGCCATGGTTTGTACATGCAACACCCAGAAGTTCCCTGCAATGCATCAGCTGACGCTGCTCCTTTTGATACCCGGGGAGAAAAGGGTTGTTTAAGGTGGCATATTTGGTGTGAAATCCTATTTCTTTGGGAAATTTTAGAGTCTTAAAGAAGATTTGAAGGAACCTATTGGAGTTTGACTGCTAGGGTACTTTTTTTTTTGGAGTTTTTTTATGAATAAAAGCAAAGAATACCAGAGGTTTTAAATAGATTCATTAGTGCTGAATTTAAGAGGGCCACAAGCACTCATCACCTGCTGTCTGCGTGTCAGCGTGTCCTCTGAAAGCTGCAGTGAAATCCCAGAGCCTGCCTCGAGAGCTGCGCTCCACAGAAAATCAAGGAAGCTCTGCGGGGTGTGCGTCCAAGGGCTGAGGTTGCTCGTTAATTTAGCGAGTCGCTTTTTGTGGTATGTGAACGCTGAAATGCAGCAGAGAAGAGGGAAAAAAAATAGATGATATTGAAACAGAGATGATTCTTTTTAAATAAAGGTTTGATTGTATCAGGCTATAAAGCCTGGTGGATCCTGGAGAAGGCAGATATGCTGGAAAAGACATGCAGATGAGACAAACCGAGTGCTTTGCTACTGTTCCACAGTATTGCACTACTAATTTTAATACAGTGTTGTCATTTTCATTTTTTTATTTCCACGTAGGAAATAAATTTCAGCTGTTTAATGATGCGTGCATTTTTCGTGAGTGGATTCGATGATGAGTTCAGTCCTAGAAGCAGGAGACAGATGAGCGGGTTGGGCAGTGGCAGCCAGCTGCCCTGTCTGGAGTGGTGGTTAGAGCAAAATAGGGAAATGGAGCAATGCAGAGCAAACGTGGGGAGTGCCATCGGGCAGGGGTCTGAAGCTCTTCTGCAGCAGTGTCAGCTCAGGCCCCTTGGGACCGGGCTGGTATGCATTTGCATTATGTGGTAGATTGAACTCTGCTGTTGACTGATCTTGTATTTAAGTGCACTGAAGAGCTAAGAGCACAGCTAACCGAGGAGCAATGGCAAAGGGGACAGAGCCAAACTCTTCTCGGTGGTGGCAGATGGTGTAGCAAGGGGTTAGAGGGACAAATCTCGGTTTGGGGGGGGTCGGACTGGCTGCTAGGAAAAATTCATTCACGGGAGGATGGTGTGGGACTGAACGTGGCTCAGAGACAGCAGGGTCCTCCATCACTGGAGGTTTTTGGAACTTGCCAGAGCCATGGCGAACCCGAGGTAACACCAGTGGTAGTGCAGGTTGGGTGGGAGGTTGGACTAGATGTCCTTCAGAGGCTTCTAAAATATTCCTGTCGTTCTAACAATGTCATTGTTGCAGCCTAACAAAACTAGCAGGTAACACGGCCTTTGCACTACATCTGTAGCTCTGTCCCCAAGGCTGTGGACATCAAGTAGGAGCACAGCGGGAGCAGGAGTTGAATGAAACAGGGGGTTGTGTTCACAGGTCTTGTACATGGTGGATCCAGAAAATAATTATAATTTGTTTGTTTGTTTTTTTGTCTTGTTACAGAGTTTAAGGAAGCGGACGGAGCCTGTACCGGGAGATTCTGGGAATAGCTGCGGTGGCGGAGCAGAGCCAGGTGGTCACCCAACCACGTCGTCTCAGAGCCTGGAAGAAATGGCAGGAGAAGGAAGGGAGGAAAGTCCATCTGATGTTGTTCACCTCGACAGTGGGCAGCTCTCTGACCAAGCCCACCAGGAGGACAAGAGCACCAACGGGAGCTTGGGAGCTGTCAGTGGTGGACCAAACGGCCTGCTGAGTCTGGGGGATGCGGAGAGCCCAGCATGCTCTTGTGAAAGTAAAAATACCGTGACGTTGGGTGAAAAGGAAGAGGAGGGGCCAGCCTCTGCTGAAGGCTCTGGGGCCGTGTCAGATGAGAACGGCTGCACAGCGAGCCCGCATGCAGGCGTAAACGGGGCCGTAAATCTCCCGTCCTGTGGAAATACAGATGAGGAAGCTGGAATGACATCTGCTGGAGTTGTTCTGGATCAAGCTGGCTTGTGCAGTAAGGATAGCACCCATCAGGAAGCGCCGGCTGCCGAGGAGCGTGCAGCTGAGAGTGCTGTCCCTGGGCTCCAAACTGCAGGTGAAGCCCCGGCCTCCCCGACGGGCACGGATGTGGCCATGGGCCAGACCGAGTGCAGGAACTGTACCGGGGCGGCTGACAGAGCACCGGGCCAGCAGCAGGTAGAGGATAGGATGGCTGAGACCACCAAAAGGAGGACTGTGGATCCAGAAGAGCGATTGGCAGCTGAGGAAGAGCCAGTCAGTGCTGCTCAGCCTTTGCTCGATGGATTTAATGGCTCTGACTGTGCGGGTGAGGAGGATGCAAACGTGGGAGTGGTAGCGGCGTGTGCCAGTACGAACACAGGTATTGGCACTGGAGGTGTCTCCGTTGATCTTTGCAAGAGCGGTGATAACAAAGAGACTGGAGCAGGCTCACGCACAGATCAGGTAACTGTTGGCCTTTTGGAAAGCCAAGGTGATGCCCGTGTGGAGGAGAGGCAGGATGGCACTGCGAGCACCGCGACAGTGTTACCAGCAGTGAACGGCACGAAGGCTCCTGCGTGTGTACCTGAACCTGGTCTTGTTTTGGAAAGCCAGGACAGCGCTACGAGTGGGGAGCAAGAAGGACAGGTGGAAGTGGATAGCATGGATGGCAAATCCAGCTCGCCCTCCCTGGAGGACAGCTTGGAAACGGATGGCCCTGAAAATGGTGATGGTGCTGGAGCTTACCAAGGCAGCACAGAACCTGCCCATGGCCAGGGAAGCAGTGAGGTCGCTGAGAGTGCGGGTGAAGCAAGGGAGGGTGGTGAAGCCCAGAAAGAGGAGTCAGTAGGAACTGATACCAGCAGCAGCAGAGATGGAGGAAGCGCAGACTCTGCAAACGGAGCTCAGGAAGTTGCTAGCTGCTGCCCTTCTGTTGATCAAACCACTGTTAACGATGCCATGGGCGACAGCTCAAAACTGGATGCTGCTCAAGTGGGAGAGCAAGAGCCTGGATCGCTCCCTCTGGAGGATGCACGTGCATGCCTGGCGGAGCAGGAGCCTCCACAAGATGGAGAGGAGGCAGCAGAAAGCCCTCCGGGGCAGGAGGGGATGAGCAGCGAGGTGAAAGCGCTCTCACCCCATCCCGATGCAGCGCACCCGACCGGAGATGCTGCAGCGGCACTTCCCGGGCAGGAGGCGGCCCTGCGCGGTAATGACCCTGGATTATCTCCATGTGCCAAGGGCGCAGACTGTGCAGAGGATAATTTCGTAGGCACACCCTCTGTAATTCATAATGAAGAATCTAAACAAAAGCAGGAAGTGGCAGCAGCGGCGGCGGCAGGCTCGGCAGAGCTGGCCCCGCCGTGCAGCGAGGAGCATGGCGAGGTAACCGGCGTGCTGGGGGAGCATGCGGGGGTCCCAGGCTCTCCCGAGCACGGCCTCCAGCCTCAGGCAGAAGGAGGCACGGCCGAGCCTGAGCGGGAGGCTTCTGACAGCAGCCGGGAGCAGGTTTTGTCAGAGGAACTGCTTGACACGGTTGTGAAATCCTCCGCCTGCAGCCCAGGGGGGCCCGCGGCCGACATCGATGCGGGTGCTGGGCTGAAGGAGCCGGTCCCCGAGGAGTCGGCGGGTGAGGCCAGGGCAGCGGGTGCTGGGGAAGGCACCATGCAAGGAGCTGAGCCGCCAGGTGAGTCGCTGGTGGCGGGGAGCAGCCCTTGTCCGGACACGGGGCCGCACCGAGAGCATGGTCCCAACCCACAGCTCATCTCCCCGCGCAGCAGCACCCCCGAATTAAAGGATGCTTTGGAAGTGGAAGCCCCGCGCGTGGCTTTCGAGGCTGAAGAAGCGTTACAGATAGCGGCCATAAACCCCGTCACGGGGTACGAGGAAGAACAGCAGGATTTGGAGAGTGTCCTTCCCAGGGCAGCGCTGCAGCCCATCGCGGAGGAGCCCACGTGCGACAGCGACTCCAGCACGGACACCGTGTGTCCGGGCAGCGAGGGCGATGCTCCCGCTGCCGCCGCAGCCCAGGGGGAGGTCTCGGCACAGCCCGAGGGCAAGCAAAGCCGAGCCGTGTTGGAGTCAGCCCTCTCGCCCTGCTCCTCCGGCTTAAATGCTGTTGAGTCACTGGAGCATGTGGGAGTAAAGAGTTTGGTTTCGGCAGACGATGGCTCCTCTCCGGATAAAGTTCCTAAAATGGTAAAAAGCTTCGATGCCGTAGTGTTTGCAGCGGGGACCCCTTCTTCTCCTGACCTACCAGCCGCAAGGAAAGCGGGGCTCGAGCCCCAGCCTGCAGTGGATGTGGGAGCTGGCCTGAATGGAGAGGCGGATTTCAGCTCCTCCGCCAAGAAGTCGGACGTCAGCCTGGCACCGCGAGCTGCCGAGCCTGGCACAGGTATGGAAAATCGGGCGGTTTCCTCCTGTGCAGCTTTTCTTTGCCGGGCTGCCCCCAGCATCAGCACAGGAAGGGAAGTGAGTGCATGAGGCCTGCCTTACAGAGGAAGTGTAGGTGTTTGGGGGGGTTGCTTTCTTTTTGCTTTCTTGTCTGAGAAGTTACTTACTGAAACTTGCAGCCCAAATGGATGTTTCTTGGCTGGAACGGGAAGCAAGGAAAGGACATCCTCTCCTGTGAAGCCGTGCAGAAGAATTTCTAGCATGTAAATCCCTTCTGGGGAAGGAATGAATGGGAGGGAGATATTTCGACCGCCGTATCTTCAAGTTACATACTTCATTGTGGGCCTCAGGGTTTATTTGCTCAGTGCTAATTTGAGCTATTCCTTCACTTTTCCCCCCCATATTCTTACTAGCGTACAGTCAGAGGATACGGCAGCGCTGCCTTACGTTTTCTTTCCTCCTCGGCTGGAACAGCTGCCGGTGTCCTTCTGAACTGTGCAAAGCCACGTCCTAATTGGCGGGGTTAGGTCATTTAGAAGAGAGGGCCAGCCCTACCCCCTCTGCCTTTTCCTGTCTGAGAAGCTTTTGTCGGGCAGAGCAGCCGGGGTGTTTTCCAGTGCGCTTGGGCAGGGCCGGAGCTCGCCGGGAGCTGGTTCCCTGCTCGCTGCGGCCAGCTGGAAGCAGAGGCAGCGCTCCCCTGGGAGCAGGGATGCTGCGGGACAGCCGCACCTCGCTGGGGACGGCTTAGACCCCGTGCCCGTGCACCACGAGCTACCCGAAAACGCCGTCAGGTAACGCTGAGAACGGGGAAATAGACCTGGATAAATGGGCTAAGCGAGAAGTGAGTTGGTCGCTGGAGTTAAATCAGAGGTGGATTCGCTCCTGAAGCGTGGAGCTAATCTGATCTCTCTGTTCCACCTGTTCCGGCAGCTGTTCAGCGCCAGCAGCTGAACTTTTTCAGTTGCCAGTTTTTTCTTTTTGCTATGAGAAAATTACACAGTGCATCCTATTTCACAGCACTGAACAATCAAAAGGAAAAAAAAAAAAAAAAAGATAGGAATAATTTAAAAAAAAAACCCTGCCATGATATAAATCATGAAGTTCTAAAGGTTTTTCACTGATTTAATGCAGGGAGCTTTTACCTCGGTCTAAATACAGGATAGAGTGATGGCAGAGGATTTGGACTGAAAAGTGATAGCAGAATAACTGGGGGCAGGGGAAAGGTTTGATTTTTGGAGGGGTCACTAGTGGGTGGCTCTGGCAAATACTGTTTTCTTTGATCTCTCTGAGTTTTCTTTGAGTTCTTTGGTTTTCAGAAAGTTTATTTGTCAGGAGATAATCAGTAAATGTTAGTCATTAGTTCATTAGTAAATAAGTAGAATGCTTTAAAGGTGGATTAGAAAGCTGTTTTCAGAAAGAAATTTATTTTTGTGCTCTGGCAGATTGACATTTCAATGGGTTGGGAGTGGCTGTAAGGCAATACCTGGGAGTGTTAGCTCTGGGAGCTTCTTGGGTTTTGCCTCATTACAGCTCAGGTCTTTATCTCTGGCTGGATTCCTGGAGGCACGATGAGTTTTTAAAAGGAAATGGAATGAAACAGCTCAGTAAGGTGGTAGCTGAAGTTAGAAAAAATAACAACAGTAAGGCATCATTGTGTGTTAGGGCATGGAAAGGGAAAAAGAGGAGGTGATCCTGATACAGGTTTAAAATGTGTAAGGACTTAGGATTAAAAGACCTGGGAATCCAAGGGTTTATTGTCCTGTAAAGTAGGACCTAGAGCTGTGAGATGGCAGCGATTCAGGCCATGGGACTTGTTGATTGTTGCTGTTAGTGTGTACATCTCTGCACGTTGATGGCTGTGCTTCATGCGGCACGTTGTGTGTGCTCCTCCTGCAGCAGCCTTCAAGGCTTTGTGGGAATTCCTCGTTGCTGTGTCAGTGTCGGGGAGTTTTCCCTGCAGTCTGGGGTTGTACAGAGGATTTTGTGAGTAGTCGGTGCCCCGAATGAATCAAATCTTTTTTTCAAGAGCCGGCAATAAAGCCTTCTCAAAGGAAGTGCAGGTCACGAGGCTGTTTCTCAGTAACACGTGTGGTCAGAGGCTTTTATTGTCATGCTAATTTATCAGACACGCAATCAGCTGGTGCTGCTGCTGCCATTCCTCCAAATCAGAAGTTGAACTCTTTAAATTTTTATTTTTATATTGTAAAATTGTCCTCAAATATATACCTTTTTTTTTTTTTTTTTTCTCATTGCATCTTGTTAGTTCCAACCTCACCCCAAAGCAGAGACCTCAAAGGGACAATCATCTGATCCAGATAAACATCTCGCGTCTGATCACAAAATTGAAGGAAGGCAATGGATGTAGGAGATCCTCCTTTCCTAAGGCAGCTCCCCATGCTCTTAGATTTCTACTCAGGGCTGTGTTACAACCAAGTAGTGGGTCCTTCGGTGATGTTATTTGCAAGTCAGGCAGAGATAAGCTCTTCTTTTAACCAGCGGGCAGTTAGGGTTTGAAAGCACACCACGACAGCTAGGCTGGGCACGGAGAGGTAACAAAATGTGTCCCAGTAATTCGTCTGTGCTGACAAAACACCTCCAGGTAGGTGCAGCTTCTCAACAGCAAGCGACCCTGGCTGTGTGGTTGGGGCCTGGCATCTCACGTTTACAGATACCATAACCAATGCCCCTGAGTGCTTTTTCTGAGAGAAACTTCCCTGGTGTATCTTCTCATAGATCTCATCCTTTAAAACAAACACCCCTTGCCAGGTAGGAGCACGTCACCCTATTTGAGTTTTACTACTCACCTCATGGTGACGTGCACAGGCGCTTCCTACAGTTTCCTTCCCCTCGTGGAGGAGCAGGGTGAATCGATAATGAACGATGCTAATGACGCTGCACTTGTGGTAAGGTGCTCTGTGCCCTAAAGGCCTGCGGTAATATTATAATACCAGTCTCTAGTTTGGGGTTGTGCTTCTGAGTAGCAGTTTACGAAGAAGTGACAGAGTGCAAAAAATGATCCGCTTGTGTTTCACCCCGAGGGCGACGTGGAAGTGAAGCACCCAAGCCTCAGCACACAAGCCACATGTTCCTGCTGTTTAAAACTCTTGATTTTTATCTAGCCCAACCATAAAATGAAGGTCTGATCCTGCTAGGATTGAGCTGAAATGCTAATTGCTGACCTTAAAGGGAGCAGTGTTCTTGACACACTGTTCGGGACATGAAAATGCCACGAGCACCACCCGGGCTGTGCTTTCAAGGCCATTATCAGGGAGGGGATTGTCATTAGGGTTTCTGCTTCTCAGATGGGGAAGCAGAGACTCAGCCTTAGTAACTCGTTCAGATGCATGGAGGAAATCTCAAGCAGAACTGGGAATCTCCTGATATTCTTCTGATGCCTACAGCAGCGTTTGGCCCATTACTTGTTCCTCTAGGTCTTACACCACCCCGAGTATCGCTGTGCTGCTTGCTTCTGTCCCAGTGCTCCAGCAGTTTCCTTCTTTGGACCAACCTGTCAGCTGCCAGGGCACATTTCTCCCCATCATGGCATTGCTGTGACCCTGAGCAGTTCTCCTTGTGATCCTGATTTCTGCTTTTCCAGTAAATAGGACTTTCAGAAACTTACAGTGTCACCTCAGATTTCTGAGAGTCTGCCACTAGCCGCACACAAACACATCTAACTGAGACAAAATTATGCCGATTTGAGTTAGTAACATGGGGTTATTTTATCAATAGTGCATTGCAGAACCAGATATCCCTAAAGCCCCAAAGTCAACAACAGATTTAATGCTAATGGAAGGCCATTGGCAGCAGTCGCTGCAGCAGTTTTCCAGTTGAGATGGAGGCATCCTCTTGCAAAATCCCCTCCTTGAATGGGAAAATTCGCTGCAAACATGCATCTCCCTTTAGAAGGCGATGACATTCATGGGGTGTTGGGTTTCAGGAGAAATGAGAGTGAGCGGGATTAGAGCAGGGCTTCAGCCCTAACACTCGCCTGCTTTGACCAAGTCTCTGCGCTCCTCCACGCTGGGCTGCGTGGCCATGGCGTGGGCATGGCACTGCCACAAGCCCCTGGGGAAAAATAAATGAGTTTGCTCTAACAAACTGCTTTGCAGACAGTAATCCTGTCATTGAAGCATCATTTTCTTTACATTAATTCCTGGTGTTCATGGGTGTTGTGAGAGCCGTTGGCTTAGGGGAAAAAGATTTTTACGGCTTTGATGTTCATGCCAAGGAAAGGTACACAGAAGGGAACCCCTGGGGGGCGGTGACTGATGAAAGTTTTCATGGTTTTGCTGGGCACAGAAAGCAGCAGGGACAGAGCGTTTGTACCAGAGCAGTGGTGAGGAGGGGGAAATCAGCTGGGGCTTTGTGAAGTCCACCAGACGATGCTTGGCCTTTCTAGTCCTGGGACCAAACCAGCATCCCGAAGGCAGAGCTGAATTTTAGAAATTTATCATTTTGTCAGCACTGAAAATATCAATGGAGAAGGCAAGGCTCATATTCTGCTATCTCTTCGGGTTATGGTAAGAAGAAAAAGAGCAAAAACTTTGATTCTTTAGCTGGAGGGATGGGAGCCAAATGAATACATGGGCAAATACACGCAGATGTGCTCAGCCTCACCTAGAGCCTCCCAGGAGCAGCCCTGCCGCACGTTTCTCCCTGGGCTTGCTGCTGTTTCATAGTTTCCTTCAGCCCAGACACGATAGTTGTTAAAACTAATAACAAACAAGCAGCAAAGTCGGGAATGAAACCAGATGTCGGGAGTAAAATGGACTTGTTGAAGGGGTTTGGTTTTCTTTTTTTTTCTTTTTTCTTTTCTTTTTTTTTTCTTTTTTTTTTTTTTTTTTTGAGACTGGTTTGAATAAACAGAAAAATCTCAGCAGCACTGAGCGAAGTTTGTTTTAAATTGCCTGTGCAAACCTTCTGTTTTCACAGGGAAGTTGGAAATGAAAACTGAAGATGAGGTGGATTTTATGAAAGATCCCAGAGACAGCGCAGCTTGCGAGGAAGCGGTGAGTGTCGTTTGTGCTTTGTTACCTGCTATTTTTAATGTGCTTTTTAAAGAACAGCCACCGCTGCAGGAGACGGCCACCTAAACTGCTGGTTTCCTTCTGCAGCCTTTGCAAGGATGAAAGTTGTCGCTCGTTGTGACGCTTTGTTTCAGCATTTTAAAAATAGTGTGGGCTTTTTTGGTTCTTGCATTTCTAAAACGCTCTGGATTAAGCCACGTTTGGGTTGTGAAATACAGATTGGCCCAAAAGGTTCCTCATGAGACAGCGTTGTACAAAGATGTGTATGAATAAGGTCATTATCCGAACCGAAGTGAGCAGTGAGGAGACGTACAGGGATCAAACAGGAGGGAAAACCCCAAATTCCTCACAGGGGGGAAGCCATAGGAAAGGGCTGAGCCAGAGACCTGAAATGAGTTGTGTTGGTTGTGTTACCATTCCCCCGACCCCTCTGCTTTGCCATTTTTAAGCACCGTCTGCGATAAAAAATGTAAATATTGAGCTCAAAAGGAATGTACTTTTGGTTTAAAACACCCCTACTGTGTTCTGTGCTTTATCAGGAGCTGGGGTTTTTGGTCTCACCTTTCTTAGCTAGATTTGCTTTTGCTCCTGGGTTTTATATATAGTTTCTTGTTCCTGAAAAAAGAGTGTTTTGTAAATGCTAGCTTGCTCGGAGCCTGTGTTCGTGCACGTTGCTGCTGAGCAGCTGTGTTTGTGTGTTAGCTTGCCATTATGAAGCTGTTAAAAGAAAAAAAAAATACTGGGGAGATGAGTTAACATTACAGGGTGGAGCACCAAAAACTTTGCTCATCCCACAGTAAAGCTCTTTAGGCAGAAGAAGAGTCTTGCCAAAGCTTGTAATAAAATCAGGTTTATTTTGTTTTTAACAAGTTAAGGCTTAATTTCTGTAGCTGTTTGCTCAATGAGTTACCCGGGGACTGGAGCTAATAGCTTTTCAAGGTAAAATCTGTACTGTTTGATAAGTAAGTCTTTTGTTACTGGAATGCGTGAGCATTAAGATGCTGATGTTACTTTACTGACCCTTTATTAGAGATCATTTTCACAACTAATGCTTAGGTGCCGTACAGTAAGATATATTTAGAAGGTACGAATTAGGACACTCCCTGTCCTCTTATTATATCAGTTTATTTTCAGCTGCTTGCCTCTCAAACAAGGAAAAAAAAAAGTAAGAAAAAAAGTAAAGAAACATTGAATTTGGCTTCCATTTTGCATGTTTTACAGGCATTTGGAGACTTTGTGTGTGCTTTCTTCTCTTCTTCCTCTCCACCTCCCCACCCCATCAAACACCTCTTTAGAAATCTGGCTTTTCTGTTGCAGGAATGGGAGTGTCAGGGGAATGGAAAGTTTGCTGCAGGACTGACACGGTTTCCTGTTGCTACGTTCAACAGAAACAAAATAACAACTGCACTATATTAAGGCCATTAAAAAAAAAAATATGGTGCAAGGCTTATAAATAGAGCTTAATTCACACATCTAGGTTGAGTAGGGAGCTGGCCAGTGAAAAAGCAATCATGAAAAGTGCATCTCCTGCCCCGTCCTGTCTCTGCTTTATTTAGTGCTGACTTTTTTGTAGCCAGAAGTCTTTCAGGTGCTCATTGCCTTCTCATTACCGAGCCATTTTGTGGTTAGTAAAAGCGGTTTTCTGAACTTGTTGCAAATAGAAGTGTTGTTACTTGCAGCTGGTCAGGAGCTGCAGGTATTCTGCTCTCAGGAACCGGGGAAAAGCTGCCTGGGAACTGCATTAACCCTTGGTTTGTGGCTGAGAGGTTTGCACAACGTTGTTTATTAATACGCAATGTGGAAAGCTGTTTGTACACACAGGCTATTTAAAAAATAAAAATAAAAAATTGGAACCTAACAAGTTCCAGTACTGCTTGTGTAGTGGAATCGGGCAAAATAACAAGAAGATCAAACACACTGGAAAGAGAAGGGGGAAAAATCCTTCTTGTGAGTTGGTTTCCAAAGACTTGGGGGTTATCAGGACCCTTGATGCCAAAAGCGTGCCCCAGTGTTACACGTAGAGGATACACATGCTGGGCCTGAGCGAGGTTCTTGTGCATGTCACGGAAAAGCTGCAGCTGAAAAGTGTTTAGGAAAATAATGGTTTGTAGGGTTGTAAACACTGAAAAGAAAATAATGGAAAAATGGTTTTTCCAATTAAAATGGGTTTTTAAAGTGTCTGTTTGTTAAATCACCAGAATGCTTTCTCAGAGGTTGGATTTATTCAGCTATAGAAATTCTGTACCAACAGTTCCCCCAGTCCCTTTCGTGCTGAGCGAGTGCTTGTCCTGCCGGAGACTCCACCAGTTCTTATTGAGCTCTTTTGGGGAGGGATCTAGAGCAGAGCTGGGGTGACAACTTGATGTGATCTATGAAAATCAGACTTTAGCATTTTTTAAATTGAATAACTTAAGATCCTTGATGTTAATGAGAAATCTGCTTTGACTTTTACATACTGTGATAATTCAAAGTAATTCAGGAATGGAGCTGGGTAGCTTCAACAATATGGAAGTTAAACAGCAACGTGAAATGAGCTGTACCCTGATACACTTTTCTTCTTGTGCTGATGGCAGAAAGCAGTTATGATTCATTACTTGCTAAATCTTTGACTTCATGTAGCAGACTAGATAAAGTTGCACTTCTGGGTTCATCTGATGGCTTCTGTTGTCTAAGCCTGTGGCTGGAAGAAAACAGAAACAGTTCACTGGGAAATGGCCTTCTCTTTGTATTAATTGCATTTAGTTAGATCTTATTGAGTTTAATGTTTCCTAGCTCTGACACATGAATTAGTTTTTAAATGAACATCTGTATTTCCAGAAGTTGCAGCCTACCAGAAAAAAAAACATGTCATTTCAAAATAGCTTCACATAGACCGAAGCTTGAACAAAATTTGCAGTTTCATCTCCCCACTCATCTGAGTACTACAGCAATATATCAGCGAGGTCAGTTTCTGGAGGAAGGCTTGCAGTATTTTCAGTAATGGTTTGGAAGATGGAAGTGTGTTTATAAGACTTTCAGATGACATCAGGATGGGAGGGGTTGCAGGCACTTGGGAGAGCAGGGTTAGAGTTCAAAGTGACCTTAAGAAACCAGAGAGTGCGTCCAGATAAGAGAAGAAGGGGGATGCAAACCGTCTCGCTTGCAGAGAAGAAATCAAAATGCGCATTTACCAAGTCAGGATTGCCGGAGAGTGATGCATAGAAAACAACCGAGGATTTTTAGCGGACCACAAATTAAGCATGAATCATCAGTGAGAGGTGATTGCAAAAGAGTCGGATCTTGTTTTGGGTTACTCTGAAGGAGTGTCATCCATAAGACAGGGAGGTGACTTACTCATGCGTGGTGCTGCGGAGACCTTGTCGGTGTCATCAAATCCAGTTGTGGGTGTCCTGCTCCGAGGCGGATGCAGGCGTGCTGGAAGGTGTCCAGAAGGAAGCAACAAGAAAAGATTAAGGAACGTGAGAAGAGGTTGAAACAACTAATTTTGTTCAGTGTAACAAAAAGAAAACTGTTGTGCAATCCAGCAGGCTTCCAGCATGTAATAGTGGTTATTAAAGTCCTAGATTCCCGTGGCAGCTTAATTTACTGATTTGCTAATTTGCCAGGATGATTGAGGCTGGATATTGAAAAAACTTCCTGTTATCATCATGAAACTGTTGCAAGACCACCTAGGGAGGGTATGAAACCTCCTTCCCTGGAGGAGGGGAGGTTATCCACAAGACAGCTGGGGCAGAGCCTAGTTCTGTTGCTGGCCATTGCTTTTGATTTGTAGGTCCCTAGGTTTTGTGGGTGGTTTTATATTTTTTTCCCCTTTCTTTTCGCTGCAAGGTTCCTGTATGCTTCGTGTGCATGCATTGCATGTGCGTGAGCTTGCTCTGCTTCATTGCCTTCCCTGGCTCTTGTAGAGGGACCTGCGGGGGGGATGGAGACCTGGGGGCAGCAGCTCCTGCCCAGCCCCACATGCTCCTCCCGAGCTCCTGTGCCATGGATTACAGTTGTGCAGCTAAAACGTCTGAGGACCTTCTCTAAAGGCTCCATCCCAGGGTTTCAGGAGCTGAGCGAGGTTTTCCCTGTGCCTACCTGGTGGAGGTAGAAAGAGGCAATGGGATGGACTGGGGTGGCAGAGGGCTTACGGGTGGCAGAGACCCGCACAGGAGGGAGGTGTCGGGATGGGCAGTGAGTGTGAAGGATCCCAAGGTCTGGCTCTCCCCCAGCTCTGTCTCTTGTCCCTGGTGTCAGCAGATAAGTGGAGACAGTCGCAGACAAGGTGTCCGGTGTCACCCCCTCTAGTGGCTGCTGCTCAGAGAGGAGAGCCTGGTGCTGGAGAGAAGATAGGAGATGCTTCGTGGCTCAGAAACGCTGCTTCCTTCCAGGGTCAGAGTCCTGCAGGCTCTGCTTTAGATTTAGATTTACTTTCTGAGGAAGTAATTTCTTTAACAACCTGCTCACAGTGAGGAAACACCAAAATTTTGGTGTTGGTGTGCACCGAAGCCAGCTTGCTCCACGTGTGTGCGTACAGCTCTCCATACCGTGTGATTGTCCACGATCGCGTGATCGCATTTTCCAAAGGCTCTGCAGAAAAGCTCGGGAAGCCTCCCAACGGCATGGGGAATTTCAGACCGAGTGGCTGAAGTGTCAGAAACAAATCAAACCAGGGTGCCGTGGTGGAAAGTGCAGCCCTAACAATAGGCTGTGTCCCAGCCCTGCCTCTTTAAAATCACTTGTGTAACTCTCTCTTTGTAAATATTGTACTGTAACTAGAGTAAACATGGAAAAACCCAGCCAAAAAGGAGCCTGCCCGAAGCCTGGCATCGGTGCTGAAGGGTGACACACGACTGCACCGGTCAGGGCTTTGGGCTGCCCACCCGTAGGGCCCTTTCTCACACCCACTGGCATCCTGTGCGTGCCCCTGGGCGCTCCCAGCAGAGGCTGGAGAGGGCTGGGAGGAAATAGTGTCAGATGCTCGGCCCCTGCTGCATTCATGGCTCTGCAGAAGAGCTCGCCCGTTGCTGCGGGCTGCTTCTGGTGTCTGCTCCGCGCGTCGCTGTGTAAGCTGTTGAGTCCGTGGCACATGCTGTGGAGAGCTAGAAAAAAAGCAGGGGGAGGAAAAAAAGCAATTCAAACCAGCCTGGGATTATTGTTGGCCTTTTGCTATTACTCATGCTTTGAAATCTGCAGCAGGAAGGCATTTATACAACCATTGTGGCAGCTTTTTTGTCCTACACTGAGTTTCTCTGGGAGCTGCAACTGCGACTCCTTTTTCTCCTGAATGCTGCTAATCCACAGCTCGAGACAGTTGCTTCCGAGTTCAGGCGCAGGATTCACGGATGTTAGTGAGAAAAGCAGGGAGGCAGACGACGAGCCAAATCCCCGACTCGGTGCAGAGATGCAGCTCTCAGCTTTGGCTTGCAGCGGGGTAGATGAACGCGCTGTGGCCGTGGGGCTCCTGGGGATGGAAGCAATATGGAGATGGTGAGGTTCTTCTCTTCCCTGACACCTTGCCCTTCGGTCACTGCAGGGTCTCCATTATTTCACAAGTGTGAAAAAAAAAACCACAAACAGAGCTAAAGATCCCTATCACAGAAAATCCTGGTTTTGGAGTATGAATTTTTTATGCAGTCATGAAGGTACGGATACATAAAATAATGGATGTCTAAGACACTTGCCATGGCAAAGTAACGCTGGCACTGAATATTGTGCCATGAGGAGGAAAATACTGTGCTGGTTTTGAACAGCTCAGTCTCCTGATTCGTATGGATTCTTTTATTTGTGTTTGAAATCTCTTAAAGTTTTGTGGTGTAACTGTTGTATGGTAGACATGGCAACCACACACCAAATTCCTAGTCTAAATATAGAGGGAATTAAGAAGATAACATAGGGAACCAAATGTGGACTTTTCAATGGAAACTGCATTTTTAGGACAAATGGGTACCTTGGTGTATGGCGTCACTGGGTTTTTACCCTTCTGAACGAACCTACCCTGCTCCAGTGCTGATATTTTGGAGGTTGGAGTTGGCATCCTACAATGCAGAGAAGCCAGCACGTACATTTTTCTGTAGACTTAACCTTTTTGCAGTTCACTGGTACTTACAGTGCCTGAGAGGAAAACCTTCCTTGCCAAGAATCGTTAATACAAGAAATAGGTTTTTAATTCTATTATCGTGCATTTCTTCTGGGGTCTGGCAAGGAGTTAAGGTCTGGTGCTTCAGTTCTTTTGCCATCCTCTCCTAGTAGCTGTCCCTCGTGGCAAGTTTGCTAGGTGTAGCTCTTTGGGATTTGGGAAAGCTTTCTGTGGTAGTTTGTGCCAAATCCAGCAAGTGCCCTGTGAGATGAATGACAGCAAGAAGCGAGAAGTGACACGTGGAGGGAGAAAGCCCCTGGGGACCGCTGGGGCTGAGCTGCTGGAGGCCACTGTGGTTCTTCTTCCACTGCCTCAACCCAAGTGTTTGGGTGGCCTTGGACTAACCACATGCATGGGACAGGGATTCCTTCCAACATTTTGCTCTGATGGAGGAGCCATATGTGCAATGTGGGCTTAGAAGATGCGGCTAAGCAAGTTGAGGCTGTAGGAACGACAGTGCAGGCTTTGAGGGCTGAAGATAGTTAATTTTTTGAGTAACATGCTGTAGGAAAGAGTGAGCGCTCCATTGTTTGAAGTTTTCCATCAAGAACTGGATGTCCTACCGAGCGATAAGCTCTAAATGATCTGCCAACCCAGGCTGGCTGGCCTGCTATAACTGGAGGCTCGTATGGGCTCACGTGCTTTCTGCTGTCGTTAGGATCCCTCTTAGAAGATGAAGCCTAGCAGTGCAGCGAAAGGAACAGCAGTCTGAGAGAAGAGCAGGGCTCTTGGCCACAGATGGAGGTTTACAGTCCCCAGCACTCCCCAGGCACAGCATTTTTGACTGAATCTTCCAGCAAAGGTTGAAAACAATGGTGCGAAGAAGAAAAGGGTAAAGGACAAAGGAGAGAGAATTGTATTCGAAGCTAGAGTGCTGATTAGAAAGAATACTCCTTCTGTTAAGTATTTCCATTCATGCAGTGTGAATCGTTATGAAAACGTATTTGGCTTTTCACCCAGCACGGTTAAAACTCTTTCCATGGAAACATGGAATCAAAACACAATTAGCTTTGCAGTAGTTGCACAGATTCCCCTGTCTGTTATCGTTTGCAGTCTTTTTTCCCCCACCCTTTGTAGGTGGGTCATCTTCTCTCATATTCTTTTCAAGCAGAGGTGGAAATCTCAGATTCTTTTCCTCCAGCACCTCTGCTGTTACTGCTTTGTATCATGTGTACGTCTTGGTGAGGCCCTGAGTGGCTCGGCTGTGTCGCAGGCTGCTGTTCAAACACCAGATGAAATACAAGCCCCAGTGATACCAAATGTTTGTCTTTCCATGCAGCGTCCTTGCTTGTGTCAAGCAGATTCACTGCTCTCTGGCTTTGTCGGCGACGTCTTTCCTGCTGCTTTCTGCCTCGTCTACAGGCGTGGTCTACGTGTGCTCCATGGTGCAGAGTGATTTAGCAGCGATGGAGAGGGCTTTAAGCTTGGGGCTGTGAAACAGGAATAGATGGCAAGTGGATGATTAGAATATCTTGGGTCTATACAGAAGTGCTGGTATCCAAGCATAGGATACCTAAAATGAAAGCACTTCCCTGGTATGGAAGGAACTGGGCTTGGCTGAGCAGAGTCAGAGTGTGAAACCCCAAAGACAGAGCGGTGCGTTTGTGTCATGTCTGGCCATAGCCAGCCACAGCTGGCCTTACTGTCAGGGCAGCAAACTCACCAAAGCTTTCAAGGAAAGGAAACTTGAATTTTGGCAGAATACTTGTAGTTGTCATCAGTCACACGGAAGAAGAGGTGATGCCTTCAAGTGCAGATGCTGTGAAAAGAAAGTATTTGCAGTAGCAACTTCTTTGTCAAGACCCCGGAGCAGGTGGGTGTTGGGGATGAGACGAGAGGTCCTCGCTGCCGTTCACCTCCTTCCATCACCAGTTTGTTGTTTTTACTACTGTGGGCTGTATTTTGCACTTCTGCTTTGGAATAACCCCAACGTGGAGGCTGGAACAAGAATGTGACAGGGTTTTGCAATAGTTTAATAAAATATACTTTATCAGCTGTATTGGAATTAGCAGAGAGGAACAAATTCTAAACCAGGCTTTCCTCTGCATTTGCTCTCTTGCAGCTAACAAGGTTCTTGTCCTTCCACCTTCTCGTTCTGCTTCATTTATGGATTAAATTTATACCTATACAAGCATGTATTTGATGTCACCATCCTTTTGATTTTCTCTTAAGCACTAGTGAACTTAACTACCCCCTCCCTTCTCGCATACTGCGTTTATCGTCTTAGTGCCAGCAATGTACTCAGCGAAAATGAAGGCAGTAATGTGCCCAAGAAGCTAGTCCAACAGATAGAGCCAATATTTCTGGGTTATCTTGTTTGCTTTCTCTTCTGTTTGTGCTGCTAAAGTCAGAGTAATTGTTGCTAGCTTGTACTTAACCTGAGTTAACACCGCTCTCGTTTCAGATCTGGAAGAGGACTGATGCTTGGCTTATGATTGTGTCAGCCTAGTTAGATAATGCTTCTGCCTTGATTTATACCCTGATACTCTGACAGCCACAGTAATGGTAGTTTCACCTTATTTATGCACTTAGTTATGTGGGGACATATTCCCCATGCAGGAAGCACAGCACCTTTGTCAAATACCATGTGCCTCCCTGTCCTGAAGCATTTCCACCGTCTGTGCTGCCATGGGAGCACTAACGCCCGTCTGCAAGTACCTTGGCACTAGGGCTGCCCAGCTCATTGACCAGCTGAATGCCTTCCCCCTTCCTTAACATCGCCTTCCAGCTGGTGAGATAAGAGGCAGGAACGTGAAGCCTCGCCCTTGCTAACTCATTAGTCTGAGCCCTGGTACTGAGTCTGCTTAGCATCAAGCGACTTGTTTTTCTTCTGTCTGAGACTGTACTTACCTCCATAAATCACAAGCAGATCATAATCCTAACTTACTTGACACTGAACTTTTGCTTAGTTTCTTAACACAGCTGGACGCACTGAATGCCCAAAAGTGGTTGGGAGGCCTTTTGTTTCCAAAATACACATTTTCAAAGGCTGGAGGTGCAGTTCTCATGTTGGTTTCAATCCGAGGTCTTGTTCTTGGGAATTTAGAAATCTCTTCTGCCTCTCCAAACTGTTACCTGGCAGATTGCAGTGATTCTTACCAAAGACATGGACACGGGTGGGGTGATAAAGTCTGCTGAAATAACTGATGTGCTTCTTGGTATACTGTTTCACCATGTATTTACATACATGTATGTCTAAGATACAATAGTTATTTAACTCTCTGGCTATAACATGGAGGAGGAGGTGGATGTGTCTTAACTTCAAATGCCTGTATGTAAGGGGTGAGCAAAGAGCAGTAATGCATCTTCTTGAGCCTTTTAAGAGAGCAGGAGTTTACACCATTTCCAAATATTCCCACCTGTAGATGCCAGAAGGGAGCTGTATGCTATAAAGACTGGGGTTCTGTGGTATTAAAAAGGGAAGGGGAAAGAGGATGCTGAAAAAAAAAACAAAAAACAAACAACAAACAACCAATTCAGTCCTTGGTTTTGATAAATTGGGGTGCTTTTGCCTATGGTTGACCAAGGTGTCTGCAAAAATGCCCTGGGTGCCCTCACTCATGGTGGCTTTGGACAGGCTCTCCTGGCTTGTTCCTGCCCACGGTGGGGCTGGCAGTAGGGCTGTAGCTGGCATGGTGGGAGCAGTGCCTTCATTTTGGGTTGCAGTCCTTTTCTTCCTTTCTGCATAGTCTGAAAGGGGCTTTAGGGTGTTTTGCAAATGATGGTTTTAACTGCATTTTGGGGATTCATGGAGAGAAGCCTTTAAAGGCTGTTTGTTAATAGCCAGATATCTGGGGACAGTGTTAGATTTGCTTGTCGAGGCTTGTTTATTACTTGTTTTCTGTCTTTGGGAAGCTGAGGTTTACTTCTTATGTCAGAAATGATGCAAAAGGCACCCAGAACAGTGTACATGAATCCTCTGTCTTTGTTATAAATCTGAGTATATAGACTAAATAAATAACTTCTTTCTGGGCTCGAAATCCTTACAGTACACCAGACAACAAAAATTTGCGTTTTGGAGTAGCTCCTAGAATTCTTTAATGCTGAAATATCTCCTCTGCTTGAGAACCTGGGGCTCTCCCTCCTGTAGATAAGCGATGGCTGTTTGAACTGGCTTTGCTTCTGGCTGTCCTTTTGGGCAGAGGTTGGCATAACTCAGCCTATACCAACCGGGACGCTAGGAGTGCGTGGCAGCAAAATACGAAGTTTTGAAGGTAAGGCTAAACAAGTACTCTCTTTGTTAAACGAACAAGGGGGGGAAAGTCTGTGCTCTCAGGATTGCCTTTGTCGACTCTCAGCCGTTTGAATCTACACTGAGAAATGATTTTCAGAGTGATTTAGAAGCTTCTTAAGCTGTTTTCTTCTCTTTCCAGAAAACAGAATTTTATATAGAAACATACCGTTTTATATAGAAACATACTGCGAAAGTAGCAGTTGAATTAAATGTTTAAAAATAGGATATTTCGGTTTGTTTTAGATTTTTTTTAGGTAAGCATTCATCTCCCAAGGAAAGTACATTCTGTTTTTATGCATGTCTTCGTATGAGCAATGTGTGTTCCCTGACTGGTGCGCAGTGCTGCCTGGCGCACTGAATACCTTTTGGCAGGTTGGCTCTTAAAATATATTGTGTGTTATCTTCTACGGAGGATGCCGGTAAATGTCTGGATCCCATACTGATTTAGCAGAAGGGGAGGCAGAACAAATCTGGGTTTTATTGCGGAGCACTGCTGGAAGTGGAAGGGGAGCCAAGGAGATGGGCAGCAGCGCATGCTGAAGGTGTGGGTTTAGCTCCCTGGTGCAGGGCAGAAAGCAGCTATAGGATAGGGGATTTGGGGCCAATATTTAGGTAAATAAGTGCAATCATGCAGATTTGCATTTGGGAGTTAAATTTCCTTTATTTCATGTTTGAGGCTGGTGACCAGGAACAGACCCGTGTATCTTTCTAACTCTGGACGCATTCTGACTTTTCTTGCCCCAAACTCCCAGGGGAGGGGAGAGAACGGGGCACTGACTGCAGCCACTAAACAGAGACAAAAGTCAGGAAAGGAGCCCAGCTAATATTTTCTTCCAGTCTTACCGACTGACCTAGCCAAAAAAAGCATAAAATAACAACAGCTGTTGAAAAAGTCTAAACCGTTTGCCTGTACCAACAGATGTTTCTATAAGCCATTGATTTTTAGGTTGTCCTGGCTTAAATACAGTACGGGATGAAAAGGGTCAAAAGGGTAAAATACATCTAGGAGAGATTTCTCTACTTATGAGAACTTTATAAGCTGTCAGTGAAGCTGTAAACAAAGTTACACTAAAATATATAATATCTTTTAGTTTAAGTTGTGTCTTTTTTGCTTGTTACTGGCTGCTTCGGTTAACAAAGAAAATATTTTTCTTTCAATAGCTTTCAGATCTTTTGCTGGGTATTTTTTCTTATGCGTCTGCATTAAATAAGCCCATTTAACAAAACCTGATCCTCTTATAAACATGGAATAATGACAGTATCCCACATATGGCTTTCATTAATTTTTGCATGTTTTGAAGTTGCCTTTTTTTCTCCTGAAGGCTAACTTCAGAAACAGCGGAGATTAATGCTACATAATAGCCAAAATGACTAGCTGAGCAGTCAGCAGTTCTAACTTTGGATAGAAGGGGTTTCTAGTTAAAATTCTTTAACCATTTCGTACTAGAGAGTTCATTTTTTCTGTGCAGAGCAATGCTGCATAATCTGGCCTCCTCCCAGTTGCAGTTACTGGTTTGCATCGATTGAGCGGGCATCAGCCCTGCTGGTTATCTGCAAGCTTTTTGCTTCTAAGTCTGTAAATGTTTTGGATTGTGGCCTTCTGAGAGCTGCGGAACACTTCACCCTTTTTTTTTTTCCCAGGAAAACAGGCCCAACCCTTTCTGTGCTGTTGCTGGTGAGGATTTCAGGTGATCTGTTTTATTCCAGAGCAAGCTGCCCAGTTATCTGCAGCACCACAACCTTGGCATCTCTGGAGGCAACCCCGGTCTATAGGATACACAGGGCACCCAAATATAAGGAACGCTGTTGTTTGACATTTTAGTCCCTAGTTATTGCCCATTGCATTAGGTTTATTTATTTATCTGTTGATGAAAGCTATTAAATGTATGGAAGCACAGATCTTCTGACAGGCAGGGAATAAGAGAGGGGAGCACAAAACCCCAATAACTAAAGTTTTCCTGTACCACCTGTATTGACCTGACATTCCCAGTGCTTGCTGGGCACTCCCTACCTTTATTTGAGAAGAGAGAAATAGCAGGGTTCAGATACATTATTCCCTTTAGGAATTATACCTGCAACAGCAAATGTTGCTGTAAAGGGGTCTTTGACAAGCCAGTAGAAGAAATGTAGCAGATGTTAGTTTATAACCGAATAAATATTGTATTATTTTTCTGGAACGATGTCAGTAGTTGAGAAAATTCCTCACTAATGACTATGTTTCAACATATTTGGCTGCTAACTATACCTGTGTTTTAAGTCCTGAAATTCCTTTAGGAGCATTTTCTAAAGTTGGGTTAAAAGGGAGAACATACCTAGGATGTGCTGCTGCAGCTGTGCTTTTGATGGTGTCTGAACAGAGCAGGCTTTTCTTCATGGACCCGGTGACTCCTTACCCCTGCATATCCATCTTCAGACCAGAGAGATAAAAGTGGGGTAAAAATTTGTAAAACAGGTTTCTTCCGCAGGGTTAACATTCTTTCCTGGGCTTGTGCTGTAAAGACATGTTTGTTTAATATTCTTTACAGAGGACTACCAGGGAAACGGATAAAACAGTGAGCAAATTAATACTCATGTGGTCCTAAAACAGACCTCCCAGGCAGGAGTTGGAACCCAAATGCCTCCTCTCAACGTTTGCGTTGGATTTTATTTCAAGTTTCCAAACACATGGGGAGAGGGTATGAAAATATTGGTTGGATGGAAGCGTAGGTAGGAGAGGGAGCTGCAGTGTCTGTTATTGCTGGGGAGAGAGAGGGTCCCGGCTGCAGCCAGAGCATCTCAGTTACCGGTCAGGTCTGAGCTCCTCCTTCCCACAAAGCAAACAGAAAAGTTGGAAGGGCAAAACAAATCCCACAGTGTCTTCTAGCCCCTGCCTGCAGCAGCAGCCAAATGAAAAACTGACCTGGAAATATGGTGGGTACCTTCATACCGAGCTCTGCTTTCCCACCGCTGTCTCTACCAGGTTGTTAGTTACAAGATGAAAGAACAGATAACCTTTTCCTTTTTCATGGAGTACCCAGCCCAGACAATACATGGATCGTGTGGGCTTCCCAGGGCTGAATCCGAGAGACTTCAATTAAAAGGGAAAGAAACAACAGAAAGAAAGGAAAAAAAAAAGGGGGGGAAGCTGAATCATTTTCTGGCATGATTATTCATTTGAATGACCCTTCGTTGCTTTTCAATTAGATTACCATGCCTTAAACTGGAGCCATAAAAGAATGGTAAAAGTTGAATAATTTCCTCAGCTAAAGATGTGTCATTTTTACATTGTCTGTTAATTTTACTCACCGATACCGTACGTCATTTTTGTTGGGCTTTATCCGCCAATTCATCTGTGTAATCTGCTATCCTGTCTCCGTTTTTAGCTCTAAATGCACAGCTCTTTAGATAGAAGCACCCAGCAGGCGTATCCTTGACCCGATCCCTTGTTAGGGCGAGGCTGGGGCAGTGCCTGCCTGCCCCTGTGCCATGCCTACAGCAGCGGGCATCGAGCCCTTCTCTGGGAAGCTGATGTGGTGTTTCCTGCACTCGCCAAATACCAGGCAGTCTGTTTTCCTGAGCAAAACTCATCCTAACCTTAAACCGCAAGGCTTCGCTCTTTCTGGAATTTATTATTATGATAGAAAGGAGCACGTTTTTGTTGGTGTGAGTCAGTCCTTTCAAGTACCATGGGTTTATCCCAGGGATGTTGGAATATACTTTTTTATCATGCAGGTTATGAAAATGAAAAATTCCTTTGAGTTTTGAATTTGTCAGCTTTATAGGTAATGAAACATCCCATTCTTCCCACATTTGAGGCAAATTTACTCTAACTCCTCTGTAGGGTGAGTTACCAGACTTTGCTTGTTTGGGTATCAAGGATTGAGCAGGCCTTCAAGTATTTGGTGGATGGCCTGTTCAAACCAATTTGAAGTGACTTGCATAATGTTTACAGTGGCTTGAAAACTCCTATAAGTATACAATTTACTATTTTAAACACATTTGTTTACACCATTACCTTTACAGATGCCAGAAATCATAGTCCTGCCTTCAGAGCTTCAGAGGCTGGAATCCCCAGAACCTTGCATCACGACCAGCACTGCTGAGAGCTGCAGGGGTCTTTGTATCTGGGGGTTCCCCATTGGAACCAAATCCTGTAATAACTCTGTTTTCTGTTATTTGTTTTCTTTTAGCTGACTTTTTGTAGGTATTTCCAGGGACTAAACCCCTAAGCCACAAATTCTCATTTTGGAGTGGGTTTGGTGATAGTGGGCCATGCACTGGGCTGCTGGGGTGGCAGCAAAGATAATTTCTCATTGTGAGAGTGTACAGTTCGCACGTTAGTTACCCAGAACTGAAAAACATGCAGCAAAATTGAAGCTGAACTAATGCAAGCAGCGGAGGAGATTGACATTACTGCTGACAACCACTAGGGCTCATGCTCCGGTGGGACATTGCAGGGCTGCAGGGGCACGGCTTCGTTTTGGGAGGCTGGTTTGCAGCTGCAGGTCATAATTCAGGTGCTTCCTGACAACCTTTTGGGGTTCCCTGCTTGTCCACTCGTGTTTTCACTTCCTTGTTTTCAGGATTCTGAAATTCACAGGGAAATACAAAATGTCCAGGGTTTGACAGTGAGAAGTATTTCTCTCAACGCTTGTAACAACCTGTATAAAGATCTGTTGCATTGTCCAAGATCCCACAGCACTTCAGCCAGCCAGACATCTCCATTTGCAGTTATTTTTGGTAAAGACAGAACTATATGTTTGAAACTGATGTCAGATCAGCTGAGAGGTTGCTAATCTCATGCGTGGGATGTGTTTCTCCTGTAACCATTTGGGAGCAATAAGATGGGCAGTTTACTTCCTCTGAAAGGATGTTCAGGCATGCTCCGTGGCAGACAAAAGCCTCGGCATTTTTCTGAAGGTTGTTTGCACAATAGAAATTCCTGAGAAATGTGCACCAAGTCTCTGAGAAATATTAGAAAAGTGAAGGTCAGGAAATGGCTGAAGGTCTCTCAAGGTGTTTTTGTATTTTCTCAAACCACGCGCTCCGTGTATCCATATGTCTGACAGCTTTCCAAGTCCTCCTCATTCCTTCTTCGTGGCTCTTAAACTGTTTATTAGACAGCTCTGTCTTTGAGCTTGAACACAGGCTGCAGCTGTATGATGGTTTGTTTGGATACAGAATTCAGCTCGGTTGTGTTCTCCCAACGTATGGTGTGGTGAGATGTCCCTCTCCAGACCTTAGTGTGAAGATCTGAACGATTTAAGAGGAGAAAGCTGTAGGAGAGTCAGAACTGCCTACCTTGGAGAATCAGACTTGTTTTGGTGCTACAGATTTGCCCAAGCATTTTTTTGGGGGGGCTACTGTAGCAGCACAGGACTTGCCATGGAGAGGATCTGTGTGATGGCTGATTGCCGGTGACCATCCTCATCTCTCTCCCTGCCTCTTCTTCCTCATAGACGAGTCCAAAATCACAGCTGTCCTTTAGGGTCTACCCAATGAAGCAGATGCTGCTTGGTGTGGCAAAGGTGGGTCGTGCTGCACCGATGGGGAGACAGCCCTGGACCAAAATGTCACCGCAGCGATGCAAATGGGCAGGCTGGGCAGGAGCGGGTTTTTCAACCCTCCTCTGTGTCTTGCAATCCCTTTGCAAGAATGAGAAGTGCAATATTTAACTTAATCTTTACCAAAGTCTGTGGCGTGGGTGCTCACTGGCACTCAGCAGCTGCCTGCTCACCTTCAAAACCCATGCTGGAGCATCCGCCTGGGTTTCTGCTCGGGCGGGTGCTGCCCCGCTGCCCGGCAGACACAATGGATGTGCGTTCCCATCCAGACTGGATGCTCTCCTCTTACAGTCTTTGCAGTATTAGAGTGCAGATTTCCTTTGCCTTATTTAGTTTTGGAAAAAAAGGGGTTTGTTTTGTCTATCCGTGCAAGTGCCAGAAACAGAATTTTTAAATCACTTTCCAAAAAGCTGATTTCTTTTAAGAAAAGAGCAATTTAAATTGTAATTATTCTCTTTTTCTGTCTGACAAATTTATTATCTCCTGCGTTTAGTGCCCAAAAGTGGGTTTTGACTTGCTTAAGAGAGGGAGAATTTTTTCCTTTCATGTGCTGCTCCATTAGTTCCTATCAGGGCCGCAGTTTAAAATGTTAATATGCCTCAGTATTTCTGCAGATTGCATCATTTTCAGTGTTTCATAACTATATGGCAAAAGTAATTCGAAACAGATAACAATAGTGCTGTCTGTTTCAGAATAACCATGATTTCCTTGTCATTAAGAGGTCTGTTAGCGGGGAGAGGAGGAGGAGTTTTATCTGGACGAGTTACAGATCATATGGTGCAATTGAGTGCCTTTTTTTTTTTTCTTTTTCTTTTCCTTCCCTTGAAATCCGCAGCACTGGACTTTGGTTTGGATATGAAACGATTGGATAGTTTCAAACTCCTGTCTGCACAGAGCGGCTCAGCGCTTCCAGATGGTTTCAATAAGGAGCCCAGAACTGTCGCATCAGCAGCCGATGGCCCGGCTGCTGCTCGCGCCTCCTCTCCATTTTGAGTAACTCGCAGAAAAAGGGAGCGGAAAGAATTATTTACTTGTTGGAGGTTTTTTTTTGGTTTTTTTTTTGTTTTTTTTTTTAATCTTTATCTCCTGATTGTCTGGTGCATTGTGTTTCTGAGCCTACATTGTGTGTAAACATGCATATGGCATTCAGGAGATAGCTTAAATAGTTGGCCAAAAGGGACTGGAAACCTTTGTTCTGCTTCGTCCAGGCTCAGCCTGTGTTCTGCGTCCCCTCTGCGTTCCCGGCTGTCCATACAGCAGCATGTAAGGCAGGGTTTCTAGCCTGGAACAATGCAGCAAAAGCCCCACCTAACGTGGGAAGGGAGGGATGGTCTCCCAAGTGGGAGTGTGTCTGGCACATTATCTGCTATTTGTTTATATTATGGTGGTGGTGTTTTTTTCTTTTCTTTTTTTTTTCTTTTTTTTTTTTTCCTTTTCTTTCCCCCAGCAGTAAGTCTGGAAATTAAGATGAGATGGACTTCGGGTGTCTGTAGTCGTCACTGGCCTCCTGATCTTGGCTGTGAGTCAGGAACATAACCACAGAAAAAAACTCTTGGAACAAATTAGGGATTTGGAAGCTTAAATTTGAAAAGAGAGGAGAGGGAAGGGGATTTATTTTACTGGTGTATTTGGGTTTTTGTTGATCGTTTCTCTCTGTGGCTGAAGGTGTAGAGGAGTCCAAACAGATCAGCTGGCACTAGCCTCTTAATCTTCACCGGATCAAAACACGGTAATTAGGGAGGGAGGCAGGTCACCCTGAGTCACAGGCCGGGCATGGGCGCGCACCACGTCCTGGGAGTCGCCCTGCCCGGCAGCTCCCCCGGCCAGCGCTCGCCACCCGCCTGCACCGTGCACCTCCAGTTGCTGCTCCCTTCTGCCCCATGACAGCCTGCGCTGGGTTTCCTGTGGCTTTGGGCCACACAAAAGTGCTCCTGCAGAGCTCAGGAAAACTGTCCTCCTCTTTTTAACTTCCTGCTGTGAAGCAGCTCTCCTAGTGCGTCTCCCCCACCTCCTTTGGCTAGAGACATTTCTCATTTCTCCTTACCTTTAGGAAGGGTAAGTGTGCGTGCAGCCGCCACGGACTGAGTGGTGATGCTGCTACAGGCCTGGCTTCTCTCAGCATCCCCGTGGAAGATGCCCTGTGGCAGTCAGCAGTGATGCTCAATGGCAATCTCCTCTTCAAGGCAGGCATCTCTTGAGCCCCATGAGCTGGACGTTTCCTTCTGGTTGTCCCAAGGTTGAAAGGTGAAGTGCCTTATCTGACAGAGCTGTGCGGTTGTCATTCAGATGAATCTTGGCCAGTGGATGAGAAGGGGCTGTATATCCAAGCAGCCATCGTTGGAGTGATCTGGAAACAAATTTAAACAGCTGTGCTGGTTTAAAAAATAAAAATAAAAAAGTTGCTACATAATGAAACATTAGAGCATCATTAAGGCACAGCGACTGCTGCACATTCCTCTACCTGACCTAAATTCACACGCTTTGTTTATAGGCTCCTGTCTTGTAAATTTAGATTTGAGGAAATCCCTGCCTTTTATGGTAGCGTTCGAGGGGCTGGAATGCTGTCACAGCCACTTCTGATTCCTCATCTTGACGGGCACATGATTGCTGGGATTCATTACTTGTGGAGAAAACTGGTGGCTCCAGAAAGTCCCCAAAGCACTACCACATTTCGTGTGTCCTAATACTGAAAGCAGAAGCTCTGCTCCTTCCTGAGGAGAACAGAGTCAGCGGCGGAGCGCTCGAGCTGGGGGTTGTTGCTGTAGGAGAGGCTTAGCGAGGAGATCCTCCCAGTTCAGTGTGGTAGAGATGAAGCTTTGGGTTGTGAGGGAGAGCCTGGAGCCTCACGAAATTGGGGCGGGATGCCTCGCGTTGACTAGGTAAGAGCCCTTCATGGGGAGGAGGTGACCTGCTGGGAGCCCCCAGCCTTCTCCAGCCCCTGAGGACCTCCTCACAGCGCGGTGCCCAGCGGGTGGTGGCCGGTCACCTCGCCACCGCGCCGAGCTGGCTGAGGAAGCGAACTCCCTTCTCAGCTTGCTTCCTGAGCCTGCTAGATCTGGAGGGTGATGATGTTTTTGTATAATCTGATTGTACAGATTGGCGGTGTCAGAACCAGCGTAGCTCAAAACGGTGCTGACCATTTCTGTGAACTCTTGCTCCTCAGCCCTCTACCAGAGGTGCGTCCGTGTGCCAGCTCCCGAGTTACACACGGGCTGGCTGCTGGTGACATGGTCGGGTGACTGGGTGGCGACCGAAAGAGAGGAGCTCCAGTGCGATGGGATTTCTAGGTTTAGGCCTCCTTGGGAAAAATTTCCTTGCATTGCCATGCCAAAACCTCATTTTTATCTGTCGGGAGGATGCGGGCCTGTGGCACCTCTGCCAGAGTTTGAGGCGGTGGTTGCAGAGTGCCTTGCGCGGCCTGGGGCCGTTCCCTGAGGGGCTGGATGAAAACACTCCGCAGCCCCCAAGGAAGCTTCATGAGCGCAAAAGGTGCTCCCCAGGCGTTGATTAGGGTGGCTTTTTGAGATCTGCAATTAAATGGTGGCTTGATAACGCCGTTTCCGATGTCTTTGTCACCTGCTTTGTGGCACAGGTTTAACAATTCCTGCATTTCCAGCTTTCTGCCCCAAACAAGCAGCGTTTGCTCAGTGCAAACTCCTGCACTCAAATCCAACCACAGAGCACCCCCCTCTTCCCCTTTTCTTTTCTCTTTTTCTCTTTCCTCTTTTCTTTTTATTTTTTTTATTTTTTTTTAACTGCCCCCATTCTCTTCTGAATCGGTGAATGAGAGAATGTCTAAAGCCAGGGAAGTATGGAAAGATTTTCTCCCTGGAGAGGTCAGGGTGGGGTGGAAAGTGGAGGGGGCTGCGAGGGGGCAGTTTGAAAACAGGAAACCATGTGGCAGCGTGCACGCAGGGCCCAGATGATGTGAATGAGCTATTGAGAGATGGGGAGAGACTCACTGCCTTGCTCGGCATTAGAAAGACTGAGAAAACTGTGGGGTTTTTTGTTTTAAAGAAAAAAAAAAAGTTCGGCCTTTCAGATTAGAATAAATGAGAGAAAATTGTATTTTTTCTGAGAGCGAGGTACTGAAATCTAGTGCTTGTCTTAGTGCTGCAAACATTTAGAAACAAAAATGTAAATGTCTGATTTCCTTTTTTTTTTTGGTGTGTGTGTGTGCACTGATTGAATCATAAGTTTCCATTCCTGTTTTGGGGAAGTGCCGAGCCTGAAGTTGTCTGTCTGTCATTCACCTGGCCCCAGGGGAGAGGGAAGAGCAGTCATTCTCCCTCTCCTCGCCACCCCGAAAACACGTACCTTTGCTTCTTAGTCTCTTTGGACCAAGCAAACACACCGAGAGCCTGAAGCTGGCGGTGGAAGAAGCTGCTGAAGGAAAACTGCTGCTTTTTCTTCCCCACCTCCCTCCTTTTTTTTTTTTTTTTCCTCTCTCTCTGAAGAGATGAATCATGTTCCCAAAACTGCAAAGAAATTTTCAAAGCTGGGAGAACACTGGTGCAGTACTAAAAAGGCAAGTAGTGACGTCCAGCTCAAACCAGGAGGGGAGTGGCTTTATTTCATTATTTTCTTTCCTTTTGCCCTGTGCTGTCATTAGAAATTTAAACTTAACGCAAAACCGAGCCCTTCTGTCTGGTGAACGGTAGACTGGCTCAAAAAGAGGAAAGTACCTTTTTTATTCTTTCTTTCACGTCCTTGTGCACTGAAAGAGAGATCACGTTGGTGACAGTATTTACTTTGGATACGGTGATCGCCTTTTTTTTTTCTTCTTCTTTTTTTTTTTTTTTTTTTTCTTCTGAATCAGACACGTCGTGGCTGAGCCTACCTTCTTTTTTCCCCTCTCGGAGCGTCCCTGTTGCACCCGTCTGGCTTTTGTTCTTTGCTCTGTCAGGATTTTCATTCTGGTGCTTTTTGGATATCCAAGTTGCCTGGAAAACTTTTCATTATTAATATAACAGGAAGGCTGATACCATTCTTAGCAGCTACAAAAAAATAATAGCAATCATATACGTAGAAAGCTCTCTCGAAGTACCTTTTGTTTGCTATAAGTTCCTGCGTCGCCTGCATAAGCAAATCTGTTCCAAGAAGACTTTATCAGCCGGTCGCAGCTCTGGGATTTTCGTTTTCCTGTTAAGAGGCTCGGACAGGCAGGCGTGCTTCGGAGGGCAAGGAGACGCGGGGACTCCTCCGAGCACGCGTGCGAGCGGTCGGGAGCGCGCAGCACCGCGGTCACTCTGGAGTTCATGGTGGGCTCTGCTTCGCCTCTGCTCGCGGCCGTGTGGACAAAATGTACGAACGCCACAAGAGGCGGTACAGCCTGTGCGACATTTCCAAGGTGGACAGGACTGTAGATGTGGTGTTGCTAAAGGTATGGTGCTTGTTTATGTCTGGTAACTTGTTCCCTCCTCGAGCGCGGCCCGCGGAGCCCCGAGCTGGGCGCTGTGGGGAGGGGGATCAGGTGGAAGGGCTCGCACCCTTCGGGATGCGGACGGGTTTGTGGTGACGCTTGGCATGAAGTGCCTCGGTATTATCTCGTAAGCAAATGATCCACTGCGGCATGCAAGCACGCTTCTGGAGAGCACTCTCTGGCCATCTTCCCTGTCCCCCTGTCTGCTGCCCCTAAGCACTCGCATCACGATTTGTAAACTTCATGCATCATAGGTGTTTTTCTGTGCCTTTCAGTCAAGGCTTTTCATTTCCAGTGGTCGCTTTTGGGGTTGAAATGTCCTGTCATGTCACCCCCTCAATGTATTCTGCCAAAAAAAAAAGCGTGGCAGATCCTCCTTTGCCTCTGGCTTTTGTTTATATTTGAAGGGTGTAGCTGTTGATCTTACTGTTTGGGTGGGAAATTTGACTGAAGATTGGTCAGACCAAGACCTTGGCTAATTGCCCCAGCGTTCCTCTAATCTAAAATTAGCATGTGCTCCACCAAATGGCACAGTGGCAGTCTGGGAATGTCCTGTCTCCCTAACAGCTTTGTGGAGCTTCAGCAGTTTCCTGGCAAAGTGGATGGAAATCGGAAAGCAGCCAGAGGCACTGCAAAACACAGACAGCCTGAGATATCTTAACTCCTGGATGAGCATTTCCTTTCCCCCTCTCTTTCTCTCTCTGTTTTCTTTTCTTAGCAGAGGCGGTGGGTTTCTGCATGATTGTGGGACTTCCTTTTTTATGGTTTTCGCTTCATGGCTTTGTGTCAAGGTTGAGACAAAAACCTCGAAGATGGCAAATATTTTTATTTTCAGATGATTCTGGTTCTACTTCATATGCACTAAAATTAACCAAACACTTGTTAGGTTAACTTGCAGTGTTTAGGAATGAAAGTGTTCATTTAGGTTTAGGTTTTGCTTTTGGTTTTTGCTTATTTATTTTTTTTCTTTCATTGAATGTGTCCTTTTTTGTGTGACACCAAGCAAAAATAACCATAACCTGTTTTCTGTATGAACTTGATCTCGTTGAGTATTTTTTGGACTTTTATCTAAATGATATTAGTTGCAGATTGAATCCCATGGGTTTCAATCTCCAGGTGACCCCATGAGTCATTCAAAAAACACAGACATACTGTACACACACTGCTTGTGTGAAATGTCCGTTTAATGGTACTTGGGAAAAGAACTGGTACCTCTGACAACCTTGGTTGCTAATGTAAAAAGCAAAACCTTTTTTTTTTTTTTTTTTTTTTTTTTAATTCATAAAGAATATCTGGATGCCTGGGTTGAAATGTAACTCGCTGTAATTATCTGACTTCAGTATTTCTGATGTCATCAGTTCCCTAAATTAGTTTTTGTTCAGCAAAGCTTAGATTTTATAACAAAGTATGGCTCTCGTTAGTTCCCACTAGTATTTTCCTAATTGAGTTTCAAAACTGTGGGTTATGCTGTCTGTTCCTTCAAGTGACTCAGTGTCCATATATGTGTGCATGTGTGCACGCAGTGCTGCTCCCAACATGGGCTGTAAAGAGTGCAAATGTTTAAAATAGGAGGGTGCTAGTGACAGCTGTGTTATAAGCAGCTTAGTCTTGATATTCAGTCAGTCCTGATGCTTTAGCTGGTTTCTATAACATAGCCAGTAGATTAAATTAAATTTTGATGATCCAGGGATCTAAGCCAGCACTAGACTGCGTCAGTGGCAGATCATCTCTTGACGTTAATGGGAGCTGGATCAGACCCTTAACAAGCGAGCTGGATTTTTTTTGTTGGGATTTTTTTTTTGTTTGTTGGCTGGTTGGTTATGTTTTTAATTAAAATATTGAAATAAAACTGTACCTTTTGCAGGTCACTATATTTTAGTATGTAAGAGGGTTTCTTAGGCGTTAAATATTGAATAGCAAATAAACATCCATACAACAGAACCAAATAGGACCCAGGAATAATATTTGGTCTGAATGAAGTTGCAACAAGAAACCTGCTAAGCACCCAGCAGCTTTCAGTTTGGCCAGTGACTGACTTGTACAAGGTGTCTTTTCTTTGGGTCATAGGTGAATACGTTCTTTGCTTCATTTTAAGATGGGGAACTCAGTAATCATGATATAGGAAAGAAAAACAGCTGGTGGAGAAAGCAACTGGAACAAGTTGTGAACAAAGAAGATCATCTGTCATTTCGGCTGCCATGTGTTTATAGATGGTATTTTATTTGCATTGATTGCAACTGTTCTCAGATAAAGTTGCAGAAGACTTTTGGTTCCTACTGATTACTTTGTGATGCACATGTCTTCTGAGGTATCGCTGTGCTGGGGCTAAAATTTTCCATGTTTAGATTGTGCCTGAAGAAGTGGTTTGTGAAGTTACGTAAAAAACCTCAGCAATTCTGGGGGCTGATGCACACAGTTATTTTTTACTTTAACATGGTTTCCTCCTCCTCCCCGCATACAAAAGCAAAAGTCAGTGGGTAAAGCTGCATCCTTAGCTCATTGTTGGAGGTAGGACTTCATCTGTGCAGTAGCTCTTTTTGCTGCTGCATCAGGGTAAATGTGATGTGCTTGGTTACCAACCACAGTGGCTTTTGCCCCTGTACAGGAAACCCTGTTTGATGCAGACATGGCGTAGAAATTTCACATCATCTTCCCTGCTGAGCTCGTAGCAGAGGAAGGAGAAGGTGTGGGTCAAGTGGGATATCTGTCTGTCTGAATGATTCATTGAGCTCTAAGCAGCACTGTGCAGGGTAAAGCAGGCTGCACTACACTGTACCAAGACCCAAAATGGGAAGTCGCAATGTGCCCGTGTGTGAGTTGGCAGTCCTGTCTCATTTTTTAATGTTGTGCCTGCTACTGCAAATATAACTGTCAAGGGACAGAACACAGATACCTCAGGAGCTGGCACCTTGCAAATACATGCACAGTTAGAGACATGTTCAAATTTCGATGATCAGTTTGTTCTTCTCGGTTAGAAGATAAGAAGTGGGCTTGTTTTGAAAAAGGGAGGCCAAGCAACTACAACTGGAAATATTTTTTTTAGTTGTTAATTGACTGTATCAACATTTCAGCTTTGTAGATGAATATTTAAACTGTAATTGGGAGGTAGAAGGTGTAAAGTTTTTTTCCTAACTGGGGAAAACAAGGTTTGATTTAGCTGCTCTTCAGACTAGCAGATCTCATTCAGCTTGCAGTTAGGGCACATAACATTATTGGTGAAATTAAAATCAACCCAGTGTTCTAAAAAATAATCAAGATATTTTGAAATTAAGGTGGGTGACATTTTCCATCCATTTTTCTGCTCCCTTCTTACAGGGCTTCTCTGGCAACTAAAGATCTGCATGAGCACATAAGGCAAAGTACAGTTAGCAGCATCCCGAGCTCATAGTATGTAGAGAACATCCCCAAATTACCTGAGGCTAAGGTTTCTTCCATTGTTTGTTGTCATACTTGAAAAGCATTTTTATTTTTTTCCTCAACAGTTTATGTTTTTGATTATTTGATACGTTCTTTCCTTATTTGAGATCTGGAGCTGAGGGAAGTGCTGTCCTTGGATGGTGGCTATGCAGCATCTCATCAAACTTTGCAGCCCTAAAATAAATCTGAACTTTAATCTTGAAAACAGAATCTATCCACAGTGGTTTCGTTACTGAAGAGCCAGCAGGAGAGATGTATATTTACGATTATGTGGAGAACCTTGGGTTTATCTGTTTGTGCCTTGTGTGCAATCAGAATAGGGAAGATAACTGGGATGAAATGGATGTGTTTTCATCCTGGGCAGATACACGTTCATGTGAATTTTGCTCCCATTTTAGTCAAGAGTTGTGTTTGTGGGTTTTGTTTTGTTTTGCTTTATGCAAAGCCATTGCTGTTATTTTCAAAGCTTAATTAAAGCTTGTTATTAACAGGACTCATTCTGCTGCTGTGGGAAGATCCCCCAGCGCCAAAGGCTGGAAAACCTTCCTGGGGCAGACGCTCACTTCCCCGTTTGGGACGGTGCCAGGGAGAAAAGTGCACTCTAGGAATTCAGCATTACTCTTACACCACAATGTGCTAATTTATTCAGCCATTTAAAATGTCCTGTGGTTGGAGGAGCCTCTTCCTTTAGCACAGTTCTCTACAGCACTGCACATTTGTTGCAGTAAGTAAGGTCACTTTGGAGCTCCTTGACAAATTGTTGTCCTGATGGGGGGTCACCAGTGCTGGTTTTCTGAAGGGGTAGAAGGTTTGATGCACCGTATTCACAGTGTTGGATGGTAAATCTCTATAGAAATCACAGCAGGATTGCAAGTGTTGTCACGTTGTCCCTTTTGACATACTGGAGAATGGTCTCTGCTTTCCTCATCCACATTATAAAACCTTCCCCAAAAGCTTAAGGCAAGAAAATACAGGGGGAGTTTACAAATAAATAAATAAATAAAAGAAAAGAAAGAAAACCTTCCAAAAAATCTGGAATTTGTAAGTAAAGTGATGTGTCTCAATATTATCTGTTAAGGTGGCTTTCAAAGCATTGCTTTTGTGTTTTGTATAGATGGAGTTTGTTTCCATTAGTGGCTGCTAAAGGAGGATGGTGGAAATCCTTGCCTAGGTGCCCCAGCCCTCACGCTCCTTTTCAAAGAAGTTTGGAGGTTCTTGAAAGGTGTTTTTCGTGAAGGAGATGAAATTAACTTTAATTTCTAGTTCAGGTATTAAAGGCAACAACCAGATGATTCCATCATTAATGGAACTGTAAAGTTAAAAGTTTGTCAGAATAAATGTTGAATTCCAGTAATGTCTACAAATTTCTTCAGTGAAAACAGTATCCTATGGGAATTTTTTAGGAGCAGGTAGTTCCTAAAGAAGAGTTAAGATTCACATTAGTTTTTTTGAAAATAATTGTAAAATTTCAGATTATGAAACAAATTAGTTATAATTGCAATTAAAGAACCTTGTTTTCTGCTATTTTTGTCCTTCTGAGGGTCTTTCAAATTTTTCCTAGTGTCAGTTACAGCTCAGTATGGTGCATAAGTACTTAATGATACACCAAGCAAGCTAAAATTGCTATACTGAATATTTTCCTTTGTGCAGTGGTGTCTGGTTTTAGCTACGAGATAGACCTTAGTATGGGAGCTGGGGGAAAAAAAAAAAAGAAATGGAAACTTGTACAATTAGGGCAAAGTTAAAACAATATGGAAGTAAGATGAATCTCTGGAGATTTGCTAGGAAATGAAAGTTAAAGTCATGTGGTTTCTTCTGCTCTGAGATGCTTCACGTTGATTTATATTGCTACCAGCGAGGCTGTCAAGTGCAAACTTTTAAACCAGGGGAAGATTTCCTGAGAGGTCAATGTGTTCCTGTTATTGTGCAATGGAAGCGAAGTGCTATCAGAAGAGTTCAAATAAAACCAGAGGGAGGACTTTTCCGTGGTTATCTCCCGTCCTACATTTTTTGAGTTATAGAAGGGCCTGGCAGCTGCTGGTGCTGCTGGCAGGTAGCTGTTTGGGAAATCAGCACCTTCCTCAGAAGGGATGCTCTTATATGGGGGCAATCCCTGGTAGGAGACAGCAGCTGGCCCCCAAAGCCAGTTGAGCAAAATTAGAAAGAGGCAACTTGGAAATGTCTTCTGAGAAGGAGGAACGGATCCTGGTTTGTGTGGGCAGGCGCTGCAGAGGACTGGAAGGGGTAGGATAACTCCCCGGGACAGATGGGTGTGCAGGGGGAAGGGAAGGAAGAGCCTGGGGGAGATGCTACAGAGGAAGGTCTCTGCTCCAGCTGAGGGAATATGGGCTGGTGGTCACTAATTGCTCCCACATGATGGAGAACATCGCAGCCCCGTTTGTCTCGCAGATTGTCTAGCGCTGTCCTTTTCTTATGCAAAGAGGCTTCTGTACTCAGGCACTGCAAGTTTCAAATTAGATGTCTGCAGGAAGAGTGGCTCTGCGATTCAGGAAATACAGGCATGCGTGCCCAGAACGAACAACCAAGCCGTCTGCTGCCTGCAGCTCCAGCTGGTGTCCTGAAGCCCTCTTTGGACATTTAGTCTGCAAGCATTTCACAGGCAAACAGAAAATCTTTTGGGATTCACTTTTTGGTGCCTGGGGATGTGCTTCCATGATTCATTCAGTGTCTGCGCTGCAGATAAACACATTCAGGCTTCGGCATGGAAAAATAGCCAGTTTTCTCCTGGCATTTTTTCAAAAGCTGCATATTGAAGCTCTGTTCCCAGGGACTGTTTCGTGTTCCCTTCTGCCATCTGAACACCGCCGCATCCTCTCTGCGCCCGCCGCAGCGATGTGGGATGCCCAGAGGCGATGGACTATAATCAGTGTGGGCAAGGAGGAAAATGATTTTTTTTTTATTGTCTTCTGCGGCCGTCAGCCTGCAGTCCCGTTGTCAGGCTTCTCGTAGTGGAACATAGGCTAAGGGAAAACGGAAGGGATAGTTTTGTTATGTATGTTGTCTGTGCATCTGTGAAATCCCAAAACAACCTCATTGCTTCTTACTTCACACTGGTGTATTCCCCAGCCCTGGTGTTCTGACGCTTTTATAGAATTTTCTCTACAACCCGTGATGCCTGTACCTCCAGTCACTAGTCACGAGTGAATACAAGCAGTATTCAGCAGTGGATGGTGGGGTTTGTGTTTTCAGTATCTCTAGACCACCCAGTTTCCTGAGATCTTGCACTAAACCTCCCTCAAATCCTGTCTGGTCTCCTTTTGGCATAGGGAATGCTTGTGTATAGTAGTGGTTTCCTTTGTTTGTGTTTTGGTGGCGATTATTATTATTCCTGAATTAGGGCTACTGAGATAAATATTTAATTCTTAATACTTTATTTTGTACATAATCAGGTACGTCTGAAACAGCACCTTAAACTTCAGTGTTACTTTCTTTTTACTGTTTTTTGTAGAAAAAGGCAGACTTTTTCAATACTTGGCAAAGTCACAGGGCAGAGGATAGAGCTGGCTGGGTAATGGGAAAAATATTCAAATCTTTTTTGAAAAAATGCCAGTGTCTATAATGCATTTTCAGTGAATGAGTCAACTGGTTCTATTAAAGGAAAAATATACTGTTAATTCAGCCTAATTTAATTTATTCTGTCACCAACTGCTGGGCTGTAAACAGTCTTGAATCTTCTCATTCGTTGCTTGTTTTCTGCTGATTATTGAACAGGGTGCTTAGTTATCATTTTCCAATAGTGGATATCCGGATAATCCAGGAGTAGTTTCCATAGATTTCATGGAGCTACATTGGTTTAAGAATAAGGAAGATCAGGCTCAATGTGTTCAGGATAGAGTTAGGTGCAAGCCAGTCCGAAGGAGGCAGAATTTGATTTTATTTAGGAGATGGGTCATTCCTTCATTTGCGTGGACTTGAGCGAATTTGCATTTATCCTCCTATGTGTGTTCAGACTCAACCTCTAGATTTGCCTTTAATTAAATGTAAGATAATGTGCTCCAAACTAGATTCTGCTTTGGCTCAAGAGAAAAGAATATCAATCTGATTCTCATTGACTTTATGGTGATAATGTGATATTTATTGACTTTACAGCTCTTCCAAGAGTAAAAAGCATGTATAAACTCTGTAGTGAAGTTCAGTTGCTGAGGTTAGGCGCTGCTCAGCCTTGCTAGCAGGCTGGTTCTTGCACTGAAAGAAGGAGAAGCGTGACCCACTCTCCATGCAGCAGTTAAAGCTAAACACCTTCGTGTCACTTTGGAAAATAAGGAACTGTTCTTTTGAGTATCTGCTTACAAAAACCTTTATCAAACTTCAGAGTACTTCTCTACCTCCCCTCTTTTCCTCTCCACCCCTTATTTAATGTACACGTAACCGTCTGCTAATGGAGGTGCTGTACTGAAGCCTGTATTTGTGTGCATACAGTGTGGGGCAGCAGAAAAGAGAGAAGGTGGCATACACGTGTGTAAATGTGTATGTTTAAGTAGGGGTGCAGGGAAGGATGGGATCTTGAATATGCAGGAGGGTCATACAAGATCTTAGATGAATATAGATGAGGATTCAGTGAGCAGAGGCAAGCAGCAGCTAGTGGCAAGTGTCCACCAGTGTGTGCACATCCAAGAAAACCAGTCTGTAAAATGGCTGGAAGTGGGGAGAGACATCCAGGGCCGTGCACTGAGGTCACCTCGAGACCTCACTCCGGTACCGCATGAGGTCTTTTGCTTTCCTGAGAGACTCATTTTTTCCCTTTGAGACCTGCTCTGTTCCTTCCCTGCCTCCCCCAGCAGGAGCTGCTGGCCAGGGAGGTCACAGCACCCTCGCTGCTGGAGAATTTTTGGGGCACATCACGTTCAGACCTCTCAGGGTTAGCCAAGCCTGACTTGGAGCAGCACAAGGGGACTAGCTGACCTGTCAAAGGCCCTTCCAACCCCGTTCTGTCATCACACAAGTATGGAGGAGGACAAAACCTACGGAAGAAAAATGTGCAGCTGACTTTTTAGCTGACGGGTCTCAGGGGAGTGCTGACTTTGTGGTGTGGTGAGCGGGAGGGCGCCGGGGCTGATAGGAGCCCCCCTGACACAGGCCAGGGGCTGCAGCCAGGCCACCACAGCAAGCGGCGCACTGTGGAGAAATGCTGAAGGGGAAGGATGGGGGTCCTTAGAGCAGTGAGTCCTGTCAAGGCTAGGGGAGTCACGGATTTTTGAGAAAGGAGAAGATCAAAGGGATAAGAATCTGGCGAGGGCCTGCGAGAACCGAGCAGGATCTCTGAGGAAATTTGGAAACAGGCTAGAGGCAAAAAATACGTAGTAAAAATTCTCTCTCTGACAGAGATGGGGGAAAGGAAAGGCAGAGAGAGGGGAGGAGAAACATTTGTTATGTAAAGTAAGACAAGGTCATCCATTTCAGTGGCTTTCTTTTAGCTAGAATGTGTGGGATCGTGTGTGTGTGGAGGCAAGCAAAGAGCAGCCAGGCGGGAGGGGAAACAACCTTGGGGTTGGGTGAGGTGGTCCGGGTGAGATTTGTGTTCAGGAAGGGCAGAATGGCAAGGAGAGAGGGCAATGGGGTCTACTGACTCTACCAGTTGCAGATAAAAGCGGTAGGAAGTGAAGGGTTGTGGATAATCCAACAAACTTCGGAGTTGACACATTGGACAAAACCCAAGTGAGGATGAGTAAGGCACAGGCAGAAGGGGGAAGAAGGCCGAGAGCAGATCAGTCATCCCTGCTGAAAGACTGGAAGTCACAGAGAGGGTGAGGGACAGGGTGCGATGATAAGGCTGATGTTGAAATAAACCATGTGACCGGGCTTAGTGTTAAAACGGGGTTTTCTGACACCGTCCTCATTGCAGTGAAGTCAAATACCCAAAGCACGTCGGGTTCTTACCATGACATGGACACTTCCATAGCCCTCATTTCTACACTATCAGACCTCCTTGCTATCTTTAAGGTTATTAACTTTGCAGCAGTATGGGTGGCAAGAAATTGCTGTCCCCTAGATAGTGAACTGAGGCAGAAGGCAGAGGAGTATCTTGCCTGCAGTCCCACTGCAAATGGAAGTGAGAATTGAAGCCAGGTTTCTCAAGTCCTCCACTAGTAGCTTAAACGCTGGCTCATCCTCCCTCTGAACTCCTGCCTTGAGCAGGAGCCACTTTAAGTCATACTTTCCACGGAGAAATACAGCTTCTGGCATATTGTAATGGTTTGTTTAGTGATGAGAAAAAAAAAAAAAAAAGTTACTTTTGAAGTTTTTATTACTGGGACAAAATTACGCCATAACCATATACCTGCTGGTCAATGCAGAATTAAGTCGCAGAAGAGGCTAACAGAGGATAGCAAAAGTGGCCTTTCTTTGATCTGCTGTTTCTGTTTTTTTCAGATAAACCGTGAAAGCTGGTGCTCGCTGGAGCCATGTCCCGACTCTTCGCTGCTGGAGCGCAAGCGGACACGGGAGTCTCCAGGTAAGCTGTGTGTACTTGGCCAGCACACAGGCAGGAGAGCAGCCCTGTGGCTCTCCTTGCTTGCTTTCCTCACCTTTTCTGCCTTTTTTTTTTTTTTTTTGTCATCCTAGCTTCAGCGGGGAAAAATACGTAAACTAAAGAAAATGTGTAATGAATCTGTCGTGAGTCATTGTTAGCACATGGCTGCAGCACTTGACTTGTAGTGAGCTGGGTGGTGTGTCACCCTCTGAAGTAATTGTGCACTTGAAGGATTTCAGTGTTTCAGTCTTTTAACAAGCTTGAAAGAAAGGTGTGATAGAGAAAACTATTTTGTTTTCTAGACAAAATGGTAATACAATAAAAGGGGAAAAAAAAGTCAAATATGAATTCTCTTAATCCTTCTCTAGATCCAAATCAGTGGCTCAATTTTTGTTTTGTTTTGTTTCTTTTTTTTTTCCTTTTTTTTTTTTTTTTTTCTTTCCTAAAAGTTCCCATGATTTCCAGGCTTCAGGAAACAGAAAGGCTGTTCAGAGCCATCGTTCCCACACCCTACCCACCAGCCCTGCGTGCTGGCGGGTGCTCTCTGTCTCTTCCACAGGGACAGAAAATCTTGTCTGGCAAGTTTCAAAGAGGGGTTCGTGTCCAAGATAAGAAAAAAAAAAAAGCATTTCCTTTCATTGAATTATGCATGTTCAAAACAAATACAGTAATTCATCTGGGCTCTGTATGGAGACTTTGCTTGGACTTTTCATGGAGTAGGCACTTCTTGCTTTGTTGTCATTACAAGCAGGGATCTCACCTGGATCACCTTCAGTTTATCTGAGGAGATAGAAAAATAAGGATATAATCACTGTTGAAGTGATTCAAATCCAATCTTTTCAGAATATAGGCTAAGAAGTGATGTTGTAGGTGACTAATCTGAGGGGTTTATTCTAGGTAGAAGTTCTAGCTCTCTTCAAAGTGAAATAAACACTTCTGTTTTCTTAACAAAAAAAAGAGAAGCAAAAACTTCCTGTGAAGTATAGGTTCTAGTAGCCACTATCAGTGAATAGCTGTTTCACAAGTGTTTTACAACAGAACCTGCGATATCATCATGCTGCTTCTTTACTAATTGCTTCCCTGCATCCCTTGCATCTAGATACGGTATTTTAAAGCTTTAAGCTTATCACGCTCCATTTGGCTGCAAAGTTACATGAGCTCATTTGACTTGTGGAAACTGTAATCATCCATTCACATGGATCAATATTAGTTATATACTTATTAATTATCTAATACAATATTATACTGCAGAAATGTAATATTTATTATATAATCAGATAGTGATACATAAATATTAATTAATAATTACAGTAATACATGTCTGTAACACAGTGAGGCGGGTTTTTAACATGCTGAGGAAATGTGCTCTCTTGCCTGCAGCAGCAGGGAAATCTCAGCTCTGCAAGTCCTGGCATTCTAGAAATAATGGAGTTATGCTCACGTGTCCCACTGTAGTGCTGTGCCCTGAGTGAGCTCTCGTGCTGTGAAAGCAGAGAGGGGAAGGAAAAACCTGACAGCATGTGATAAAACCAACAGCTCTCCTAATGTGGCTAATGTAAAAGGACACAACTTGATAAGGAATTAGGTCTTTTTAACCTGCAGAAATTGCTTGTAAGGATAGAGTCTTCAAATCTTGCAAAGTAACTTCAGGAACTGTAGCTTCACATTTTCTGCTCCTACTTTTGAAGCTAAAAGCCTTGAAGAGTGTGGTAGCTACGTAGCTATCTATCAGCATGCAATTAGGGGACTCGCCCCATCTTGGAGGACATGAGGCTTTGGAAAAGAATTGTTTGGAAAGTTTCTTCCTAGGGCTATTTACCGTGCAACTTTTTTTCTTCTGTATCACGTGCAGAGGTGTGTTACCATCATTTTATTTTGGTGTGAATCTCCACAGAGAGAAGCAGATGAGCATGGTTGCTCTGTAAGTGATGTGTGTGCAGCAAGCAGGTGGTGCACGTGTGATGGAGCCGTTCCTTGGGTGCCAGTGTTATGACAGTGCTGTCACTGGGGCTTGGCAGGTCACGGGTGGGAGCGACTGAGGGATGGAGCTCAGCATTGTGCAATGTGTACATGGTTCAAAACAAACAGAACAAACCCAACAAGCTGAGAAAATAAAAATAAAGAAACAGATCCCCCCCCAAACAACCAAAAATATCCTCTGAAAGGTGAGGGAAGAGTCAAGGCTTGGAGATCAGTGTCTCAGCACAGACGAAGTGAGGTGTGGAGGGTTCCCCCTCTCTCTCTGCTCCTCCTCGTCCTCTCCCTGCTGTCTCCTGTCCTCTGCCCTCTTCCACCCCGTGCTGTCCCTCTGTGGCTCCCGCAGAGCCTCTCGCTGCCACTTGTTATTTATCTGTTGGGTGAGGTCTCGGTTCGTTGGCGCAGCTGGACCATCCCCGCTCATTTTCCACTGGAACGTGGCTCGAGCCCCTTTGTTTTTCAGTCTGGGCTTGGACAAGCTCTGCCGGCTGCCAGCTGGCCGGCCAGCCGCATCCTGGCCCGCTCCCTTACAGCCGCTCTGTCTCTTCTTTGCTTTTCCCTTTTTTTTCTTTTTTTTTTTTTTCCCCCTCCTTCTTCTCTCCCCTCGATTATGGAAAAGCAGTTCAGATTTTCCAGGTTTACTGAGCGGGGTAAAGGACGGGGGAACATTCACGCCTCCTCCAACAAGTGCTTTTCCAGTTCTCCCCGACGTGGAAACTCCTCGCTGGGGTGATGGGGTTTCCAGCCGACTTCACCGTCCCTGTGCCCTTGGAGGCAGCACCTCCACGCTGCCTCCATCCCTCCGACTACCCTGGGTCCAAAAAGTCACCTCCCAGCAGCATCGGGTGGTCCCACGGGGACCAGGAGGCTCATGCGGTGCTGTCCCATGGAGAAGCCATGTCCAGTCCCGCAGGCAAACACTGAGCTTACAAACACTGAGCCTGTTTCCCCTAAGCTGAAATCCGCTGTTTATCTAGGGATGAATTTTAATCACAGTTAAAGTGAGCTGGAGCTTCTGCGAGAGACCAGGGCTAGCTTAACATTATTCCTCCGACCATGTACTCGCTCCCATCGGCTGGGGTGTTTTATAGCTGCTGTCAGGCACAGTTCTGGATTCAGGCCAGGTAAGGGTAGGGAAGGAAAAAACGTGGCTTTGAGCTACCCTACCCAACCCTGTGTTGATGTGTAAGCCTGCCATAGCCAAGGATGGAGTTTATCGACTGTAATTTAAGAGCCAACCAAAATTTTATTGCCCTTGTTCCTCTCCAGGGAGCTAAACATGTTTTGGAGTTATCTTGTTTAGTTACAGCAGGTTGAAAAATAACACCTTTCTTTTTAAAATACACCAATAATCAGCAAGTAATTTTAGCTGGGTGAAAAGAATGCATAGTTATTGCCAAAATTGTCATTAATACCTTTCCCTGAAGGCTAAAAAAAATGAAATGATATACAGACGTTATTGATGCAGACACATGTCTGTTAAAGCTTTTGGAAAGAACGGCCTTTCTTGATGGCTGTGGTTATTTCTGTGCTGCTAATCACCCTGCTACAAACAGCTGGAAGCATTTTATACAGAAGGAAGGGATTCAATATGCTTAGATTTAAATGTTGGGAGCTATGAAAGCTTGTGAAATTTTAAATAGTGCTTGATTTTTAGGCCTTAAAGTAAAACTTGTCATAGAAGTCATACAATTGCTTTTTCAGTGAGAAGTGTAGAGGTAACCAAGTAACTGGATTGATGTGCATTTTAAAAGTACCTTGGCATTAAAAGTTAGAGGGAATTAATTGTTTTTAATTGAGGAAGAAAGTTAATATTGTTGACTTATATTTATACATTTACTGAATATGAATCTAATTTTGCAATTGCTGCAATCAATAGGAAGGAAATAATCCTGTTATGCTCAGTGTGGGGGTACCTGATATATAGCATATTTATCGGCACCTGAAACTAAAAGCACAGGTGGCTATGTAATGTAGAATTGCTGTTTGCGTGTCGTACTTTGATGAAGCATACCAAGCTTTTAAAAATTTATAAATTCTTTATAAATTTACCATCTGATTTTTAGGAAGCAAACTCAATTTATAAAGCTGCTTTCTGTTTTAAATCTTTGAATTTACTGAGTGTATGCAGGTTGGATATTTTGATGCTGCAGAACACATCCGACTGTAACTCTTTCTGCTTTGCTTCCCTAGAATGTGAGAACTTCTTGGAGGATGGGCTGAGCAGCGTCTGTGCCTCATCACAGGGTGTCCTTAAAAGAGAATCCGGGAGCGAGTCTGACCTCTTCCCCTTGCCTGGTGATGGGATGGAAGACCTTGTCTTTGGAAAGGTAGGAAAGTCTGATTGGGATATGGTTCAAAACGTTCTGAGACCTGATTCTGTAAAGCCATACTGTAAGCTCTTAATTGTCTTGGTTTCGCTGGTGACTTAGAAACCTGGAAGTGATTATCCTGGAACGGAATGGATGGGAAGGATCTGCTCCCCTCTTCAGCTGCAACAACATGAGGGATGTATTTACTTGCAGCTCAATTCCAAAAACTGTGCAGCCCCCTTATGTTGAAAAGATGAAAGCAATTGTGACTATCCAAAAGTAAATCAGACGTTAGGGAAACGGTTGAAAAAGTGGATTTTCTTCATTAATGACTGCACAGACTGTATGAAAGCCATCTTTAATTAATGTAACAAAGAGCTTTTCTCCAGCAGACTTGACCTCTGCACTGACACCTTCAGAATCATATACAGTAATTCGCAGAAGAACCAGTGTTCTTCTGTAAATTCAATGTGACTCCCTTAATAGGAAGGAAACACTCATTCTAAATACTTAAGGCCAATTCCAGGGAATAGTTTTGTTGCCAGGGTAACATACCTTTAATGCCTTTTTGCGTGCAAGCAGAAGGAAAATGTTTTCAAGTTTGCTTAAAATCAACAACAGAAGTCATTACTAACCTTAGTCATCTCTGTGCCCTTTGTGTTGCTCATGGATGAGAAGAGGAGGGAGGAGTGGGCGAAACCAGAGGTACGGATCAGCCTCCTGAGCAGAGGATACCTCACTTCAACATTGCCTGTTGGTCTTCTGCCATCTACAAAAGAGCAGCCCAAACATATTTGGAGGGCAATTGGGTTTTACTTTTTAGAAACCTTGCTTGTAGTGGATAGTTTAATGCACCCAGGAAATGCTGCAGAATGAAGGAGGACATGAACTTCCTTAGAGCATCCACCACATTGGTTTCAGCTCCGTGGAAACTTCTGCTTGGGTTCTGTATAGCTTTAACTAAATCAGACTTACCTGTTTGAGCAGTCACTGTTCCTGCTCTGAAAAACTAAATTTTCAGAGTAGGTTTCACGCTTTGCTTGCAGAGAAATATATATAATGAAAAAAAATTCTGTGTGGATAAATCAAATCAGATGATGTTGAGTATTTTCCAGCAGGACGGGAAACACCACAGCCTGGGCTAAGTGATCTCATGTGCTATGAATGAACAGTAAAGTCATCCTTAATGCATGTGGTAGGGCATAGAGCTCACCAGCCTCACCCTTTCCCATCTTACTCTCAAAGAGCTGGGGGACCCTGGATTCTGAGAATATAAGGCTGTTTGGCAGAGCAGAAGACTGTCTTCAATTCGCTTGTGGAGAATGAATTACAACAGCAGACTTTGTCATTCGAGTCTGATTTAATGGTTGTATGGGGATGCGTGGGAGAATAGTGCTGTGAGAACACAGTACTTTTTATAACGTATAGAGTTTTAGCTTTTTCCCTTTCTTTTATGTGGAAAGTTCACCTCTCCAAATACGCAAAGCAAAAATTAAAAGTTAAAACGAATAGGTAGTGCTACGTAGTGGGAGTGCCACGGGGCAAAAGAGGAGGTACTGGGGAGGTGGATCTTCAATTGCCAATGAAGAAAAGGCAGTGTGAGGAAATTTTCTTTGCAGAAAGGGAAACCTTTTCTTAATTTGGCAGCCCTTGCATTGTTCTCATCATTTGGTGGATTGCAGGCTTTGTCTAGAAGTGGTAAAGTTCAAAAGGTTTAAAAGTTTGGTTTAGGAAGTCATTCAAAGCTAATCACAACCCTACTCACTTTTTATTTTTTTTTATTTTTTTTTTTCTGTCTCTGCTTTGCTGGCTAACTCAATTCCCTGTGTCCCTTCTTTTCTACAGTTACCGTTATTTATATAAGGACCAGGGACACTCGTTTAAAGTACAGAGCTTGGTCCTTAATTCAGCCTAGCCCTTTATCTAGGCTATTGAGCACATCTGGTGGAAATGGAAGTTACAAATATTTTTGATAACCGTTAAAATAAGTGCTGGATTTAATCTTTCTTCTGCAAAGTACTATAAGATACATTTGTCAGTTGTAGTCAATTCGTTATAACCCTAATAAGTACTACAATTTTCATATTTAATTGGGAAGAGAGAATCTGTTTATGAACAAAAAGCGGATCTCAAGCCTTTCAGTATCATGACTGCTAGTGGTATTGCTGGTCCTGTTCTTGTTTCCCCTTTGTATGGAGCAAGAGTTGAACTTTCATCTATTAGAGTTTTGTTGTTGTTTTACAAGCTGCTCCTTCTCTCTTAGCTGTTTAATACATTAAAAAAAATTGAGGAGGAATAAACTACTGTGTAGCCAGGCTCTTTGGGATGCTTCCATAAAAATAACGTGAAGTTCATGGACTTTAAGCCCTGGTTCTGTTCCAGGGCTGTGAAGAACTGAGGTCTGTGAAGTCGTGAAATCTGCAGGTGCCTTAGAGTGTCTCTGATGTTAGGTGGGGGCTTTCATAGCCTCCTACTTGCTGTCTCCTTTTTTCGCTCTGAATGATGCATGCTGAGCTGCATAACATCAGCTCCCGGGTTCAGATACCTTTAGCATTAAAACCTGGCTCGTTTTTTCAGACTTGAGAGGCTGTCACTGAAATCCAGAAACCACTTCCAACGTGAGGTTTAAGGCTCCAGCAGAATAATTTCTTTTATTTATTTTTTTTCTGCGTCAGTGCTTCATTCCCATGTCCTCGTCATCCTCCTCTTCCTTCTCTGTCTCTACCCAGCCGTCTGGGCAGACTTTGCAACACCCTTCTTGGATGATTAATGCTGCATAAGGTCATTTCTCACAATCATCTGGCAACGTCCTGGGGCGTAGCCCATACGCTTTGCTCATCTTAACTTTTAACCTGCCACTGAAATTCAATGTTACTAGGAAGTTTCTAAATGTGCCCCTTGGGAAATGATTCAGATGCAAGGCCCTTGAGAAGTCAGGGACCTGTAGCTCATTGTCAAAGAAAAGGGTTGCAACTTAATGTTTAGGTTCTGCCTTTGTTTTGGTTTGATCAAGGAAATACACAAATCCATAAATCTTCCGTATTTATTTTCTTGGAGTTACTGTTTGTCTCTCAGAAACAAAAACCAAATCCTCAGAAATTAAAATTTGGACAGAGGCGCTTTCAGCGGGGGAAAGCTATTCCACTCCAAATCATAAACACAGTGATAAATAATTTATAGGATGTCACTACAGAGGTTAACTTTGGGCATCCTGGAGCCAACAGCAGATCTGAATGAAAGATGATTCTGCTAGGTTATGTATCAAGCCAACTGAAAAAGTTGTCTCCCTTAATGTAATGGTATGCCAAATAAAGTTCAGGATGCCAAGGTCTTTTTTTTATTCTCCTTTATATACCACAACACCATTAATGTCTTTGTCACATGGAAGATCAGGGGACAGAGTAAGTTCATCTCTCAGCTTTTTGCTTGTTGTCATCAAGAAAATAATTGAAAGCACATTTCAATTTCTCTTATCAAGACCTCTTGCAGATTAATGGATTTAGTTGAGGAAGTTATCCTTCCCCCCCCCCTACCATCTTAGTGATTTCTCTTATCCCTATTCAGGAAGAATTTATTGTCTTTCTCAAAATCTCTCTTTTTACTTTTTCCTGTTTATTTATTTATTTATTTATTACTAGTTCTCACCAAGTACTGTTTTCTGAAAGAAGAGATAGTGCCCATTCGCATGTCTGCAAGGACACGAGTATTGTGGTCATAATTACAGGTTGAATTCATTGAGGTGCAATGCAGCAAGCCTAACCTGAAGAAAATTAATATTTCTTTTAACATTTTGTTATTCCTGTAGGAAAAGAACAAATTAGAGAGCCGTTTCCATTCTGCAAACAGGGTATTTTCTTACTCAAATAGGATTAAACAGCAACGTATATTTACTGGCACTTGGCCAGCTCACTAATTTTTTGCAGGGGTGGCTATGATATAGATGTTTCTTAGATGTGTCAGCCACCCTTGGCATTTTGCAGAGTCCTGGTCCTTCGTATTAACTATTTTCATTTGTTTAAAACAAAACAAAAACAAAGAAAAAGAAACAAACAAAAAACCCCACAGATCATTTAAGTGAAGGAAGAACAATGTTTACAGCAATACACATGGGCCACAAGTTCAAGGAAACTGTTTATTGTGTTCTCTGGTCCGTCGGATGCTCTGGGTAAGACTTGAAGTGGACTAAATATATTGCACATTTTCAAATCTCTCTCTGAACTGCAATTTACAATAGAAACCCTAAATCTCCCCCCCTAGAGAAGCATTTTTTGTTCTGCCTTTTAAACTGGAGCAGTATTTCTTGTCGGGGAAATAAAAACTCCTTTTTTTAACTCTGGAGCTAATGCTCCCCTGTATGATTTGGTGTTCTGCGCTATTGTCACTAGATTAGGATCCAAACTTAATGCTCCTGAACTGTCCCATCCTTCCACTGCACAGCTGGCGTGTGGTCATCTCTCCTCCAGCTGTGCTGTCCTGATGTCTAACACTATTTTCCTGCGTCTCAGGAAAGCAAAGCAGACTGCTTCCTCTGAAGGAGTGTTATCCACATAATGACTACTTAATTTGTCTGGATTTAAGCAATTCAGTAAGCTCTCATCCTGACTCACACAAATATCAGATTATCTTGAATAATGCCAAACATAATCAAAAACTTTACAGGGCATGAATTTCAGTTCTCCCTGGCTTTAACCTCTACCTTCTATTTAAATACGTGTCAAATCCAATACCTTAAAGTTACGGTAAAATATTACTACAATTTGCATAAATTTGTGGTTAATATTTGACATTCCTTGCCACGAAAGGAATGCCTTTGGGTATATTTTTACTGTGCTGTTTAATATTGGGTGTTAAAAGCGGCTATTGTGCTGTGCATGTTGTCTTTTTCTTTTCCTTTTTGATGAATGAGAGAGGGGAAATAGTGTGGCAGCATTTATTGAAACCACCTTAGGAAGTCTACCTGTTAAACTGGAAGAAGAATAAAAAGGTAGCCAAAACTGAAACGGGGCTTCCCGTTACACTGTGAAATGCTTGATTGGAATACTTGAGCAACACTTGGGTGTCTTTTTATTTGATTTAACGGGAAGCTTTTGCCTTATAACATACACCCATAAAAGCTCAGGGTGTCTGGAGCCCTTCACACTGCTGGGCTCAACGGGAATGGGAGGCGAGGATGCTGCTCATCCTCTCCCGCGTGGGTTGCGGTGTCCATCGCCCTTCCGAGAACAGGATTTGTGTTCTGCTGTCCTCTGCCAAAGGCGAGCTGACAGACTGCAGCTCCTTGAATGCTCAGCTTCTGCTGAGAACCACCGAGCGTGCTATTTGAGGACAATTAGCTGCTGTGGCTTTGGTGAATAGCCTATTATATATGATCCGACAGATCGTTCTGCCTATTATTATTTTAAATGATACAACGCAGGGCTCTGCAGGAGAATAAATTGAAACTTCCCACATCAGTCCCTCGGGGCAGACACCATTTCGGACTGAAGGTGATGTCAGATACATGCTTGTGTTTTTTATCCTAGCCACGGGGAACACAGAATAATCATAGGCTCTTTCTAGGCTGTATTGTCAGCACGTGGCCTTTTGCCAAAGAGAACCAGTTTGGGTTCCACTGACGGCTTTTGGAACAAACTAAACCAAAAATTGCAGTATGAACCAAGACCTATAATGCTGTGGGCTGATGCTGTGGAACAGTATTTTTCAATTACAGTTGGATTTGAAAAAAAACTCTTCAAACCCTGGCATTAACTTTTTGCTTAATGGAAAGTAGCAGGGGATGGGGATTTAAGCCTTTACTTTTGTCTGGTTTCTGCTACTGAATAATTGTTCCTTTTGCACTGCACGGTGCAGCAGAGCAGTGTGTTGCCTTTGAGTTCTCGTGGCTGAAAACTGCAAACCTGTCCTGGGTCACCTGGGAGAAGCTGGCCTTGGTCAGCAGGAGTCCCCATGACCCGTTTCCCCCTTAATCACTCTCTGTCATTAACACCTGGTAAATCTTTGGCAGCTTTCTGCCCCTGACTGATAACAGGTTCAGCCAGAAACGGCAAGGGCAGGATTCTCTGTGCAGCATGAGGAGCGATAACACAGAGATAAAGGCACGCAGAGGAGCCGAGCCCAGGGTTATGGCAGCTGGGGTCTCATGGGATGTGTTTCAACCTCTTTTGAAACCAGAGCAAAAACTCTCATTCTTGTCACTGCTGATTTCGCCTCATGCTCTCCACTAAGAAATCTCTCGGCTCATGTGAAATATAGATGTTCTTTATATTTATTAAAAACGATGCTTATTTGAAATGTTAACTGTACTCCCTTAGCTTCACCTTCATTTTAATTTGTGTTTCCCTCCGCAGCAGCCTGAGGAGGAGCAGTCTGCTTGTGATGTCACCAGCTCCAGTTCTTCCGCGGATGACACCATGTCCTTGGAAAGGAACTCGTCCCTGGGCAGCGACACGTCCCTTCCCTTCCCGCCTGCAGTGAGCTTCATGCAGCCCAAGGACAGGCGCAGCCTGGATGGGAGCTGCACGAGCGTGGTAGCCCCAGAGGGAGGAGAGGGTGAGCCCGCTGGTTTGGGAGAGAAGGACGAGGAACTGGACAGCATCACTGATGTGCCCACTCCTTCCTCCGTCCTGAGAAACTCCATGCGGCCGCTGTCACCTTTCCGTCGCCACAGCTGGGGGCCGGGGAAGAATGCCACCAATGAAGCAGAAATCAATCAGAGGAGGTGAGTGGAGAGCTCATCTGCTTTGCTTTGTACCCGCTCGCACAGAGTTATCGGAGCTTTGGACTCAGTGTGATAAAACGAAAAACCTGAGGATGTCACTCTTAAATACTCTTCTTTTTTTCACTTACAGGAGTGAAAACATTCTCCTAACTTACATATTTTCAATTAACTTTCAGGATGAAAGTATTTAATACCAAAAGTACACTGTAGCTTTCCAGAGGACAGAAGGAATAACTCAAAGCTAATTAGAGCGAATGGAAATACCTTGGGACAGGTCTTCCATCTGAACTGTCAGCACCTCTTTCTGTAGGAAGGGCTTTGTTAAAGGATTTACTGGAGTGTTAAATCTCATTGACTGCAAAATAAACACAGCCATTACTGCTTTGGCTGTGTATTAAGAGAGAGAACAGGTCCCAGGGTTTAAAAAGAGGTGTAGAGGCTCCTCATTTGGTGTAATGGGAAGGTGGGTAGTCTCTGCTGGACTGTTGATAATTTTTTTAAGGAACTGGTTCTACCTGAGTCTCTTGTGGACAGTAAGTCCCATCTAACACATCACCATGTCCCCAGGAAGATTCTCCCTCTTCTCTTTTGTTTTTTCAGAAGAGGGGCAGCTATAGCAGGCCATGTGCCTGTAGGAATAAAAGGTGCTCAGCCCTCCATCTCAGTGGGGAAAAATGAAGATGATGCAGGCCAGTAACAGAACTGGTGTGATGTTCACAACCGTGCCCAGTGCAGACGGGCACTGTTTGGGCTGCAGAACACTTGGGGTCAAACCCTGCCCTCTCTGAAACATGTGTAGGTTTGGCCATTGTTTTTCATACATTTTAATGCTCACAGGGCAAATGCAGGCAGTGGTTATGGCAGGGTCAGGGGGCCGTCTCCTGCCACAGACCCCTTGAAGACCTGCAGAGGCTGCGAGGCACAGCAGTGTTGCTCCCTGTCTGCCTGCCCCAGCTGAGTGCTGCTGTCAACATGGGCAGCAGGCTTTTAAGATAACTGGAGCCATTATATTTATGATGCCATTAAATTAAAACTGGCCACTGAAAACAGGTTCCTAGAAGGTTGTTACTGGCCCACTAGGATAATGCAGTGAGAGGCAGCAGTCCTCCAGTGGAAACTTGTGCATCCTTTACACATTGGGATATGTGTGGATTACTAAAGGAATATCATAGACCCTTCAGATTTTAATATAAATGTTGAAAAACATTCAGGACCCCATAAATAACATAGGGTGAAAGATTTTTTATTATAATTGTTATTCTGTTAACTGCTGCTGCCTTTTTTTTGGCTTCATTTGTGGTCTCCAGGTAATATTTCAATAAATTAGGCAATACCTATCTTTTAAAGCTACAAAAGACTCAACGTCAGGTATACGTGCAGGTTTATGACAGCATGAGTCCATAAGCTCATAAACTCACTTAGAAAGATTTATTTTTAAGTGTAGGACCTGTTATGTAAGGTTTTCCGAGGGTAATAAACTGCATAGCTGGCAATTACTGCTAACGCTTAACAGATGGGGTTAAATTCTTCTGCATCAGAGTTCAGAGGCAGTTTCTGATATGGGAAAATACATTCGTTGTAAATGCAAGACGATTTCAGTAAAGGAATAATAATTATTCTCATATGGTCTTAGATGCAGCTGCCGCTACGTAAGGCTAGCTGCCACATAGGTCAATTAGAAAAGAAAAGCTGGGAGGGTCTTTGCTGCTGATTTGATTCCAGCTTGTTTTTGTGTTCCTGTTACGAAGGAATTTGGATTATTTGTTTTTGTTTTTTTTTTTTCTTTTCTTTTATCTTTGTTCTTTTCATACGTGGCTGTTGTGATGTTGAGATTCTCGTTGCTTAGCAAGCAATGAGAAATACCAAGGAAGTGGAGCCCAAACAAGCGGTTTTCGTACAAGTCAGTTAAACCTGGGGCATGTGCTTATTTATTTCACATGCAGTAGATGCTTTTCCATTTAAAGGGGAAAAGCCCTTATAGTAATTTGACTTTTGCAACCCTTTGAAAGGAAACTATGTGGAGCACAAGCTTTTACTAAGAGTAGGACCTGTGCTTCCCCCCATCACCCCATGTCTGTGCTCCCACACCTCCTTTGCCTCCCGTGGCACTTCATTGCCCCATCAGCGAGCAGGTTGCTCTCACTAAATGAGCAGAAAATGAGCCAGAAGAGAAGGAATTGCCACCAGACCCAACCCAGGGAGCGGAGTTGGGCTCCACATGGCAACAGGGCCACTTGCCTTCACAAGCAACTGTGGAGGCAGCCAAGCTGCAGAAGATGCCTCCAGCCCCAGCCAGGGTC